>NC_054743.1:12577646-12922646 GCF_018143015.1 Lytechinus variegatus
CCAAATGCTATATTTTATCTAAATTCTAGATAATTCTAGATAATTCCAGACCTAGCACTATCCTGCACTCTGACGTCAGAGTGCAGGATAGTATTTTGGTATGACGTCAGAGTGCAGGATAGTGCGTTTTGGATGCAATAGCGCAATTCGCTGAATATCATGTCATCCAATTTGGACCAATCAGATTACAGAACATTCTTAGGAGTTGTATAATCTGCACTGAGGTCCGCAGGACTGAGTGCGGTATATCCATTTGGCGAGCCAAACACAGAGTTCATTACTTAGGTCCTCTGTGCACAAGAATGCGTGCATTGCTTTTTATACAACCTCCCCCATGTTACTAAGTTGCCCCGAATGCTATATTTGATCTAAATTCTAGATCTAGTCTGCGCTGCCGAGCTACGTCGCGCCACATTGCAGACCTAGCACTATCCTTTGACTTTGACGTCATAGTGCAGGATAGTGCATTTTGGATGCCATAGTGCAATTCACTGAAAATCATGTGATCCAATTAGGACCAATCACATTACAGAACATTCTCAGGAGTTGTATAAGTATGGATGATACACATGTTATTTCATATGTAGATTTGCCAGTCCTCCATGTTTAGGCAATGTTTGTTTATTGTTTGTCTGTTTTTTTGGGGAGGAGCGTTAATTTACATTTATAAATTGTTTTTTGTGTTTTAAAGATTTTATTCAATAAAAGAATAAGGATCATTCAACGATCTCACCAATGAGCATTTCCCTGTCCCCCTTGAATGTTTTTTAAGCATTATACTGATTATTGCTTATTCACAGGTTGATATTATTATTGTTATTTTTTAAATTGGCTAGATGTCCAACAGCACATAGGGGAAGCATTATCATCTAATGGATCATCAGTAGACCCAGCCAATGGGATGAATGGTCTTTACCAGCCAACCAATGGCATGAAGAAGGAAGACTCGGATGCGAGGGCGGGCTACTCACATCACAGTGAGAGGCATCAGTCTAGGTCACATGCATCATCAAGTAGGAGAAAAAGGTGAGTGATGATGAAAAAGGATAGGATGGTGATGATAGTAAATCTGTTGGGTGGTGGCGATTTGTGGTGATGATGATGATGATGATGATGATGATGATGATGATGATGATGATGATGATGGTGATGATGATGATGATGATGATGGTGATGATGATGGTGATGATGATGATGGTGATGATGATGATGATGATGATGATGATGATGGTGATGGTGATGATGATGATGATGATGATGATGATGGTGATGATGATGATGATGATGATGATGGTGATGATGATGATGGTGATGATGATGATGGTGATGATGATGATGATGATGATGGTGATGATGATGATGATGATGATTTGATGATGATGATGATGATGATGATGGTGATGATGATGATGGTGATGATGATGATGGTGATGATGATGATGGTGATGGTGATGATGATGATGATGATGATGATGGTGATGGTGATGATGATGATTTTGATGTTGATGATGATGATGATGGTGATGAGGATGATGGTGATGATGATGATGGTGATGATGATGATGGTGATGGTGATGATGATGATGATGATGATGATGGTGATGGTGATGATGATGATGATGATGATGATGATGATGATGATGGTGATGAGGATGATGGTGGTGATGATGATGGTGATGATGATGGTGATGATGATGATGGTGATGATGATGGTGATGGTGATGATGATGATGATGATGATGATGATGATGATGATGGTGATGATGATGATGGTGGTGATGATGATGGTGATGATGATGATGGTGATGATGATGATGGTGATGATGATGATGATGGTGATGATGATGATGATGATGATGGTGGTGATAATGATGATGATGGTGATGTTGATGGTATTGTTGATGATGGTGATGATGGCGGTGGTGGTTGTGGTGGTGGTGGTAATGATGATGGTGATGATGATATTTTTTTTTAATGATCTTTGAATTTAGTTGCTAAGTATAATTGGATGGAAATGATACATGATATTGACTACAACTGCAATACATGTATATTTCAATTACAAATGGAAACATTTTGCCATTTTGCCTTCCCAAGGCTTGTAATATTTACATTAGTTTCTACAGCTTCCTTCATGTCCCCATTCTGCATAACATTGAAATATCTTTCCTCTTTCCCTCCCCTGTTAGCTCAACCAAAGAACTTCCTCCTAAGATAGAAGCATGGAAGCATGAAGCAAACAAGTTCTACTGTGATAAGAAGGATTATACCTCGGCTATCCGTCTTTACAATCAGGCCATCAGCATGTGTTCAGACCATGCCATTCTCTTCGGCAACAGAGCAGCAGCTTATATGAAACGAGGATGGTGAGTGGTAGGCCTGGGACTTTCGGGTTTTTTCTTTTCGGGTACCCGTGGTAATTTTCGGGCGGGTACCCGGGTACCCGAAAATCATCTCGCTCGAAATATGACTGGTGGAAAAACCCCATAGGTGACGTCATCATCAAGCAAATGCGATGTAAGCCAATTTATGAATGAAAATATAGTAAGCATGCGCATTGCAAGCCTCAGCCCCACGCAGTATTCCGTCAAAACGAGTCTGCAATACTCTGTCACCTCGTACCAAAATCGACCTCGAAATCCACTTTTCTATATTTCATATGAATTATAAAAGGTATTCTCAGAGGATCTGTTTTCCCACCGATACCGCACTGGTAAGCAAATTGTTATTACTTCTTGTTTTTCCGACAAAATCTTACAAAGTAGTATCGATATTACATCGTGTTCGTGAGTTTGTAGAATCTATCGCTACGTGAACAAAGTCAATTGATTTCCGGGTTTCGGAGCGTCAAATGCGCCAGCCAATCACGATCGTGTTACCATTTTCGGTTTATGATGAACTGAAAATGGTATCAAGAACGTGATTGGCTGGCGCCTCGTATGCTCCGAAACCCGGAAATCAATTGACTTTGTTCACGTATATAGCGATGGATTCTACAAACTCACAAACACGATGCAACATCGACGCTACTTCGTAAGATTTTGACGGAAAAGCAAGAATAAAATTTCCTTACTTGCGTGGTATCGGTGAGAAAACAGATCCTCTGAGAATACCTTTCATAATTCATATGAAATAAAGAAAAGTGGAATTCTAGGTCGATTTTGGTACGAGGTGACAGAGTATTGCAGACTTGTTTTGACGGAATACTGCGTGGGGCTGAGGCTTGCAATGCGCATGCTTAACTATATTTTCATTCATAAATTAGCTTGCGTCCCAGTGGCTGGATGACGTCACTGCGCTGCAAAAGAAACATGGCGACGATTGAACGATCTCAGTCACATCATCAACGCTTGAAAAACTAGTATATTTAAGGATATTTCGAGGGTAATTGGTGAGATTCAAAATGGGACTTGTGTACTTTTGTGATGAGTTTACAATCATGTCTTACACTACGCAATACAAATCAAATGTACGTTATACTGGTGAGCAATTTTCGGGTATCGGGTATTGATTTTTCTACCCGGGTACCCGACGCTTCCGGGCGGGACCCGGGTACCCGGGTTTTAGTCCCAGCCCTAGTGAGTGGATGTTGATTTTGTTATTTAAAAATGTTGCAACTGTTGTAAAACTGCCATTATAGCAACTACTATGGTAACCTTGATTTTGATTGGCTGCTGAGCCCTGTTGCCATGGTAGTTGCCATATTGGCAGAGTTACAACAGTTGTAACTATTTATGAAACAGGCCCCTGATGTGCTTTTACCTTAGATGTAAAACATCGCAACACACATTGCCATCAAACCTGCTGCACAATTTACTTCACAAGAACTAGCAAGTATTTCTTTATTAGATGTCATCTGTACTTTAAGACAAATGCCAGTAGTTGCCGTAAACACTGATTTATTAGAAAGTCTGTAAAACAAGGCTTAATTGTCAGTATATCATCGAGGATCTACATTTAGATCTGGTACAGTTACATAAGCTGAACTTTGTGAAATCATAAAATCTAAGCTGAAATACGATCACACTGAAGATCACCAACACAGATACATGTAGGCACATGTGGGACAGTGTATTATAATTGCTGGAATAAAGACCTGACGGAAGTGACCAAATCCATGCTTATTTTGCTTATTTCTCAGCAATTACACAATTTTTTCCAGAATCCTTTGGCACATATTTCTATTCATACAAACAAACACTTGGGTGGTCATTATATTAGATTCTGTAAAAAGTCATTTTGAGATTGTTACCAGAACTGGAATTCATCTGTACCTAAAAGCATATTTATATGCAGGGATGGAGATATTTATGCAGCTCTTCGTGACTGCCACAGTGCCTTGAGCCTCGATGCTAAGCATCGTAAGGCCCATTTCCGTCTTGCCCGCTGCTTGCTTCAGCTCACCTGGTCCAACGAGGCCCATCAGTGTCTGCAGTCATTCAAGACCAAGTTTCCGGAGTACGCCAAGTATTCTGAGTGCCAGGCCCTGGAGAGGGACATCACTGCTGCCGTCTTCTCTAACTCTGATAAACGGACGAATGGTAAGATGTGTGGTTGATTTGTTGCAGATGAGTGGATTAGTCCATGGACTGCAACCATGAGGTCATGGATGGTGTTTCTTAAAGCTGTTTGTAAGTTGAAAGTGATTTAAGGACAACTGGTGAACCTTTCTTACATGCTAGATAATCACCAATGACAGCATTTAATGGTGAATATCATTGACCACAAGAATTAAAGGATCACCAGTCATTCTTAAAGTCGCTCTTAACTTACAAACAGCTTTATGAAAAGGGTCCTCTGGGGACCTTTTTTTGCACGAAATTGGATGCTCAATTATCTGTCAGTTAAAGATGAAATCTGAACTTTTCAGAGCAAAATTATTATTTTCAAAATGTATTTCAACAAGTGTTACATTAACAAGCACCTGATCATAGTAAATTTTGATGCACATCCTTTAAATTTATCCAATGAATAATTTTTTTATTTATATCGTTTACATCATAACTGTTTTAGCGCTCTTTGGTCATGTTTTTTTGGGGGAGTTACCAAAACTAAACATAGGTTTTACAGGGTTGAATGGCTCACCAAGAACTACATGCCGTACAATATGTCATCACAAAACTTGTGAATTTTTTGTATTCACTATGTTTTTTCTATCATTCTCAAATCTTTGGTTTGAATTGTTACGTGCAGAAGCCCCGAGTGACCAAGACTGGCAAGATTCGCCACCGGATGGTCCAAGGACGTCAAGCAGCGAGGCAGTAGAACCTAAGGAGAAAGAACTCAGAAATGATGCATATGATTATACTGAGAGATACTGTGGACACTGCAATACAACCACTGATATCAAGGAAGCAAACTTCTTTGGAAGGTATGCACTTGAAATTCTCATTTACTTGGATGTAGAGACATAAAGCTGGAAGCTTATTTGCCCCTCGTCACGTACATGTAGGGTTGTCTCTGGTATGGTGAATATTTTAATGGATTGGATTTCCAGTGCCTCTCGATTGCAGATTTAAATGCATTTACACTAGTAGCTGAAACTGCTTCCTCTGGCAAAGCATTCCAGTTATTAATGCTTCTAGCTGTAAAAGCATATTGCCGTGTCTGTAATCTACATCTGTATTTCCTAAATTTCATACTACGACCTCAGGTCCTTTTATTATCATCAAGATGGAACAGACTACTCAGATCTATCCGATCAATATCTCTTGTGATTTTGAAGATTTGGAGTAATTCTGCTCTTTGCCTTCTGTATGAAAGAGTAGGGAGTCCCAAAATTCTTAACCCTTCAGGGTAGTGTAAATGACGAATGTTAGGAAGTAGTGTCGTCGCTCATTGTATCTTCTCTAGTTGATCTTTGTCTTTTTTAAGACTGGACCCCAAGCAGGATTACAGTATTCTAGGGTAGGATGTACGATAGCTTTATAGAATTTGAGCCATTAACCTTTGAATTTTTTTTTTTACAAAATCATAATTTATTGAGAAAAATCATCTCTATATGTCTCTGTTTCATAAAACTTGCACGAATATGGTTATTGGATCAATGTAATTCAGGTAACTTGTTCTTTTTTCAATCATTTTGTTAAAACCAGGGTGAGATATACGCATGTTTCAATGTTTTTTTTCACCTGCAAAAGCATTGTGCATTTTAGCTTGTCTGCAGCTTGAGCACTGCAATGAGCGTGCACGCCACGCATTTTAATATGAAATACAGTTTTTTTTGGGAAAATATGTTTTTTTTAATCACAGAATACAATTTTTCATTCCTAGAAGTTGGCAGGTATGTAAAAAATCATACAAAATACAGCTCTTGAGTGTATACTTTTCTGTTCAAATCCTTTCCATTCTACGTGTAGATGTCTGTATTCAATGAACTTGCCTGTATTACAAATGTATGTGTGGTGATTTATTCTATGCCTATAGATTACATTCATGTAAAATTTCTTTTTGTGTAATATGTACATGTATGTCACGTATGTTCAAAATGTTCAAAATATGTAACAATGCAATTCCCCATTTTTTGTGGACATTAAATACAACCTTACATCTATCCAAACCTTATAAGAGAAATAGTAAAAGTTTAACACATATCATGTCATTATTTAGAACATTCAAAGTATATTAAGAAATGTAATTTTTTAAATTGAAACATTTTCAATATGTCAAAATCGCTCTTTATCAAGCAAGGTGGTAAATCTGTTACTCCCAAAGATGCCCTTTATTAATCTTTCCTATTCATAATCTTGAAAGAAAACAGACAGTATACAAATAGTGAATAGGCATGAGTGCGATGGTGCAAGATTTTGCTTGAGTTGAAAGAAAGATGCTCTATTCAAAGTGGTGTTAGCCAAGTTGAATAGAGCGTCTCTTTCACTGAATGCAATATCTTGCACCATTGCACGAATAAGAATATTCGTTATTTGTGTTATACAGTACCTCAGAATTAAACAAAAATATGAAAGAAAACCAAGAGTTTTTTCTTTGCAGTAATCTATGAAAAGGGAGCAAAAAACTGAAAGCGAAAAGCCAAATCCAACAAGTGCACATGACCTTGGGCAGCATTGCGCAGTTAGCCAGCAGGCTTACGTGTATATTGCACCTTCATTTTTACTGAGCGTAATGAACTAAATCGTATTGTGATGTCACCTCCTAAAACCGTGCAACGGTACATTTTTGATGGTACATCTTGTGTGCAACGGTTCGAATGTTTGACATTCAGCCTCCCATTTGCTCGCGTACAACAAGCAAGTAGGCATTTGTACAACAGTGAAGAAATACCACCGTATGATTATTCCTATCCAGTAACGGTCAGTACATCATGGCTGGTTCAGATGATGGCTCATTTTTCATCTGGGATCGGAAGACCACTAACATCGCTCGCGTCCTCAGAGGTGATGATTCCATTGTTAACTGTCTTCAACCTCATCCATCGTCGTGTCTCCTAGCAACCAGTGGCATTGACCCCGTCGTCAGGTTATGGAGCCCTCGACCTGAGGTCAGTTGACAAAGATTTTAGTAGAGTTGCACAAAGGAAGGAAAAACAGTCAAAGTATTAAACTACAAACTATAAGATCCCTAAGAAATAAACTGCAGAAAGCAGAAGTTAAGTAATAATGCATGTAGTACCTACTGCCTATCATGTTATGATTTGCACATGCAACGGTTGTGTAGAAAATACCCTAGTTCATAGTAATAAAGTTAAGTATTGAATCATGGTTGATCATGAATGATGTTTGATTAAGGGGTATTGAGGGAATGAAGAAAATGCAAGGCACGTTCAACAAACCTTCCTGTTTATGCACATTATAATTATTCTTTAGCAATACATCATGAATATGATTATTTTAATAATGAACATTAAGTGATTCTAATCACCTTTTGTGTATACATGTGTTAAAAATATGAAAATTTTAAATATACTTGAAAAAACAATACACCTACATTCAAGACGTCCTCTAATTCAGCCTTCATTTTATGCATATTATCCTCATCTACATGTACAGCTCTATATTCCTTACATGAATTTAGAAATTGCAGCACTTTGTTTACATTTTGATCCAAATGTCTAGTCTTTAGGAAGTTTGCATGTTTGTTCTACTCCTACCACTTCCAGGATGGTAGCAGCAACGACCGTTGCATCACAGAACCTGACACAGCAGCGACAGCCAACCAGAGGCGGATGAAAGCCGACCCCTTGGAGGTCATGTTAATGAACATGGGTTACCGTATCACAGGTATCTCTACAGACGGATCTGACGATGAACCCGATGCCCCAATGCCGTGCAGACCCAGCTAGTATTCCAAGAGAAATCGTGTCCGTAGTGACGTCAGACATAAGATTTTATTTCAGAGACACTCTTGTAAAGTGCACAATTCCTTGGACAGTATTTCATGTATGCCAGCTGGGGTAAGATTGCCAAATGTTCAGCCTGTCGTATCCAAAATTGCTTTTTTAGAATAAAAACTGTTTCCATGGCGTGTGATGCAGAGCTAATTCGTATTCCATGAGACATGATGTCCATGTTGATGTCCGACGTACTGGTTTACTTTAAAGACATTCTTGTAAAGTGCAAAATTACTTGGAAAATTATTATATGTTTGCGAACAGGGGTAAGATTGCCAATTCCGTACACACACATATTTTTATTTGTACATGCCTAAGAGACATGGTTACCAAATGTTTAATATTAATTATCATCAACAAAGATTGAGGCACACTTGGGTGTAGCTCGGATGGAGACCCAGATACGTATCCCCATGCCAGAAAGACCAAGCAAGTAGTCCAGAGAACATGGTGTCCAAGTGTTCTTGAAGTAAATTTGGAAGAACTCTCATACAGTGCACAGAACTTTAGACAGTATTTAATGCTCACCAAACTTTATGTCATTATTTTTGCATGATAAATAAATTGGAATTGATTTTAAGAAGATATTTCCTTAAATTCAATTACAGATGTTCTAGATGTAAGAATTTTGCCATAAATAGTGTACTATCATCCACACAATAGTGTGGGCACGTCATGGTCTAGTGTTTCTGACTCGCGCCTTTCAAACAGAGGGTCGTGTGTTCGAATCCTAGCCATGGCATGTTTTCCTTCAGCAAGAAGTTATCCACACTGCTGCACTCAACCCAGGTGAGGTAAATGGGTACCCCGTGGAATTAATTTATTGAATTCACCAGCCCTGAAAGGCAGCTTGAGCTAAAGCCGGGGTAATAATAATAGCAATGCGCCTTGGAATAGATAATGTTTCTAGATAGATGGCGTAATACAAATGCCTATTATTATTATTTATGCCCAATGGTATATAAACATGGTCCAAATGATATCTTAAGGGTTAGAAGTTTCAAATTCTCAAGTATTGATATGTCCAGAAATACATGAAAGACACTAGATGACCCTATGCACTACACAAACCTCCTGCTCATACATAAATGTTTGTTGGCTAGAAGGCTTTGTTTATTCTTTTGGCCAAAAAAACCCATCACTGTTCTATAAGCTTTCACCAGGTTCTTGAGGATAATGTCTCAAGAGTATCCAGTGATGTCCAAAAGTAATGGAGACACAGAATTGATGATTGGAATTAGAACACCAGTAAAATCTTGATGTTTCAAACCCACCTGAATTTCTTCTGAATTGCTATACGCTAATATCATGGCTTGATTGATTCATTATTGGAAAATATATTTGTCTCCTAGAGTGCATATGAATTATATATTTTTTTTTCATTTTGTAGGCAGATACTTAATTATCTTCAGACCTAAAATGCATGTATAAGGTACTGGTATTGCTTTTATTTCCATTGAAAAAAAAATATTTAAGAATGTTTAGACACATGTACATGAGTCTCATCTTTTTATCCATTGCATTATGAAGCTATTGTGGACATGTTGTTTGTAAAGGTTTTATGACTGAGTGGATGAGGCTCGAGATTATGAACCACAAGGTCTTGAAATTGAACACAACCACAGCACTCGCATCCTTTGGCAAGGCACTTATCTTCATTTGCCAATCTCCACCCAGGTGTAGTAAATTTTGTACCCAGTAGAAATAAACTCGTAGGATGCTTGAGTGCCCAGGCATCCCAGCTTATGCCGGTGTAATGATAACATCATGGTAGAAGAGTTTTTGGAATTGAAGTCGCCATCCTGGGTAAATATGACATTTTCATACTTGTAATAAGGATATTACCTGAATTGTTTGCTGAATTAAGCACTACGTAATATTATTTCTATGGTTTTGGTTATAATTAATTGCAAAAAGTGGTCATGTCTTGATGGCTAGTTATTTGTTTTTAAGGAAAATTTTCAGCAATATCAGTATTTATACAGGTTCTATTGAGTATAATTATTTTATTTAAAATTTAGGTCTGACCCAGCAAACCTATTATTAAGACGATCATCAGGTATGGGCTTCTGGTTAAGTTAATTCTCACACAGATGTCAGGAAACGTACATAAACCCTGGGCTGCCTAAACATTGATCTCCACGATAAATGAAGGTTCAAATTCATGTTCCTTTAGACTTGGGACCCCATTGCATAACAGTTACTGATGGTAACTTTGTCATCCAATGCTAATTTCCATGGCAACACTGCTTAACAGCAAATTTAAATCAAGAATTTCATGAAAGATACTGTTGGGTGGCAATCGTTAATATTTATACAATAGGCTGTGGTGTGACTAAGCTCGGCAACAAAAAGCAACTATTTCTGTACAGAGACAATGGAATAGATGACATTAAATGACATACATGTACAGTAGGTGAATGAGACTCCTGTCATGGACTAATCAAGTTTTCTTAGGTAAATTGTGCAGAGTTGCACAGACAACCTGTTGATATGATAATGAAATCATTCTGGTTCCCGTTTCATAAAGCTTGTTATAATAACAAAATTGCAATAACGGTTTAAAGCTACTGAAATCCTGCAATTTGGTTGGTTGATTCAAAATTTGTCATAGAAAATTTGCACTTGTTACTGTAACAAGGCTTTATGAAACGGGAACCTGGTTTAATGTGACATGACTCACAGTATTATGACATATCATTATGCTGTATTTAGTTTTGGAGTTAACTTTCAACAACTGCTTAATAGGCTCATTGTGTTATGCCCATTTATTTGCTTTACTTGGTTAATCTGTGTCATCTGTACCTAAATACCATTTAATAATTATCGAGCTTTGTTGCACAAAGCTTTAAGGTTTGTTCAATCAGTATTTTTGTTGCTTTTTACCTTCCTCAATATTATGGCAAACTATATAGCAAAACCATCTCAACACGAATTAAAAGCCCATCTTCATTTGTTTTTACTCTTGAATTCTAGAGTGGCATTATATTTTGATACGTCCAAGGACATCATTGCTAGTAATTTTTTCCCCTTAAAAATCCTTTTCACCATGATTTTGATCGACGTGTATATTGCATGAATTATACAATGTAAATAACAAAAACATGATTTTATATAGAGTTTTGTAAATACACCCATGAAATGTATAATATTTATGTTCTTATGAACAAGGTGATAATACAGTTCTTTGTTGTCACCAGGTTTTTTTTGCATTACATATATTATGAGAGGGGTGAATAATTATTAAAGATTATTGGGGAGATGCATTCCTCAGCACATAGAAAATGGAAGGTGTCTCCAGTACTTTTATATTATTTGTCAGGAATGTGATTGTATACTTGTAGATCAATGAAAGTTTGAGAAAAATTGAATTTACAAATTCTAAGCATTCAAATCTTGATATCACATGTATGCTACTGAGATCCTCCAATTGGCATTGTCACCAAGATGTAATATGTAACACATGAACAACTTTCCCATGAGTTTGAACAAATTTCTTATATTGATGCTTTTATAAAGTCTATCCAACAATAATACCTTGTACTTTTTATGAGGTCTTACAGGCTTAAAAATATCATTGATGAAGAGTTTATACTGTACTTGAAGATTTTTATTACTTTTCTTATCCATTAAAGGGAAGAATTGTTAGTGTGTGACCCAGCACATCTTGGTCTCAGATTACCAATGGGATGATCTCCTCAGTGTTAGCATTCGACTTTCAAATGCTCAACTTATTATTTCTTGCTGATGTGGTTTACGGTACACCATGTGGAGTGTTATACAAACAATGGATAGAAGATAGGAAGCGGATAGGCGAGAAAGTGGAGATTTGAGAGTAGAGTATTCTTTCTTGAAAATAGTCCTGAAAAGGACTGTAAACCAGAAGGAATGTTGAGTGAGAACAGCTTGAGTAGTAGAGCTGATGAGGAGATGCTGGCTTGAGTCAGCGAGTAAAGATGATGAGTAGTAGAGAGACTCGACGTTTCGGACAGGTTGACTGTCCGTCTTCAGGAGTGAAGACGTCCGCTTTTTCTCTCACTTTTATTAGTAACATTCTTTGATTTTTCTTGTTTTCACAGAAGCAAACATGTGCTCTCTCATTTGCACATCACTTTTGTTGTGCATATACTTTTTTTAACAATCATAACTTTACCATGTTGGAACTTTCTTATTTATTGCCAGATTGCATAAGAATATGAGATTAAGGGGGGGGGGGGGAGTGTGAGTAAAGAAGAGAAGCAGACGGATATATGCTTGGATCAACAAACACAGATACAAAGTGAACAAAAGGAAGTTATACGGTTATCATCCATGACACAAAATATTCAACATGTAGTTGGAAATTATACTTACAATATAAATTTCATCCATTTCACAGGGCAAAACAGCAATAAAACACCAATACAAACAACTCACCATCTTTCTAAGTATTTAATTAATCTCCATAGTGCAATAAGTTTTTCAAGTATTTAAGTCGCTATACCCTTTAAAGATGTTCTAGATCTATGTCAAATATCTATAACTTTCTATAAATACATTATCTGCCAAAAAGAACACGAATGTTACCCATACTACATGTATGAAAATTTTCTAACAAGTATACATTTTTTTTTCTACATAGAATGATTATCACAATATTTGAAAATTAAATTCTCTTTATCAATTAAGAGTATATACATTTTCATTTACTGTTATCAGTTTACACCACTTTGATGAATGTTCAGTGTTTTAAGTCTTCATGATGACATATATATGATTTGATGCTCATACTGATCCAGGCAATACATGTAAATCCGTAGGCGCAATAAAATCATCATTTAAGCTCTTGGATGTTGAATTGTAAAGACTTTATAACTGGCCAATGACATAAAATAGGCTAGGTATAAAAATATTAATATACAAGTCATGTATATCCAGCTTAAATATTCGATAAAAAGGTTAAATTGTTAACTTCACAACTAGTCAATGAGAGGAAAAGGCAAGTTATGATATTGTTAGTCAAGTCGTGTGTATCCTGCTTAAGTATTTAAAAAACAGTATTTCAGAGTGATTATTGACTGATAATCAACTTGCTACTGATACAGAATGACAAAAATATTCTAACTCACATTTTGTATAGGGGGGGGGATCACCTTTATCTTTATAACAACTTGTTGATTCCAGCTTTGTGTCTAATGCCACTTTGCAATGTCCACAGAATAACCCTTATAGATTTTTCAAAGGGGGGGGGGGACATTTTCCCTGAGGAAAAATTTGACAAGCAAAAAAATAAAAAGGTCTTCACTTCCAAGGGGGGGGGAGGGGACACACTTCTGTTTTAAAGGCATTTTTACATCCACACTTGTTCCAGAATACTGGATTATAATGGTGTATACCTTACATGTATATAGCTTCAGGTTACAGGTAACAAATCAATAATTCATGATTTAAAGAAAGATGCAGTCTACAATGAACATGTCAGAACACAAGGAAAAAGAGCATGTATAAGAAAGAAACAGAGAAAGAGTCAGAAATAGTAAACAAGATGAGAAAGAAGACATGATTACTGCACATATACATACATGTACAATAATTTTTGTCAGCTACATACATGTTCATTACAATTTGTGAGTTTCTTCCTCCAGAAATTGATTAATGGTCCATAGTTAATGATAAATAAATAAACAAATAAATAAACAGGTATGATGTATATTTCTTGTCCTGGTTATCATTCAACATCACTTTATAATTGACAGGTACATGTAAATAAAGGTGTCAAAACCCCTGTACATGTATCCTACATACAGTACCTCTGACTTTAATTCATAGAACGATATTAATACCTGGAAAAAAAAACATTGCACATGATTAATATGTTGAAGGTGATTAATAACCAATAATTGCACATAATCAAAACCCTTTAAATTATCATCAACAAATATAACATGAATGATATAACGCAATGGTTTATCCTATATGGCAGAGAGTAAAACCTTGTATTACTTACTTGTATTATAATATGCTTGTAATGTGTACAATTTCAGGTGTTTTTTAATTCCACAAAGAAATCTTTCTGATATACAAAAATAAAAGTGAAAATGGTAATTTTAAGATACTTTACTGTTTCATAATAAGGTCCGGAATCAAGCATTGATTTGTTCCGCCATCAAACTAGATTCCCTCTGTTTAAGGATATCAAGAAACTGAACTGACTGAAACATTTAATTGAAATTAAAGAACCGCTTAATCCAAAATATATCATGTAATATAATCTTATGAGAAATAGATTTATTCACAAAATCCCATATGACAAGTAAATTAGTCACAAATTTGGAATACATTGTGTTTACTGTAGGTTACTTGATATTCATCATAAAAGAATACAAACCTTTATTATTTCATTTTAATAAAATCAAGGTAAATTTCAAAGAACATTTACACATGCTACTGTATAACTTAGAGAAATAACTTAAGAAAAAAAACCCCCATAATAAACATGATCGAAATGTTAATACAATCAATAAATCTCAGTAATTCCTGGTTGATAATACAAGTAGTCTAGGATAACATACAGAAAATATATCTTCAAAATAATGTGTGAGTCACAAATGAATGGTCAGAAATTCAGGCATTGACAAGAATTGCATCCTAGCGCCATATTGAAATATCTATTTAAACAAATATGGAAGGTATATGCAAATGATACCTATGGGAAATACCATCCCTATCAATATTTTGTTCCCTGTCTCCATTCTGTTAGCTCTTAGCGGAAAAAAGTGGTGTCTTAACATCAGTTGACAATGTTTGACAATAAGTATTAATTGAGGATGATATATCACCATATCAAGGTTTTAACAGCTGGCAGAAAAAAGTTATCTAAAATGCATCCCTATTAATAGACAAAAAAATTCAAACCTTAGTAAATTAACCTAATAAAAAGACCTAGCTGTTGAAATGTAGCAAAGACAAACTGGTGTCATCCAGTCAAACAAAATTCATGCATATACATACATGCAAAATATTTCTAATACTAGTTGTAAATATGTATACATTCTTTTTCTCAAAAAAAGATAGACTATAGAAATGAATTTTAGCAATTCGAGTAAAATGTCTCTGCTATTCAAATTCTCAGCCTCTTACGTTGCAGTAAAAGAAAACATTTAATAATAAAACAAAATTCAATATACATATACATGTATACATTAAAAAATATATCTTTAATCATAATTGTTTTTTTAAAGTAAGCTAGATGGACTTTCTTCTGCTCATATAACGATTTATACTTCCGACATTGCCAAATCAGATTTAATTTTCAAATAATGTCCTCTCACCTTTGACTTTTGATCTTGTGACCCAAGATTAACTCATATATGCATACATGTACTTGGACCAAGTTTGAAGTTATAATCCATCAAGCGGTCATTCATTTATTGCAAGAATGAGAACAGGATGGACACATTGACAATCCGAAAACATAAAGCCTCCGACTGTGGGGGTGGGTGGAGGCATAGAAAACTTCTTACAAAAAAGCAATTATACTTAGTCAAATGAAATGTCTAAAATTGTAAAAGACAACACATTTGCAGTGACAAAGAATATTTGCCCTTATTTTGAAGTGTTCTTTGTATAGGTTTAATTGTTGACAAATCAATAAAATGATTAAGTTCATTTCAAAAGCTGAAAAATAAAATGATTGTTGGAATGTATCTCAATATTGCACAGCAGTTTTAAATACTGTTTCTTTTCTTCAAGGCTAAAAATATAGGAACTTCGAACATCATACTTCTTAATAAATTATAACTTCTAAAATATAAATTCTCCATAAAATCCTTTAGATTTCAATAAGCAAGATATTCCAAAGATCATAAAGGCTCCTATTTGCAATGCATATTTTACTCTACATGACTTTATTTTTCTATTTCATAAACCAAATATTACTGCACTTTTCTCCTTAATATTAACACAAATATGATAAACAGCATTGGATAATCATAATTGAATAATGTCAAGATGAAAAATGTTGAATTCTATCAGCTAATAATAATAGTACTCTAAACACATAAAAACCAAATAAATAGCTTTCAGATAAACTAAGTACAGAGCAGTTCAGAAGAAGGAAACATTAAATGTCATAGATTAGAAGATCATGACACATGTAGTCTCATAGCTAAAGGGGATATTGTAATGTATATCGTTTTGTCATATTGTACAATGGAATGTTTAAATCAGGCAATACCATGAATACGTGCGACCCTGTCCATGAACTCCATGACCCCTTGCCTAACTTGATCATTGGTCACATGACATATGAGCTGGTTGATACAAGGGAAGATGGCTGGAAGGAACGCGCTGAACTGTTCATCAGGTAGAAGCTGTAGAAGCTTCAACATGGTGCCTAGCATGTTGCCCCATGTCTGCATCTGAGCCTCGCTGTCTTGCAGGATGGATGACTTCTGTTCTTCCTGGATCTGTTTCCGGCGCTGGCGCTCCACGGGAGTCAACGTTGCTGCCGCTTCCTTGGCTTTGATGCGGCCGTACATCTGCTCCTTGAAGGTGGGCTTCTTGACGAAGACAGAGCGGGAGTGGTGGAGTTTACGCTTCTTGTACTCCTGCATGAGGCTCTTGATAGCCTTCTTAGTGGCTACCGTGTAGACCTGCCCTTCCTCTTCTCCGCTGCTTCCTTGGCGGAGCATCTTCTCTCTGTTGGTCTTGCGCTGTTCAATCACATTGACCTCCTGTTCCCTGACCTCACCATTAACCTCTGAGCCATACTTGACATTAGGAGTCCAATGAGATGCGAATTTGAAACCTTTGGCTCTTGGAAGACTGCTTCTGTGTTGCCTACTTGGCTTTGGCTCACCATTTGCTTCTCTTTCCTTGTCATCCTCCTCATCATCATCGATGTCACCGTCAGAAAGAGGATCATCCTCGAGTTCAAAGGTGAACATCCTGTCCCGGCTATCATCAGGGGATGTAGTAGGTGCCACCAAGAAAAAGAGAGCCATGTCTGAAGATAGAGGGGCATCATTCTTACCACAATTAGGGACAACATGCAGCTGGATGAAAGAGGCACAGACATTGTTACATATACCATGAAGTCGCTTTATCAGCCAATCAAGATCGTCAACAGAACTCGGATGAAAGGTTAAGTCACATTTCAGCTGCAAGTTGTCTACACTGCTGACACTATCCCTACTCTGCAGAGTTGCTGATCGCTGACGCGAGTTATCATCATTTTGTGACGCAGCACTTGGTGTTGTCTCTTCTTCCGGCGCAGTGTCCCCTTCTCCAAATTTTGTGGTACGTTCAGGTGTACCTTCATTCCGGCACAAAGCCCTGATGATCTCCTTGATATGGGAGGCTTCCATCTTATTCCGAGGTGTGTGGTGGCAGAGTTCCAGGAGTGTGTGAAGGTAGAAGGTGAAGCTCATTGCACCTTGCCAGTACAGGTTGGCTGCAACCTCAAACCTGGCTACCTTCTGCAGAAGGAACTTCAACCCTGGCCTGCTGTTGAACTCGCAAGCAATCTGGTACGACTGGATAAAGCACTCTAGGAGAAGGGACAGGTTTCGAGGTGAGAGATACGCAAGGAGACCGGGTAGAGATGAGTCGAATGGAGGTACCTTACTGGAGTTGGTAGTGGGTGAAGTTGGGCAGTCTGTCCCATCATGAGGGCTTAGCTTTGATGGCAGACTTGTAGTGGAGATTGCAGTGTGTTCACCAGAGACTTGAATCTCTGATCCATGGAGGAGGATAGTACCTAGAGTCTGGATCAGCAACTGATGCGCCAATAATCCAAGGACTATTCCACGGAAAGACACTCTGCAAAAAAAGAAGAGAAATGGGTGTAAAATATATGCAGGCTTTCTTATTCAAATGTTAAGACATGTATATCAAAAGGAGTATCAAGCAGGGGGGGTAGGAATGTTACAAGGATAAAAAAAATAGAACAGCTAATTTATCACACAAATTGTAAAAAAAAAGAAAGAAATTTCAAAAATGAAAAAATAAGTTATAGATATTTGATAATCTTTTCTTATTAAAGACCTGAATACATCAAAATCAATCTGTACAATTCCATCATTACCTGTTGCTTGCAAAGTATGAAGTAGAGGACAATAATTTCAGTCAAAGATTAAGATAATTCTGAGGGCTAGTAATTACATTACCTTGATTTTATTTGGTCAATGCTGGTAGTGAGGTCCATATCAGGAGGATAGATGATAAATATGAATGACCTTGGGTCATCCTGTGAGGTCATATCCATGGAAACTGGTCGCTGGCATTCTAAGAGGAACACCTACGTGTAAGAAAGAAAGCCATGATTTATATTTACACCACAATCTCATAATATAAAGAATTTGGGTTATAAAATGCAATGTGTTTCATATGATGGGCATATCAGTTCTACAAAAACCATGACCATGCTCTCTGTCTGATATGATGAGCAATTTTCTGTCAATGCTTTAAAATTCCAATCTGAAATACTGATCATAATCAATTTCATGAGCACTAATTAAGAATGAAAGCATTGATAAGACCAAGAGTCCCAGTAATCTAAATTAACAATTCAATTCATGTAACATAGATTTATTGTCTTGTGTCTAGAAGACATATCTGAGCAATGGGTTCACCTGTTGAGCAAGTTGCTGCAGTCTAAGGTACTCCATGTCTGTGACATCCTTGCGGGCAGCGACCTTCACAGGACAGACATCTCCCATGAAATCATCAGATCCTGGCTGGAAGCAGGACATCAGCTGCCTGATACTTCGAAGACTTGTTGCCACAGCTCGTTGCATGCCGTTACAGGCCACCGTCCACATGTCATGGGTGAAACTGGGACCAGCACTCAGCAACAGATGTCTGTGATGGTGTTAAGGAAAAAAGACGTCAATAAGTCATTCAGATCGCATCAATGTCTTCAATATTGGTAGAAAAATTAGTTCTAATGCTGAATGTTGAGGAAAAAAAAAAACGAACGATTACTTTCCCTCAAATTTATGGAAATTAGAAGCATCTAGTTATATATTCATTGATATGTTGTTTACAAATTAAGTACGAAGGAAAATCATTTTTAAAAGCATTATTATAGTTGCATAGTCACAGAAGATTCCCTTGAATAATTTTTCCAAACTGTCAAATGTGCTTGTTTTGGTATACTTTATCTAAACTTGAATACATATATTTGGGGGAACCTACCTGATACAAGAGCACCCTAGCCTAGCCACTGATTCATTGGACTGCCCTATGCATTCCACCAGGATATCCAGCAACTGCTTCAGCATCAGGCATCGACCATTTATCGGTGGCAGCGGTGGGATATCCCCTTCTCTATCGCCATCAGACTGTGAGTTACATGTATCCTCAGTGGTGTTTCCTTGGGTCAGGTGTTCTACCACCAGGTCAGTAGCCAGGCCACATGCCTGCTTGAAGTTGGCCGTAGTGGCATCCCAAGTGGAATGGACGTGGCGGTTGCGACGCACCCACGAGTGCATCATGGGCAGGAGGAGCTCGGTCACGGCGTAGACACCGAACATAGGCCCTAATTTCAGAGAGAAAGTGATAAATACAGATGGATAGAGTAGGTAGAGTGAAATGTCAACCTTTTCTAGAACTTATCAGACTTCCGCTGTTTCTTTCATTTTCTGCTTCATTTAAAACTATACTAAATATCAAGAAGCCCTTTGAATGTCCCATCTTCTTACCATAATTCATGCCATAAATCTTTTATCTGAAATATCAATGTTTTTCTCATTATTTCAATAAAAATTTTACGGTATCTATAATTTTCTGTTTTACTTAAAATCCATCTGGACATTAGAAAGGAATACCCATTTTAATTCATTACAATTCTTACCAGGATGTACTGGCATAGATCTAAGGAGTTCAAAGAGTAGTTCCAAAGTAGGAGGTTGATATCTCCTAGGACAGAGAGCCACTGCTCCAGTCAAACCTTCCAGTAAAAGGAACCAGACCCGGATGATTCCAGTGTAGTCATCTACTGATTCCATGGCGATAGGCTGGAAGAGTTCATCATCTAAACCCAGGGAGGACAACCCTCCATGCCTTGGGGATGTGGGAGAACTTGGGAGGGGAAAGGACCTAGACAAAAAGAAGGGGGAAAATAAACAAAAGCCACTCCTAATTATTCTGTGACTAAACCAATAGTACAATTTCAAGTTTATAATATTGATAGCTTCATCAACTTGTTGAACCTCAGGCATTGGCTAATGCAAAATTTAATTCTATTCTCTTTTTGCTACCATATCATGTTTCCATAATACTTGCCTGGAAAATAAATAATAAAATGAATTCATTTACGTGTAGTATTAGCACGACCCACACTATTTGATGATGAGAAGGGTTGACTGATTATTGCAACTAACCTTTGAGGTGACAATTCCCCTGGAGGAAAACTCTCTCTAGCCACCAGCCTGATGGAGTGCGCTCCCCTGAACATAGGGCAAGATGGCATCTGATGAATTGAGGCAAGAATCTTGTGGCATCGATGAAGGTAATTGAGAGCAGGGAAGCAGAGGTCAAAGACACCGTAGGTCATCGGGGGTCGTTGCCGTGGGGATGAGGGCTTGGTTGGAGAGGTGCCAATGTCACCTTCATCGGCCTCACTGCTGGTTTCTGATATACCCGCATTGCCTTGAAAATAAATTTACACAAAAAAAAAATGCATCATGTTAGGAATTATTTCATTAGAAGATGTTATAATAGACATCTCTTAAGTATAATTGTGCAGTTTGACTCCTATATGAGTCTCCATAGCAAGAAATTTTATAAGCACCTTTACAACGGATATTCATGTTTCAGTATAAATTTGAGATTTTAAAATTAAAGCATCCCATTTTAGTATATCATAATTGTTACATCCAATCAATAAAAAAAATAATAATCCACTTTCTGGTTCTTATTTATCTATCTCTACATTCTTTTTAACAAATGAATCTCCTTTATTTATTGCTTAATGTTTTTTATACACATTTCCGAAAATATTTGAAAAGTATTTTAAATCCAAATATAGTAACTGAAAATAACTTCAACTCACTTCCACCTCTGACAAACTTCAGAAGACACAGTATGCAGTCAATGGCAGCATTAGCAAAGACAGTCACGTTATCAGTATTGAGGAACGCTTCAAAGACGTTGCAGACCGGAGCAAGCGGATGCTCCGCCCTGTCTGGTGAATCATCGGATTCATGGTGCTGATGCGGCTGCATGCGTACTGCCCGTAGAGCCCCGAACAAAGGACGCCAGCCAGACTTGATGTTTGAAAAGGACCCCTCGACGAGCTCACATATCGAGGACACAACCTAACAGGAGCAAAGAGGCAATTGCTTATTAAAACGAAACTCGGGAAATCCACATAATTGGTGAATGCTACATGCACATCTTTATATAATTATGACTGAACTCTAGGCATCTTTTGAAGATTAATGGTGGCCAAATGGATGACATTTGTAGGCTTCAAAATAGATCTATCAAAGTAGATATATGATGTACATGTATCTCAAAAAAATCTCCTACAAAGAGGTACTGAGAAGTACCTACTGTGCATGTACTCATTCTTGTCATTTCATTAAACACATTTTCTTTCAGGATGAAATAAAAAACACAAAGATGATAACAGAAATGTCCAGAGTGAGTAGGTACTTCCAAGAAAATGCTTATCCCCAGTATACCAGTAAAGCATTCTACCACCACCAGACCTTGTGTTGTTGTACACAAGGAGAAAATAACAAAATAGAAAATTACATATAAAGTACATATAAAAATAGAATCTATACTGGCATACGTTCATTCATCGACTTATGTACATTTACATTTGCTCACGAGGGTGCATCCCACATAGGAAATACAGACCAAGTTGTGAGTACACACTGGTTAAGAATGGAAGATGAAAATAAAGTAAGGACATTACCTGATCTTGGACATCACTGTCACATAGTTCCAACCTAAGAAGACTCTCAAAGGGTTTCAGTAGAGCCTCATGAAAGTTGAAGTGAGGTAACTCCTGACTGGACATCATAACCTCTGTAAGGACATCATGGATGATGTCAATGGCCCGCTTGGATACATGACGATCTTTGTGGCAAGCAGCCTGAAGAGAATGAAGAAAATACAAAGTATGCACAGTTTACAGGGTGTTGAGTGCAGACAAGGACATTGGAGACATTATCTTCAACGTTTGATCCTTGCTTAGTAATTTCACGTAGGTCTCACACATAGGGGGTGGTTGAACATATTTTATTAAAATGCTCAAAAACATTTAATTGAAGGTAAATATTCTAATGAATGAAATCTACATGAGTTATGTTTTAAAAGATTTAATACAAACAAATTGCTTATGAATTTTGAGCAAGATTTGCCCTATATCCAGAATAAAGGCAAAATCATTGGTAGATCACAAATAATTACAAGACTGCTATGATGTATTTAATAGGTGTACTCTCAAACAAGAAAGTTTGTGAGGGTGTAATTTTTATTGTAGCCTATCAGTATGAACATTCAAAACCTTAAAAAAATGTTTCATCTTATGTCACAAGTTGGATTGCAGCAAATCATATGCAACTGCAGTGTGAGGCAAGCTTTACAAACAAAAACAATCCTCAACATCTTAAAGACAATAACATCGATTGCGTGTCGCCAACAAAAGGCAACAACAATTTCCTGCCAGTTCAGACGAGCTGAAGAAGCATCCTGGATCGGACGTGAAACTGTTCTCCGCTTCAAACCAGTAAGCCCAGATGAACAGATTTATCTCAATTCGTAATTTGAACAAAAACATAACTCTACAACCATCACCTCCCTACCACACGTCTTAAGCAGTTTAACTCATTGGTTACAGAAACTGTGTGATCCCTGTACAATGTCTACAGGAAAAAGAAAGTCAGTAGTCAAAGACTTAATAATTACCTCTATGAGATGAGGGGCGACTAGACTCCATGCCTGCATCATGTGGATCATGGGCCGACTAGGATGCCTCACACACTTGAGAATCACATCCCCTAGCCTGAACAGCAGCAATGAAGTCTCTGCCTTCCCCACCGTTGGGAGTGACTTACTGGGCGATGTAGGGGCGATCATGCTGTGATCACCAGCTAGGGGGTGTCCAGCGGTATCCAACCCCATGGGACCGATGCCTTCGGAAGATGGGATGGGTTGGGAGCAGCGGTACAGCTGGGCCTGGGATGCAAGCCGTAGCTCTCGCAGGAAACCTAGTAAGGCCTGGAGGTTGAGACTAGATGCAGCATCATCAAAGAGCCTGAGGAATGGAGTAGGAAATATTTCAAAGGTAGATCTTCGTATTACAAAGGGTGTGTCTCATGAAGGTTCATGTAAGTGAAGATCACTGATAAATTTGCTCTCAACCAATCATGTGTAATCATTTCAGTAGCTTATAACAGTTGTCACTAAAAACCTCTTGACTATTGGTTTTATGACATGCTTCCCTTCAATCCCTTTATTCATGTATGTAGTGCTCAAGGTTTTCAGTTGTGAAGTAGTGCTCAAGGTTTTCAGTTGTGAAGCTTTCTATTCTGGCTAATGACTAGCATTGAGAAGCATATTATCATGCATTGTCATTTTGTGGTGGTACCATATTTGTAAATGTGGTCAGTCGACCAAAATCGGCTCTTTTCCTATTATTCTAATTTGATCATGTTAAAGGACTATCCACCTTTGAAGATCAATGATTTTGGCAAAGTTATCTGATGCAAAATCATTGCAATATCAATAGCAATATGGACAGTAATGGGAATTGTATATTTTCATATTGACATCAACTGACATCTAAATATATATTGTGATAAGGGGATTTGAAAATACTAGAATCTATCCTTAGCCTTGCTCACCTGTCTACTCCTGCAGAGAGTCCACAGACAACTTTGGCAGCCTTGGCTACACTGAGCAGTCCTCCCTTAGCAGACCCAATCTCAAACCCTAACTCTTCCATCTCCTTCTTGATGAACTCCTGCACATCAATCCCCGAGGATGGTGGAGGCGGGGCTTGGGCGACTGGGGGAGGGGCTACAGGGACATGGGCCGACATGTATGGAGGAATGAGATCAAGCTCGTCCGACATGGCCTCCTCCAGGGGTTCGATTGACCGAGTGGATTCTTTGACGTTTGGCAAAGGGGTGACTGAGGGTTGAGCATCGGTGCTGCTGAATTGAGTGTGTTCGAGTTGTGAAACAAAGGCACAGCATCTGTTGCAAGGTCGGTGAAAATAATGAAACATAATTCTTTATATCAAGGATCAACAGTGCCCACCATATACAGGTTATACTAAGTAATTAGGATTTCCTCTAGAACAAAACGGTAAACAACTAACATATGAACAGTGTTTTGTGCAATGCCAGAAAATAAGGCTGAGGCGAGACTGCCCTAGGCCAAAAGGACCTCAGACCTCCAATGCCAAGGACTAGATGTACAAGGCAAAGGACAAAGGCAAGTGTACATAATTGTCTCTCGGCCAGAACAGCAAAACACTGCATATGATACAGGTAGACTCTGTGACTTCTATTACAGATTAGACTGCAGCCAGTGTTGCCATTCCTTAATCAAGATTATCAAATTACCTGAAGACGTGACCCCAGCATTCCGCAGAATGGCTACCCATCTCCAGTCCCATAGAGAGCAGTGCATCCATGCTTAGAACGTGGGCAGCATGCAGCCTCATCCCCTGTCCCTTGCCTAGCTTGCCTCTAAGGCTTGCCATCCTGGATGATGTCTCTGTACTATTGGTGTCAGGAGTGGGATTGTCACTTGCACAAGAAGCCTCGCTCAGCTGGGCGAAGACAGCCGCACAACGCGTCTGGAGGCCTACAAGTAGGATCAGTCAGGAATGAAATGGTACAAACTCAATGAGAAAGGGAGCCCACATATCTACAAATTTATGATAAATCAGTACAAGGTTAAGTAGGCTGCTTGGAAAAGTCATAGAAGAAATATTGGCTAAAATGTCACAACAATTAGTTCAAATTAATTGTCATTATAAATATCTACTGAATATGACATAATTTAAATTTTGACACTTTGGGTAGAAAGTTTAATGTGCTTTAATACAGACAGTAACCCTGTATCACCAGATCATTCTTCTTTCCCATTTTGCACTACGATTGAATTTTAAGACTATGTTGTACATGTATTGTAGGTACTGAAATGGATATCAGGGGAGTACTCTAATGGGGCATTGCAAGAAACTTGGGATCAATTGCAAGTCTTTTTTCAATCCTGAAATCAAGCATATGCCGTGCAATTAATTGCAAAATTGTGATTGATTGCTAATCTGCTCCATGAAACAAGGAGTGTAATCTGATTCGCTAAAGCTAAAAGTGATCAATCAATTGTAAAATTGTAAAAGAATATTTGCGATTGATTGCAAATATTTTCTTGCAACACCCCCTATGAAGCCTTTCATCAGTGATTTTCATTAACAACTTTGCTCTGAGCCAATCAGATTAAAGGATTTCAGTATCTTATAACTAGCCAGTGAAAATCCCTAAATATTTGATTTCATGAAAGGCTACCCAGCTTTCCCTTGAATAAAGCAATATTATCACAATGCATGTTCTAGAATGTCCTGTCATGTGCATCATTCATCAATGGCCTTACTGCAGTCTTACCCAGAGTACAGCTGAGTTCTGCTGCCTTCCGAAGTCCATCCAGACTAAGGCAGATGGCATCTTTATCCCTTGAGTTCTGTTCCTTACTGCTGCTTCCTTCACTCCCCAGCAGGAAGGCCAGACCACCACCCTGGACTAGGGTGTGCTTGGAGGAGAGTGGTATGGACAGGATGGAGAGAATCCTCCGCCAGAAGGTTGTCAAGAGCTCTCGGGCAAACACCTCACCTGAAATGATGTATCAATGTAAGAGGTTGCTTGGCAATGCTTGCAGTTAAAGCCCTTTTCTTGTCAGATATTTTTTTTTCCAACTGGGAAGTATCATTGATGGTAGAGACCTTTTATGCTTGTCATAAAGGTTCCCCCCACCTCCTCCTTGGTATCTTGGATTGGTCATGTTGTAGAGGTTAGAGTAATATAACATTATTATAGAAATACAATTAAATCAAACTCTGGTCTAAAGTCTCAGCTTGATTCACAAAAAACCAGGGGGGTGTTTCACAAAGATTTAAGTATGACTTAGAGTCGCACTTAAATACCGACTTGCGTATGGTATGAAAGGCTTGACCGCATTGGTCAGATCGTGTCATGAGGACGCGCACTAATGTGTATCTATCAGTAAGATCGCGCGTTGCATATCATGTACGCGTCGGCATTTAAGTGCGACTTAAGTCATGCTTAAATCTTTGTGAAACACCCCCCAGATGTAACCAGTCATTGAGTAAGCCATAGAAGGTATTTGTCACCTGAGCATATGCCATGGACCCGCTGAATATGGCATGCAGATGCATGTGCTCTTCAAGAAAGGGCTACTCATTTTACCAGCTTTCAAAAATTATCATACATAAAAGAGCTTATATTGCTGGAACAATAGATGGATTAGAGTGGCACAATAAAGATGTCAAGGCAAGATCCTGGTAGAGACACCTACTTTACATGTAGCTGGCTCAATCAAGAGAAGGCTGCTCATAGCTGACCAAGAGTTGCTACGGCAACAATTGCTCCAGGCTTTATTTTGTCCAATATATGGGTTAAGGGTTGCTGTAGGGTTTTATGTTAGGTTTACGGTAAAGTATAGAATAAGGGTGTTGAATCCTGGGTTGAAGTTGGTCATTCGATTAGTGTGTGGATTTCACAGCGGAGCAATTGTCTCCAAAGCAAATGCATTGGAACCACTGAATAAGGCATGCAGATGCATATGCTCTTCAAGAAAGGGCTACCAAGCACAACAAGGACATGATATCACAAAGGCGTTCGGTTAATTTTTGTACATTCGGGATCAAGTTGATAACCTGTGTCTGTTGGAATTTTATCTGGACCCTTGGAGATGAATTACAGACATTGCTGGGTTTTCATCTCTTCTCTTTACTATCGCAATATTACTTGTAGGCAATTCCAAATAATATGTTTATCCAACCACCTATATGCAGGAACTTCCTGAAATGTGTTATACTCTCACCTTATCATGGCTTTAGCAGTTAATGCAGGGGGGGGGGGTAAGAAAGGGGGAAATGGGAGTCAGAGGTCCAAATAGGTTGATTACTTTGGAATTGCCCATCTTGAATACAATGTAAACCATACCTGCTGACCCTTCTAGATTTGAGTTGTTGACTAGTAGCGTTCTAATCCCTTGATTGTATGTAGGAGCATCATGAAGCATCTGACCTCCAAGCTCTTGACTTCCTAATCCATCAAGATCTGAAGAAAGGGGAAACAAAATATATTCAACATGATCTGGAACACTCCCTTGCAATGTTGTAAAATCCATTCTTGGGGTAGAGCAGGGCATAATCTAAAAAAATAATTTCAACAAATGTATCTTCTACTGAAACTTAAGATTTTCTACCAAGTCATTTTTAAATGTACCAATTATTAAAAAAGCTAATTCTGCTACAGATCAAATGCAACAAATTGCAGCTCTGAAGGAGGAAGGGGAGGTTTACTGTTTCAAATGCTTATCAAAGACGAATAGAACTTTATTGGATTGTACCAAAAATGTTTGTGAATAATATCAATCAACAGGCAGATTTTCTTCACAGCTTTTGGATATCTATATCATTGATGTGTGCATTCATGACCCAATATTTAATTTATCATGACAATGAAAATAGGACCGACTGAAGAACAGACTGTAGGTGACCTTTAGACGTAATGCATGCTGAACTGCACGAGAGGGCTAGGCATTAGAAACCCCAATAGAAATGACAACATCTACTTCATCACCAATTCTGTGAATGTTACTAACTATATCTACATCATCATCATCATTACTATAATCATCCATTTTACCACTAACTATCATCATTATCATCCTGAATCACCTCTGAAACATTTCAACTAACCTGATCATAATTGTTACTGTTATTTCACCCAACATCATCATCAACATCATCATCATCATCACCATCATCACCATCATCATCATCACCATCATCATCATTATCCTCCTCCTCCTCATCACCATCATCACTATCATCATCACCACCATCATCATCATCATCATCACCATCATCATTATCCTCCTCATCATCACCATCACTATCATCATTATCCTCCTCCTCCTCATCATCATCACCATCATTATCATCATAATCATCGTCATCATCATCACCATACATTATCTTCTTTTGATACATTTCAACTAACCTGTTAGGATGGAGATAAGAGCCCGGTTACAGTGTTCCATTGAAGGTTGATAGCCTCCTTCTTCCAGGAGGTTCCTAGTGATAATAGTCCTGTAAAGCTCACCAAGCCAACTGGCCGACAGGTACACCAATACCCCGCTGTAATGGACACTGTCAATGAATTGTTTCTGAAAATGAAATTATAGATGATAGATAGATAAATGGTTCATTAATAAAAATCAAGACATCATTGCGGCAAAGGCCGAATTGCGATGTATTACAAGGTAATAATGACAAAAAAAATATTCAGATAATAAGGATAAAGTATGTTGGAAATTATTCAAAATACCTCATAAAGAACTATCCTATCTCATTGGCACCATTTGTTATAATGAGACAATGGTATTTTGAGAAAAAAAACGAGAGATTTTACTCTTTGTTTCACAATGTCATGCTTAAGCACCTACTTTAATAGTCATGTGTGCGCCTCACAGGCGACTGACTGGAATACTCCCCAGGGAGTGGAGGATGTGCACACATTGTGTGCGGGAATGACTGATTGAATCCGATGACCGGGGTAATAATATATCTGTAAAGCGCTTAGAAACGTCGTTCCGATGGATTAAGCGCTATATAAAAGCGGATTATTATTATATTTAACATGTAAATCCAGAGCATAATCTGACAAATGCGGTAGTGAAATTTAATGCATCTGAGGAGTTAAGAGATGGGAATTTTAGATCTATAATTGCAATTTGAGTTTCATTTTAATATCATGCAACTCATTGTAAAACAGTGACCAGGTGGGGCAACAGGTATTTTCTCCCATATCTAAAAAAAAAAAACTTTATTATTTAGAAAAGAACAAGATGCCAGAGTACTGAACATAACTGTTGTATTACAGTATCACTGTACGCAAGGAAGGGAATCATGAAAGTTAATGACCGTAATTCAATGCTATAAGGAGGTAACTCACCTGTGTCAGAGGTAGAGAAGCAGGGTTCTGGTAATGATCACTTCTCACAAGCTTGAGGTTGAGTAGCAGACAGGCATAAGTAGCGACATAGATACCATCGGCATTGATGACTGGAGTCAGGTTCAACTTGTTAGATTTATCACCTTCTGCTTCATTCTTCTTCATGCTATACCCTACACAGAGCAAGATAATTGGAAATTATCTGGGCAGCTTCTTTCTCATCATAAGGGCATTGTGCAGATTGGAGGCATATCTAGGTAAATGACGCCCAGGGCTAGACAAATGGTGAAACTGAGCCTTTTCATGTTTGTGATACAGTTTATACCTCCTTTTTCATTCATGGCATTTTGACATGCATTGACTAAACTTCCATTTTTTTTTCACTTGAACTTTTGCCTTTGTTGCTCCCCCACCTCCCCTCGAAAGTGACAATCAAGTACATGCCCCGTAACATGTAACTCAAGGGATAGAATTTTTTTTCTTTTTTTAAGCAGGTATTTCTGCATTTATTAATAAATCAAAATTACAAATTTATTACATAACATCAAACATACATAATGATCAAATTACAAACTAAGGTAACAATTGTATAGTAGTCAAGTAGATATAGACATAATTCATGTAAACAAATAAATCTAAATGCAGAGGCCAGCTATCGTAAGCTGAAAACTTGAAATAATAACAGCCATTTTGAAGATGGATATACCTAAATCTGCTTTATACATTAAAGTAGAAACCTTTTCTTTCAACATGAGGAAACAGAGTCATGAAGATTCATTAATTTTGATTCCTTTGAACATATGAATTTTTGATGTTAGCATTGGTGACTTTCCTCAGCTACATATATGATTTATCAGTAACTCTGTTTCTTTTTATCGAATTAAATGAAAACAGTTTCTCTGTTTCTGTTTATCAAATTAAATGAAAATGAAAATTAGTGCATACATGAGGAAAGTCGATGTATGAAATGTTGACCATACTTGCTTACCAATTACATATCTCGATGCAAACAGCTGAATAGCCTTATCAACACCGGTGACATCATCAATGGCAAGAAACCTTGGTAACATGGACAGGAGGGCATCAGCAAAATCCTGGGCAGCTTCTTTCTCTTTCTTGGCATTGAGGAGAGCAGCCTGCCAAAGAAATATTGAAATGAGATCCATTAAAATGTTAAATCATTGTAAGCCTAATTTTTTTAACTTGTAGAAGGCCCTTAGCAACTTTTAAAATCACTTATATATTCTGTAATTTATTTACTATTTAAAGAGGTGGATCTTTTCATATTTTGGTCTGCAAATTACTTCAACTCAGGTGATTGTTCAACTTACATGCAGAAGTTCAACTTTGGAAGACTTACCTGTATTTACAAGTAAACCTCATTTCATTTACAACTTATTTTGCCTATGTCTTACACACTTATGTATGGTGTTGCTCATATGTGAAGTAAATATAGAATGATTGAAAATAAGATTCTGACCTTCTCTGCAGCAGCTGAAGGGCTTCCTGGTAAAGATGATCCTTTAGCTTCTCCATCCTCTCCATCTACCTTCACATCCTCTGAAGCTGATGCACTGGCTTCAGGATGTTGAACACCATTCCTGATATCATCACCCTGAGAGATAAGTGGTGAGTCCTCCCCTAAATCTTCATCAGGCTCTTCGATCTCCTTGCCATCACCTTCCTCTACAACCTCGCTGGTCTCGATCGCCTTTACCTTCTCTTCTTCTTCTTTTCCTTCCGCTTCCTTCCTGGTCTCATCCTGGCTTGCATCACCGGTACCATCATCCACTACCTCCTCCTCTGCATCATCATCGGCAGCGAAAGCAGCTGCAGCAAGCGCAACAGGATCCTCCTGGTCCACCACCTTGTCCTCCTCCTCCTCCTGGACCTCCTTTTCCTGCACTCCTTCTACCAATCCATCCCCATCATCACACCCTCCTCTTGGTGTGATAGGATCAACTTCCTGTAGATCACCATCTTCTTCCCTTTCTCCATCTCCATTCTGCACTGCACCCCTTTCTAGACCTTCATTAGTCTGGTCCCCATCTCCCGCAGGTGATCTGTAGGCTCCAGCGAGTTCAAGGAGTGTCTTCTTCCGCTCTGGCTGGAAGTTGGTATGAAGGTTTTCTGGTGTAAGGCAAGGTGCTCCATCTTCTTCTTGTTCCATTTCTGAAAAGCGATGGGTATATTAACACAACTGTAGTCAACAAGCTTTTAGTAAAAATAATGGCAGCATGACTGCTTTTTTTTAATAGAAAATTATGAATAGAATAAAATAACATAATAAAATAGAAATTAAGGATAAAATAAAATCATATCATCCCTCTTGTATTCAAAGTTACTTGTGGCATGTTAAAATTACCAATGCAATTCGGCAACATGGTATATCATCTCAAATCAAAATATTAATCCTAAAAGACTGGGGGCCAGAATCATCCCCCCTTCAACATGTTTATCAGTGAGATTTTATCAGAATAATTTGAAAATGAAAATCCATAATTTATTGTTCGAAATAAAACGAAACAGAATTACTCTGAAAATTGATTTTGCCCAATTGATCCTGGGCCCAGCAGCCACTGTGCAGCACCAGATCGACGAGGCTCTATCCCTTTAATCGTTGAACGCCAAACAGGGTAGCAGCAACTCCCATCTTTCAACGTCTTTTGGTCCAACGCGACCGGCACTTGAACTCCTGAGTTCCCGGTTATGAGACGGATGCTCTACCAACTGAGCCAACACAACGGTTGGATCTCAATTCACGTATATTTCAATAAATTTGTTACTTTAAGCTATGGAAAAATAACTGGCATTTTCTAGCACACCACCTATAAATTGCAAAGTTGCAATTGATAGCAAGGCTTGTGATTGGTAACAAGACCTAAATTGACTTATAATTGATTGCAAGTTTCTCGCAATATCTCCATGATCTTACCTTTCTTGTTTTCCTCTTCTTTTTCCTTTGCTCTCCTTAGGATCTCTTCTGCCTGCCACTGACTCATTCCTTTCCCATGACTAATTTGTTCCAGCGAGGCTAACAGCGCCCCCACACATCCAATGCTAGACACGCACACCTCATGGCAACCAGACGCTTCAGAAATAGCATCCATGAGTCTTGGACAGAGAGAAAAGAGAGAGAGAGAGAAATAAAACATATTTAATCTAATGTAATTACTTTAGTGTCATTTTTGCATCATTGTAGGACCGTGTGTTGCTAAAACCCCTGGAAAATGGCTTGGTCAAAAGACAGACAAAAAAAATAACTGTTCATCAGATCAGATTTTTTTCTTTTTATGATGGAAAATTGGTGATGATTATGAAAATGATAAATCCAATATGTGATTTGAAAAACTTTTGAAAGTGTATACTATGAATAAAACATGTTAAGCAAAATAATACAACGTTAAGAGCTTTAGGGCAGACAAAATTGTGACATCTAAACAAGTCAAGGTAGAAGAAGTGTCAACATACATGGTGCATACTAGAAACACTCCAATACTAATCTCATGCAATAAAAAGTTTGCTGGACAGAGACCACAAAAGACAAATTATGAGGTCTGAATTCACAGAGGATGTTTAAGCCCTCTCCAACAATAAACTATCACTTACATGCAGGTTTGTTTTTAAATGTGCACAAACCCTGAATATGATCCAATAATTGCAGTAGATGCACACATCAGTATTATGTGCTTATTTTGATTTTTCTACTGTGCTCTACAAACTACATGTAGTCGATATATGGTACCTCGTCATAGTTAAATCCCCTTTTGTGAATTTGGATCAGAGTGTAAATGTAGTAAGATGAAGAAAGTAAGATATCTACTTACAATTTGATGAGGTCCAGGTCTGCTTTATGGTCCTTGTTTGACATGCATGTAATCTCAGCTCCCTCTATAGCAGGTCCAGATAGGTCCAGGATCCGACCAGGTGAAGACAGTATCTACAGTGGAGAAAAAAGGCCCCCAAAGTGGTCAGTATTATGATTGTCATGGATTTTTAGAGGAGAGTTATTGATCAAATTAATCTGCATCACATAGTTGTTTTACAAAAATTATAAAGCATTTCATTTCAAAGCATTATTTACAAAACCATGAGACTTTAAAACAGTCTGAACACTCTTGGCTATTGCTTTGGGTGTTTTAGAAACATGACTCTTCTGAGTGCATTACAGCAGCTCTGCCACAGTCAAGGTATCAATACAACAACATATATTGAGCCAAGTTGAGTATATGCATATCGTAGCTGCGCTATGTAAATGGATCTTATCATTACTTACATAATGTAGATATTAAAGTGTTAAGGAAACAAACACATTGTTTTTACCTCTTTAAGGACCTTGAGAGCCTCATTCCTCTGCAAAGGCGGAGGAAACAGCAACATCCTGTGTAGCAACGAACCAATGACAGGCCTCATAGAAGCCACACACCCTACCAGTCTGATCAGTTCTCCTGCTATGCAGTAGATCACATGCCTGGCTGAGCGGAAGGAGACGGGAACGGACACCGCGCTGCTGGATCCTCTACCGTGTTCCTGATGATTGGTTGCTAGGTGACCAGGATGATGGTGGTGGTCGGGATGATGGTTGGAGGAGATGATGGATTTCTGGTCCTTGGGGATACCAAGGATCGCGATGAGGGTGGGGCAAAGCTCTTGCCTGTTTTACATTAGAAAATCAAACAAACAGAAAGAAGGCATTTAGACAAGTTTTAAGAGAGAGAGAAATTGTATTTATGCCAGAATTTGAACTAAATAACACAAGGGGAGAATCAGCTCAAGTTAAAATTCCCTGGGACCGCAGAAATCTGTTTGACGTAATAAGTGAAATTTGAATTTAAAAAAAAGTAATCAGCCCAATTTTTTTTTAATCTGGTATGGCAATTGCTGTGGCTAAAGCAATAATTTGACTTACAGAAGATTGACTATGATATACAGACTGAACAATTCATTTAGTTTAAAGTTTGGATACCAACATATACAGTACATGAATGTCATTTAACTGTTAAAAATGTGTGTTCTTGTATAAATATCTCTTGGATACATACATGTACACATAAACTCTATGAGAATACAAAGAAATTGATAGATTTAATGAAAACTAATGTATTTACCAAAGAACTTTCTGGAATGCTGAACTGCTTCGCAGGCTGGGCTCCATGTTGGTAAGCATGGCCAAGATAGCTTCCAGTTCAAAGGTCAACTGCGTTTGATTCTGAGTGCTGGCTCCAGCTCTAACAAAATAATACAAAACAAATTGTTTTCAATGCTTGAATTACTTAAAAATTTACCCACATTGTGCTGCACTCAACCCAAGTGAGAAGAATGGGTAGGAATTTATTTTTTGAAATGCAGCGCGTAACAGCTGCTCTGCTAAATCCAGGGTATATGCCGTATTACTGTACAGCACTTAGTAGATTTCTGATAAAGTAATTGTTAAGTGCTACATAAACAAGTATAATTATTATTATTAGTAGTAGTAGTATACATGTACAAGAAGAGCTGTAATTCCAATCACGAACTATTTTTCATTTAACCATATAATCATTAAAATGTGAATATCTGCACCATCTTAAAGCATTCATAACTTTGTATACACAGATAAGTGTCTCTAGATAACACATAAAAAAAATTCACATCATCTTAAGAAATTGATGGAGCATTTAAATCTATGCAAAGTATAACATTATTTTAGAAGGACTTACTTATGTGTTTCTGAGACCTTGTTACATAAGAACCCAAGTACAGCAACCATATCACCACATAGTCGGTCTTCATGATCATCAACAGAAGCTGCAATACAAAACATACATAAAACATGAAATCATTTCACTCTGAAAAAAGGCTATGGAATTACCATGCAAAATGCAAAACAAGTAATATCGGTACTGCAAAAATGAAAGATAAATATATAGCATAATTAATAATACATGTGTATCTTTAGTATATTTATGAAGGAAGTCAGGCACTTTGGAATGCTCTATAGAAAATGGCATAAAATTGTATCTATCATCAGGCAAGCATGCAAATACAAAGCATAGTAAAAAGTTTGAGGACAGATACATTGTATGTATCGTGAGGGAAATATACAATAAACATGTTTTTTAAAGCAGGATTAGCTTTACCGTCAAGCATACATGTACATGAAGATCTGGCGGTTAAAAGGGAGGGGATGGCAAAGGGGTGGGGCAGAGTTTTTGAGGCCTTCTTTGGCTAATGAAAAAAAAAAATGACAGAAAAGAGCTTCTGTAATCTGAACTTGTTAGTTTTTATAGTCAGAAAATGTCCCCCCCTGGTGACTCTTGAATCAGTCCCTTGGTACTATTTTCTTAAAACTGCAATTTCAAAGTTTTTTCCCATCAACTTTAAAAGAGAACATGCATTAGTTATGAAAACAATAAATGCTAAATTTATGTTAAGGAATTTAATCTAAAACATGATTTGCTAAATTTGAAGTTTCGTGCATACAACAAACTCTATTTCTTTTAAAATTCTATCACTGTCACAAATGCCTATCTTAAAGGGGAAGTTCACCCTGACAAAAAGTTAATTGTAAAAATAGCAGAAAAAATAATGAAAAATATTGCCGAAGGTTTGAGAAAAAATCATCAAATAATTAAAAAGTTATTAGAATTTCAATGATTTGATTTGTGACGTCATATGCGAGCAGCATTCCTACATAGCGAATGGTAAAAAATCAATAAAATGTCATTTTCTCAGAAAATTGAAAATTGTTTTCACTGTACCTTTTGTATATCAATAGACAAATCATTTCACACCCGATCATGAAAAGAAAACAAAATTAAGTCATCAGGAACCACACAAAATTTGAAATTCATGCATTTTATATTACATAACAAATGGGGCAGCTGCTCGTTTATGACGTCACAAATCCAAAACTTTGAACTCTAATAACTTTCTTACTCTTTAACGGACTTTCCGCAAACCTTCACCAATATTTTTTTGCTATTTTTTCTGCTATTTTTACTACAAAGTTTTCTTCAGGGTGAACTTCCCCTTTAAATTGTTATCATGTACTTTGTTTTTTCTTTGAATCTAAGCTGAGAATATTGTGCAACTGAAAAAAAACATGTATTCTAAGTGGCAAAGAATGACAAACATGAACAAGTATCTTAACCATTGAAAGATAAACACATATTTTCAGAAAATCCACACAGGTATCTAAGTGGTGCAAAATGACTTACATATGTTTGAAATCCACATGAAAAGCATGTCAAAAGTAAATTGAAATATGTGGTAAATATTAGAATTTCAAAGAAAAACAAATGAATAATTTACAGATGTACAGGTACACGAACACATAAATGAATGTCAAACACACATGGTACATGTAGCTGGCAACTTCCAAGTGACATGTATAGCGGATGATATCACACTTTGACTGATCCTGTGGATGATTGTTTCAAATAAACTGAGAAATGCTTTTCATGATTCCAGTAAAATATTGTGATTATCCACTGCATAGACTAAAAGCCATATTAAAGCAATATTTTATTTGATTATAGACCAATGGAACCAGAAGAGAGCCTGTGTGCAATTGGCCAAAAGTTTCATCTCAAATATGTTGTTGTTTTAGCTTATACGGCGCGTGTCATTCAGTAGTGAATATTTGCACCAAAAGGCTATGGAATATATATCCATTTATTGTAGTCTCCTTCCAAGACTAATATTTTTGTACAAAAATGGGCAATTGTCAAGAATTATCTTTCTCAAAGAATGTGTGTGACATCCAAATATGTACATCTACGAGTACATCTGTACACTGAACCATAACAAAATGTGGAGCAAGAAACAGCACATGTACATGTACTTGTGTGGCTTATATACTGTCAATTGATCTATTTCAGTTATTCCCGTTTGCATTTTTTCTGCAAAGGATTTGTTAAATGCAGACACTATTGTACAGAACATATATGTGACGTCCCCTCTAGAAAATAATGCATGCATACATTGAGAGGGTACTTATTTTACCATTTTTGCTCCAGATTCTGTTTGGTTTTAATACATGTGTGTTGCAATACAGCTTTTACCAACTACATATAAACAGGCTTACACAAATTTCAATACGATGTGCAAATAATCAGCTTTCATGAAATTCTTAGAATATGAGGAAAGGTGCTGTGAGAATGTCTGGAAAAGGGGAAAGAAAAAGTATGAAAAAATCAAAATGGATATCAAGACATACATGTAGGTATATAACTAATAGAGCAAAATAGAAATCAGCTGAAATTGAGACAACAAATACTTTTCAACATTATACACAGACAAGTAAAGGTTTGTTGAAAAGGAAACATCAGATAAATGATTTATGGATATGAGAATGAACTTCAAAGGTAAACTTCTTTTGAAGGTCTTTATTCTGAAGCATTACAATATCAAATAATAAAAGTCAAATATATGTAGAATTTGATGCTTTATAAAGGTATCAGAACTTAGGAAAGTTCATAGCTTTGATAGAAATCAACACTCCATAGACTTTAGCCAGAAAATGCATTTTGAAAAAAATATCAGAAAAAGAAAATAAAATTTCATGGCTGAACAAACCTCAATTTTGGTTTTGGAGTCTTTGTAGTCAGTGATTGACATAAATGATAGTGTATTTGTGTGATGTGCATGTATGTCTGTATGAAATGGGTACATGTACCTAAAACTACAGTATGGAGAAAAAAAGCAAGTTTTTGTCCAACTCTCACTACCCTAGGGATTCAAAGGTCTTGTAAACTCAGTCACAATTTATAGGGAATATTAAAACAATCCTGTATCTGGTTGTGTTGAGTTTATATGCATGTTTTGTGACACATTATACATGTATATCTCCAAGTAGGTCTGCCGTAGCTCAATATGTACATTATGAGTGGATTGTTTTGATATTAATAATGGACAAATTTGAAATAATAACAGTAACAATTCTATGAATATATGATGGAACAATGAAATTTCTTACCCATCTCTCCATGGTCTAACATGATAGTGCTTTTAACCTGGGATGAAAATAGCATAGTGGTATAAAGATGAAAGCATTATAAGACAATGAAAAAAGGAATGGCTGCAAAAATATAATCTTTTTTTCTAGAAAAATGAGCTTTATTATATGATTCAATTTTTTTCAATTTATTACATGCTTCTTCAAAGAAATGTCAATGAATCTTACCAAATCAATTATTTTTTTTCAAACAAATGTAAATTTACTACTACAGACATAGTATACATAGCTGCATCATTTAGATGCAGCTATGTGCAAGTCACAGGTTGCATAAATACATGCAGTGCACCATCCTGCTATTGCTCTTCATAGAAAAAAAATCATACTCTTGATGTTAAAAATTTAAATTATTTATAATCTATCCAATTTTTTCATACTTAAGATGTTATTAATAGGATGACAATTCAACAGGGAATTACTTTACATGACTTTAGACTTACCTGTAATTTACAAGTACATGAAGGGGGGGGGTATACATCAATCTGTGTGTAGCATTGGTGTAAAATTGTGATAATTCATAATCTATCTCTTTTCCCATCACATATATGTTTAGTTTCAATCCAGGTGGGAAACAAGCATTTATGTGACACAATTTACAAACTATCTCAAAATTAAGGGGGAAAAAAATTCTTGTTTATAATAAATCAACTAAAAATGACACAGAAATGATACAGAACATTTACAAAGCATTGCATGTAATGGCTGGTGAGTATAAGACAAGAAGTAGACTTACTAGCGCTTTACACAGCACGCTCAAGGTTTGCGTGAGGGTGATTTTGGCAGCATTACTTGCTGGACTGGGATGACGAGTGGGCCAATCAATGCATGCCTACAAACACACACACACATAAAATCAAATTGGCATGCTACATGTACATGAAAAACAATGCAGTGGTACACTGAGCAACAATCATTCAGTATGCAGTACTATTCGATACATTTAGCAGATAGATTGAAGATGAGTTGACATGTTGATAGAACTTTCTTGGAATGCTCTTGATCTTTATTAGTTCTCTATATTAATGTTGAATTATCACTGAGTTCTGAGAGAATTTTGATTAAAATAGGTATTAAATGCTATATAAAGCAAAATAATTACCATTATCTTTACCCCCATCTCACCCCACCCCTGCCAAAAAAACTAAACAAAAAACATGCAGCACAGAAACATTTTGAAGTCCATTTAAGCTTAGTTTACAAGGGTAGGACAACATCAGTCTAGGCTTTCCTTTTTGTCCAGAAATAAACTTTGAATTTCAGCCCTAAACTTGTATACTCAAGAGGCACAAATTCTGTGTAAGGTTTGTCATACATTAGATTTGATTGATGTTTTCCCTGTGTATACAAGGATGAATTGGAAATACAGAGCAAAAGAAGTGAAAAAAGGGACACAAATACTTGTACAAGGAAAATTTAAAAACTAGCAGGGTCCACAGTGATACTTGCTATTACATATCACAATGAAAACAAACAAACTTATAAAAACAATTAAAAATATAATAAAGACATTTAATAGATAATCAGTATATTCTGAAAATGAGCAAACCATACCATAAAATTGCACTTGTAATATTGAGTTCAAAAAGACAGGATCATGATTACATGTACATACAGAGAGAAAAAAAATGAAGTGTAAGATGGTATGAGTGTGTGATTGGGTGTTTCATAATCAACAGGACCTCTCATTCTATGTCATGATTGACAGGCTAGAATATTCGTCACAGTTAGGGGAGATAATCCGGGAGCTACTTCGTATATATGAATGATGCGTATCATGTGCCACGGTCGAGATCCCCATTTTCAGCCTTAAAGGGGAATCCAGCCTTGGCCATAAAATGTTGTGTTGGGAAGAAGAAAAATAAATTAAACAGAATGGCGAAAGTTTGAAAGAAATCGGACAAGCGATAAGAAAGTTATAGCTGCTTTAAGATTGAGATCACTAATAGTATGTAGATTTCAAATTGGCAACTGGGTAAGTAAATCATGACAAGGGGCAAGGACAACTTTCCCATAGGCCATGTACTTTATTATCAGGGATTTGTGGTTTTCTCCTAAGTACCTATTCCCCTGGGGCAGTAATCTAAATATAATCCTGGTAGTATATTGTTTTATGTCCTCATGAAAGAAAAATATAATTTGAAATAAAACTTTAGGGAAAAATGACATTTTAGCCATAATATGTATTGGAGTACATGGAAGAGTAGTCCTTGCCTTTCCCATATGCGGCCAATTTGAAGTCTCCATGGGTATAGTGATTACCAATATTTACAACTTTTAAAAATTCATAACTTTCTTGCTTTTGTCCAATATTGTTCAAACTTTCACCTATTAACTTGTCTGATTTTTCTTTTTCTTATAAAAACAAGTCTTTATTTGGGTTGGATTCCCCTTTAATTTACATTCCAGAGCATCACCAATTTAGAAAGCCATCGGAAATTTTGTGTTTCTTCCGTTCCAAAAACATTAAATTTGTGGTTTCGCGTTCCAGTGCACGTCCATCATGGACCGCTCAGCGTAATGGGCCATTCCGGAGACCCCCATTTTCTAATATAGTCAGATTCAGAGCATTGCATTTCTAGCAATGTTGATCCTAGAGCCGTTCCACAGACCCCCATTTTAAGACCAATTTTTAGTTCCAGAGCCCCTTTTCATTGACTTTGGTGTGGCACATACATGGGTACCATGTTATAATTCGAGTAGCCCCCCCCCCCTCTCCAACAGTGGATCCCCCCCAAAAAAAATTAAAAAATAAAATAAAATTAAAATTAAAAATAAGTTGACCATGGAGGTATAATCTGTCAGCATTTTCCTCCTTGAAAATCTGACATGCAAAAATAAAAAAAAAATGTCACTGGGTTAAACACTGAGATTAACTGAAATATTAAACCATCAATGAACAGCATACAAATATACAATCAACTTGCTGGAACAAGATTACAAAACATATGCATGATAATATGACACCAATATAAACTCATGCAACATGACTGCAGCAAGACACCAAGCAGACAAGATGAGACTGGTATCTATCATTTCTACCTGTCGATTGGTGCTTTGAGCTACATCTGTCATGACCTGAAGAATGGTCACCTGACATGCCTTGTGGACCTCAGGTTTGCTCTGGAGATACACCGATTGACAAAACTGGGGACAACCATGGGAAATGATAAAGGATAAAATGATTTTCAACATCAGTGCATGCGATTCAGGGGCGGATCCAGGATTTTCCAAAGGGGATGGGGCATTTTTGTACAGAAATTTTTTAAACAAGCCCCCAAAAAGGGTCTTCCTTTCCAATTGATGGTGATGTCAGGAAAATTTGACAAGCAAAAAAAAATATCCTAACTTGTGTAAGGGGGTGGGGGTGGGGGCACCAGCCGGATATGCCCCAACTTGGATCCACCATTAATGCGATTTACCTTGCAGCATTAGATTTGATATGAACTTTCTAATACGTGATCCAAGTTCTTTTATACAAAGAAAATCTCTACCTGGTATTTGTATACATGTATGTAAGTATACATACTTGATTAATTTTATTTGGTCACAGAAGTTGCATCTCAACTGACGCCACATCTCTACCACATGTTCATAATGAAGCAGCCTTTTTTTTCAAATATGGTAAGAATCTAAAATCCATCTATAGTATTTCAGTAAAAAATAACTTGTCACGAAACAGGAACGTTGTACAGATCCACATACTATCATCATTCTCATTTAAAAAATTTGTTTTTATAGTTAAAGTAGGATAATACTATACATCCATAAGCACTGGTAAAACTGGTAAATCATTGATGGGTTGTTATAAAAACAAAGTAAGCAAAAGGGATTTATTTAGGGGTTGGTAGGATACCTTGGCAATGTTGATAACAGTCTGCGGAGATACATGAGATGGATTAGAGCAGGCTACCATCAATAGAAGCTGTAAGAGAAAAGACATATTCAAAGGGAAAAGTTACTAAGGAGACAAACGAAAAAGTGCTACCTACCAAAAGAAATTAATATTCAGGGAGAATAAAATGATAACTGTCATGATCATAGTCAAAATGAACACAATCATACAAATCATTATTAAATTTATCATAATCATTATTTATCAACACCCAATGATCGTAATTGCAATCACCATCATTATTTGGGCCATCTTCATTACCATTGTTATCATCATCATCACCAAAGCATTATCACCATCTTCATCACCATCACCATCAAAGTCATGATCATCATCATCATCATCAAAATCATCAAAATCATCATCATCCTCCTCCTCCTCATCATCATCACTTCCATCACCACCAACACCACCACCACCACCTTCAACATCATCATCATCATCATCATCATCACCACCACCACCACCACCATCATCATCATCTCCATCATCACCATCATCATCAAAACTGACCTTCATGATCTCTACTTGATGCTCCTCATTCAATGATGGAGTCACAGCTACTGCTCTAAGGATCTGGTTTGGCATGGTATCATCTTCATGCTCTATCTCACCCTCTCGGCACTTCAATCTCTCATCAGTTACCACTTTCTACAAGGGGGGAAATGCACAGTGATATTGAAATTAGTATTAATCCCCCGCAATTGACTCCAAGAAAATATTCAGACACTTCAGCAAAAGTCAGAGGCATGATTTTCATGGGGGACTCCTGCAAGCATCTTTTCATATTCATAACTAATCTCGTCTACATTTCATCATAGAAAAAAAAAATGTGGATATGGGGAGAGCCCCCCCAAATAAAAAAAATTCAATCAGCTTTTATCATCAATCAACATATTAAAAGTATCACTAAAAGAAATTTGGTTAAAACAAGCTTTCTTTTTACAATTGTAAAGAATGAATCAGAAATAAATGTGAGAGTTACCAGAAGAATGTTCTTTGAATCAAATTTACAGAAGGGAAAAAAATCAAATGTCAAGAGGTTTTAAAGTAAACTACATTGTAAATAAGAATGCAAACCTGAAGTCCATTGATCCCCAATGGAATAATCTTGCTAGTCTTTGATTCCAAGCACAGTTTAAATGGTTCGATACAGACTTCTCTCTGTGAATGTGTAGAAGCGTCTGACTCCTGACTGTATATCCCTGCAATGATTGCAATAGTGAATAGAAAATAAAATCATTGCTTTAAAACAAACAGATTTAGCATTTGACAACACTAAGGTATCATTATATTAATGAACTTTTAATGTATAGTAGTATAGATGTACAGTATACAGTTTGCAGGGAAAATATACCTTTCATTCCTTTTCCGTGAATGAAACACAAGAGATGCGATCCACAATATTTGTAACTCTATTTGATTATGGCTTATAAAAGAAAAAAATCTATATAAACAGTCAATCTCGCCTCCATGACAGAATTAGGGATGCATGCACTGCAAAAACTCTGGTGTTGATGTAACACCAGCTCGGAATCTCTATCTGTCAAAACCAGAGAAGTGTTAAACGACACCAGTTTCATTTTAATCTAACACCAGATAGGTGTTTATATAACACCAATTACAATGTAGTATCAAAACAGCATCGGTTTGATTCCAAACTGGTGTTGTTTCAGTACTTCTCTGGTGTGGACATATATAGATTTCGGGCTGGTGTTAAATCAACACCAGAGTTTTTGCAGTGTGTACTTGAAGGCATACATGTACATGTCTTGGTACAATATACATGTACCTGATGATATTGTATATACAAGGCAGCAAGGAACATCCTTTTACTCTATCCTGATTCATTGTCTTTTTCTTTTGCTGGATTTTTATGGGCTCAAAATAAAATGTATAATCTCCATTTTCAACACATGATTCACGCTTATTGTGGAAATGGACCTCTGATGCATGTATCTTGATTTAGAAATCACTATTCAGGGTATGGGTTTTAATTGAAATGAAAATCACAATGAACAATCTAGAACAATCAGATACGCAAGTACACTGCACTCTTGTACTACATGTACATGTAAGTGTGAAATAAATTACAGGTCGAACGGATGCATAAAATCATTTTTTTCTGATAAAGGAATTAGCCTCGTGTCCAAAAATTGCACAATGTTTTTTCACTTTAAGTTATAAATCTGCACATGTGTACTAGTATGTACTGTATTAAAATACAAGATGCACTTCTTTTGTGAACTTTTAAAAATAAAACTGCAATTATCAAATCAATTGATGCTTTATTTACAAATGAAATGAGCTGAGGTAGCAGATGTTCATTGCTTTAATAGTGTGTAATGAGAACTGCTTGTGGGCATACAAAACTGGTATGTACATGAGTGTGAAATACACTGTAGAAGAGTGTGTATATTGCACATATGGTTAGAATACTAGTACATGTAAGTACCTAAGTGTAGCTGCACATCTGGCCTGATTTCAGGTTGTTATACTCAAGGGCAATCACAATCACAAACCATATTGCCATTTGTTGAAATCATTTTTTTTTCATATTAGAATTATTCATGCAGTTCACACAGAATGAATAATTAACATACATTCACATACACATGTACTTTGAAGTTTTACAAGTACATGTTTTCAGTTCACAAATTGTTTGTGCTTAATGTTTTTTTTTTCTTCTATCTTGGTTTCTGGTTTTCCTGTTTCCATTTTGTTTTCTTGTTTTCTTTGTTATTATACTGTCTTACTTTTTGTCCAGTTACAAGGTGTACTTCGAAGTTTTACAAGTACATGTTTCCATGAAAAATTACACTTCAAATGTATTTTGTGCAGTTACAAGAAATGTACATTACATACATGTACCAGAAGAAATATGTGAATCCATGATTCCTTAATTTGACATGAACTTTGCTTTTATCATCTTGTAGATTCACAAGTGAATGTAAACGGTATTGGTTAATTTCACACCTTTTTATTTCAGCAATAGGACTTCTTTTGGGTTAGTTGTGCAATTAACAACATAATTATTCACACCCCTGGGAAAATTGTGTTTTTCTGTAAAAATCAACACTAAACCAAGTTACTTGTACAGTACATCTATTCGTGCAGAATAGCTGGATCACCTTTAAAGGTCAAGTCCACCCCAGGAAAATGCTGACTTTAATAAATAGAGAAAAATCAAACTAGCATAGTGCTGAAAATTTCATCAAAATTGGATGTAAAATAAGAAAGTTAAATGACATTATAAAGTTTCGCACAAAACAGTGATATGCACAACTAGGTGAGTCAGTCGATGATGTCCATCACTCACTCTTTCTTGTTTTTTATTGTTTGAATTACACAATATTTCATTTTTTATAGATTTGACATTAAAGACCAACTTGACTGAACCATATAGTATTAAACAATGCTAATTCCACATGTTCAGGGAGGAATTGATTGTTGTTTCACTGAACGGTGAGGAGAAAATTAGAATATTTCATATAATAAAGCACAAAAGAAATAGTGAGTGGATGACGTCATGTAGTCTCATTTTCATACCAGCTAGGATGTGCATATACACCCTGTAACTGTTTTGTGAAATCAAGCGAAACTTTAAAATGTCATAACTTTCTTTTTTACATCCGATTTTGATGAAATTTTCAGTGTAATGGTTGTTGGATTTTTCTCTTTTTATTCAAATCAACTTTTTGTTGGGGTGGACTTTTCCTTTAAATTAGAGCTCCTCCTGGTTTGCATACATAGAAAATCCCACTCAGAAAAGTCAAAAGAGCAAGACAAACTTCATGAACACATTGACCTTTCCAATGTAATGTTTACCATTTGAAACAAAACACATTTGTAAATATTAGGACCTAGACCTGGCAGGAACTGCAAGCATGCTGGAAAGAAACTACAGCACAGACTTGTGCAATAAGTACAATTCACTGTGCACATGTACATGCAGATATGTACTCTTTGCTGTTCAACCAGACTCCATGTACATGTACATGTATTTTAAAAGTCAAATATTGGGATGATGGACACTGGACAATTAATGATAATTGGAATGAAGTTTCCTCTTTTTCATGTTTGTTTTTATAGATCACAATACTGCATCCCATGGAATAAGATTTTTACAAGAAATTAATGTGAGTGAATTAATACGAACAAGTAAAGACTTTTTTACTTTAATAATGATAATAATTAACATGACTGCAAAATGAATTCTCCCAAAATGCATTGATTACTTAGTACATGTATTCCATTGAAAGATTATAGTGCATGTCTTTCACATACGTTGTAATAGGTAAAAGGAGAAAAACAGAAACTACATACATGACAAAGCTTACATGTACATGTAGCAATGATCGAAGATTTTTCTACGACTGATTCCATTGACTACAATGTACAATCAATGGTGAAAATCAAGCTTAAAATTATTCTCTAACCTTTGCGTTACATGACCAGGGTACGAAGCACTAACTGATGGTCAAATTTATCTTCTTAGAAGGTTTTAATTGATTTTATTAATTAATGAATAACAATGTATACAAATAATTTGAGAATACTCATCAATGTATCAAGGACAATGCCATACCTTGTGCTTGGTTGACGGTCTCTCGTATAGCTGCATGCTTGTTTGATGTTGCCTCCTTAAGGATCTGTCCAAACAACCCCTCCATGATCAGGTAAGTGAGGTCAGGTCAGGCCAACAGATCTTTGGGTTCTTGAGGACACTCTACAGGTAACTCACTTCATTATCATCTTTCTAAGGAAAGCTTCAGAATGTACAAAAGCAGATTTATGCAAGATTTAGTAAAATTTCAGGACTTCCAAAATTATTTTAGAATTGCAACTGAAGAGCATTGTACAAATTGCAGTTAAATGACACTCATGAGGAACTTTCTCAAAACATTAAAGCAAAATAAATTAAAGTATTAAAGCAAAACATTTTGCAAGTTTGCAGTAAATAATGACAAATATGGCATGTATGTACACTTAAAGGACAAGTCCAAAAGAGCAAAGTCAGAGGCATTAATCACTGAAAATTTCATCAAAATGGGATGAAAAATAAGAAAGTTATGACATATCAGTTCATTTATTTATTCATTTCTAAAAACACATTCAAATATATACATCAGTATTTAAAAAATGTAAACATGCAAAATACTACTAAAATAAATACAATGATATTCATGCATAATTAGGCCTGTGTATACAGTAATAATATGAGAAACGAAAAGGAGGACTTAAAATAAAGCCAAAAGTGGCCTTGTGAGTTAAAGTCTCCTAAGAATAATAAATGCTATTTTGGAGGCTACTTAGTATATACAATAATCAAAGCATGTATGACAACTTAGGTTACAAAAGTAAGTGGATTAAGAAACGGACATACGGTATAAAATATGAAAAAAAAAAAAAAAAATTATGGCAAATCGTCTAGAATATTGTAACATAGCTGCAAAATTAGGAATATTTAGAATAAAAGTATTGTTTTAATTTTCTTTTAAAGAGGGAAAGAGACTTGCATGTGCGAACAAATTTCGGAATAGAATTCCAGATTGTTGGGAAGCTGAAACGTATAGCTTTTTGTACATAAGATTTTCCTACTTTCCATAAATGAAACAAATTGCATATACGTGTAGTGTGACAATGTACAACATTATTGATACAAAACATTTTACTGATCTTATTTGGTAATAATTTTTTAAAGTAGAAAAACCCCAATATTGCAACTTGATATTGATAAAGGTGGAAAATATTTAAAGTATTAAGTTTACGGAATAAAGGAGTTGAGGGTGAAAGGTAATGACTGTTGGTGCATATACGAACTGCTCTCTTTTGTAATTTAAAGAGTTTATCTAATTTAGATTTACTGCAATTACCCCAAACAGCAATACAATAAAGAATGTGTGATAATATTAATGAATTGTAAATAGAGAGTAATGCAGGTTTAGGAAGAAAACTTCTTAATTTATACATAATTCCAGTACATTTCGATACTTTAGTAGTTAAATAGTTTATGTGTGAATCCCAATTCAAATTTTCATCAACATGAACACCTAAAAAACAAACAACCTTAGACTTAGATAATTGGGTTGAATTAATACTAGGAGTAAGATCATTACATATATTGCTTGCATTAGATAATTTGTTATGAAAGTATATAAACGAGGATTTATCAATGTTTACCACCAGTTTATTGGCTTTAAACCATCGGGATACATGTAGTAATTCAGAATTAATGTTTTCATTTAAATACCTAAAGTCTGGTTGGGTATAAAAAAGTGTAGTATCGTCTGCATACATTATGTAATCAAATTTACTAGATGACATAACAATATCGTTAGCGTAAATGAGAAAAAGCAAGGGACCTAATATCGAACCTTGGGGGACTCCATGTTTAACTAAGCTATAAGAAGATGATTTATTGTTAAAGTGAGTAAATTGATAACGATTATGTAAATAATTTTTAAACCAGATAAATGGAAGCCCACGTACACCATAATATTGTAATTTGGTTAACAAAATATTGTGATCTACTATATCAAATGCCTTGGAAAGGTCAATGAATATTCCTACCCCAAACTTATTAATGTTCAATGCCGATACCACTTTATCCTGAAGGTCTATTATAGCATGACATGTGGAGTGATTACTTCTAAATCCATATTGACTATCATTTAGTATATTATTAAGTATTAGGAATGAGTACAAACGATTATATATACATTTTTCTAATATTTTTGAGAAGCATGGTAATATTGAAATAGGTCTGTAGTTTTTGCAAATATGTGGATCTTCTTTTTTATAAACTGGTACAATTTTAGCAATCTTTAATTTGTCGGGAACATTACCTGATGATATAGACAGATTAAATATGTGATACAAAGGTTTTACAATAGAATATATGATTTTCTTTACAACATTAATATTAATGCCATCAAATCCACAAGAGTTGCCTTTTTTGAGTGATTTGGTGATTTCTATAATCTCTGATTCAGTAATGGGTTTTAAAAACAGTGAGTTATTGAATGAGTTACTTAGATATAAAGTGTACTCATCAGTTACAGCAGTATTCTCAGATGATCTTAAAATATTGGTACAACAATTTACAAAGTAACTATTAAATTCATTTGCAATATACTGTGGGTCATCAATTTTTTTATCATTACATATAATATATTGTGGTAGACTACGTTTGCGTTTACAGAGAAGTTTATTTATGATAGACCAGGTACCTTTGATATCATTTTTATTTTTTGATATTTTTTCGCAGAAATACTTCTTTTTAGCATGACGTAATAAATTATTAGTTATATTTCTTTGCTTTTTATACTTTGTTTCAGTAAAAGTTGATCGATTGTTAAGGAATTTTTTATATAATGTATTTTTCTTTCTGATGTGTCTTAATAATTCAGGAGTAATCCATGGCTTACGTATAAACGTTTTCTTCTTCTTTTGGAAAATCAAAGGCAAATTTTTATCATACAAAATGTTAAACTTATTCAAAAATATATCATAGGCACTATTTACTTCATTGCAAGAATACACTGATGACCAATCAGTATCATAAAGTTCTTTTTGTAAATTTCTCACACCAGCATCAGTAATTTTACGTCTATATGTGTTATCGGTCCTTTGCTGATTATTTGAAAGCAAGTCAGTTTTATTTAATATAAGAAATACAGGTAAATGATCAGTTATATCAACAGAAAAAATACCACTTTCCACATTTATTGCAAAGGCGTTTAAGAAAATATTATCAATAAGAGATGCTGTATTTAAAGTAATACGGGTGGGTTGATTAATGACAGGATGTAGACCAAAAGAAGAGTTCGTATTTAAAAACGAATTTGTGTTATCTTCTTTTTCTTTCATCATATCAATATTAAAATCCCCTGTCATGATAATGTCTCTCTTATCATTACCAAGTATGCTAAGAGTTTGAGAGTAAAAATTAATGAATGATATAACATCAGTACTTGGCTTTCTATAAAAAACACCTATGGTCAAATTATCCTTTTCATGTCTAAATAAGTCAATAAATAAGTATTCACATGTTTCTGTATCTGCAGACAGAAAAATGTCATTTCTTACAGAGAAATTTATATTAGTTTCAATGAAAAAACAAACGCCACCACCTCTGCCTGTTATTCTATCAAAGTTTACAAAATCATAACCATCTAAGTGAAATGGAATTAAAGGTGTGCCGGATATCCATGTTTCTGATATGGCTATTACCGAAAACCTATTTTCTAGAGTAGACAAGAAATCTGAAATGCTATCAAAGTTTTTATGAAGACTGCGCGCATTGAAATGAATCAGACTGAATTCATTATTATTTTGAAAATGTACATTGAACTCTGACGGTGTATAATAATTAGAAGTATATGCATTTGATAAACAGTTTACATTAAGTTCTGGATGTAAAGTTTTGATTAATTTCACAAGACAGTTATGCACATCTTGGTCGGTATGCAAATGGAGGAACTGATGACATCACCAACTACATGTATATCATTATATGAAATATATTTTCAAATTTTCTCCTAATTGTCATGTCAAACAGAGATTTCCTTGCTATACACGTAGAATTACCGTTTTTTTAATATTTTGTAGTTCAGTTAAGTAGGTCCTTCTTGTCATATCTGTTAAAATTGAAATAATATATAATTTAAACCATAAAAAACAAAACGAGGTAAAGGACATCATCGACTCTCTCATTTGCATAGCATCGAGTTGCGTATACAATGCAACAGTTTGGCGAAAAATAATCATAACTTTAAGATATAACTTTCTCATTTTACATCCGATTTTTATGAAATTTTCAGTGTTATGCTCGTTTGAGTTTTCTCTATTGATTCAAATCAACATTTTTCTGGGGTGGATTTGACTTTTAAGGTTTACATTTCCAATCTGTAGGAATTTTATAACTCTGCTACCATGCTACACTCTATGTTGCCAATTTTAGAATTATTGGGCAATGGGCATATTAGATAGCCGTAAAATAATTAATAATCACAAAGTAAAAAAACTTGGTCAATAAGAAGATCTGTGTAGATCGGCAATTCCAAGTAAAGTGAATATTTTCCAAAATCTTATTGGCTCTATTTATTTATTCTTATGATAAAAATTTGGGGATTATGTAGAACTCGCTCCTGTGTATTTTCAATGCTGGACACATGTCTGTACATGTTCTTGCATACTGCTTTTGAAATTTGATTTATCAAGCTCTGATAGAAACACTGTATGTACATCATGTAAGCTAAATATGGAGTCTTAAACAATACAAATCTATGAACTGGAAATATAATAATAGAAGCATTGAAAATGTTTAATTTCATTATGTTTAAAGACAAAGTATCATCACAATTTCCATCACTACATTCATATTTATCGTCATCATAATCACCATTTACAATCTATCATCATCATCATGATCACCATCATCCTCATCACAACCATCATCATCATAAATACCATCATATTCATCACCACTTATAAGGATTACTGCCATCATCCATCATCATCATCATTCATCTCCAGCAAATTCATAGTCATTATCACCAAAATACCATGTTATCTATCATCAATCATCATCACCATCATCACCATCATCATCACCATCATCACCACCATCATCATCATCATCATCATCACCATCATCATTATCACCATTATCACCATCATTACCATCATCACTGGTCACCATGATCATGATCATCATCATCATCACCATAATCATTATCACCATCGTCATTACCAATATATTTCTCATCACCACATAATCACTTCCATCATATTCATCACCATTTGTATAAGGATTACTGCCATCCACCATTATCGTTATCATCACCATTATTACCATTCACAAACCACTCGTAAACCCCCACCATTTGCCATACGAGGTACGGGTGGGACTGTTCCGATACCAGTGCCGCTTCCAGTCTCATTTCTAAGTAGGAACGCACGAAGTAAGAGTCTGACTTACCAATTTTTGTGTTGACCCAAACGTGGATTTCGGTTTTACTCAAAGGACAAGTCCATCCCAACAAAAACTTGATTTGAATAAAAAGAGAAAAATTCAACAAGCATAACACTGAAAATTTCATCAAAATCTGATGTAAAATAAGAAAATTATGGCATTTTAAAGTTTTGCTTCATTTCACAAAACAGTTATATGCACATCTCAGTCGGTTTGCAAATAAGGAACACATGACATCACTCACTCACTATTTCTTTTGTATATTATTACATGACATTTGAAATATTTTTATTTTCTCGTCATTGTCATGTGAAATAAAGTTTTATTCCTCCCGGAACACGTGGAATCCCATTATTTTAACATTTTGTGCTTCAGGCAAGGAGGTCCTAATCGTCAAATTCGTAAAAATTGAAATATTGTATAATTCAAACAATAAAAAACAAAAGAAATAGTGAGTGAGTGACATCATCGTTTCTCTCATTTGGATGTAACTGGCTCGTTCATATAACTATTTTGTTAAAAATAAGTGAAACTTTGAAATGTCATAATTTTCTAATTTTACTTCCGATTTTGATGAAATTTTCAGCATTGTGCTTGTCTGATTTTTCTCTATTGATTCAAATCAACATTTTTCTGTGGTGGACTTGACCTTTAAACAGGATTCCAATGTCCAATGAGTAAAATACCGTTCTCGAGTGTAAGATTGTTTTCGAAATTGTGTAAAATCATCAGGAAATTTGTCACTATTCTCGTCTGTCCCATAGTCTCCTACGTAGGCCTCGCAACATGCCCTCTTGTGCTGAATGAAAGAAAGCTACTGGTAGCATGACCATCACTGAACAGTGGTGACCACAGAGCAGGATAAAATAAGCTTCTACCTGTTTCCCGTGAAGCATAATATTAGGAATCTCCATGATCCAGTGACAGTAGTCTTTTCCTCACCTGACACTCAATATTTTGTTCACTATTTTTTTTAACACTAGAATCATTGTCACAGGCGGCGAAAGCGGGGGGAGGGGTACATGTACACTACAGTACCCCTTAAATTTCAGGAGAGGAGAGTTCCCCCTAAAGAAATTAAGCATGAAGACTGAGAAAAAGAAAGAAAGAGAAAAGGGAAAAGGAAAGAAGAAAAATGATGCTCTGGATATACGCGTTAGAAATATTATAGATTAGCAAAAAATATCCATTTGGACCTTTTTATTATTTAAATGAAACAAAATTGCCAATCTGAGGCAGTGAGTCTATCGAGACTTGTTTACCAGAATGCATTACGATTTACGAGTAGAGTTTCGTCCAAACGGGTGGATGAACCTCTATGGTTTCGTGATATTTTTTTTTCGATTTGTCACTATCAGACACCATTGAACGAATCAAGAGGAGTGACAGGGTTAGGGTTAGTATGAAAGGATATGCTTGTACAAGTCTAATGTGAAAAGAAAAAAAAAATATATATGTATGTATGATATAATATGTTCTGCACATATAACTAACAAAGCCCACAAGTGCTTTCGCCTTGTTGTTGTTTGAAAAAAAAGAAACAAATTATTTTAATGTTTAACCCATCTGTAAGCTCAGGTACACTAGCACCCCCTCGTCTATGCATGGGTGACCTAGGCATTTACGTCCGAAAAATCGGCACAATGTACCGTGCTGACCGGTATGATTGCATCTTGAAAGGGCAGGGCAAGCGCAACTAGTTGGAACTGAGCTGAAGCAAGCGGTTTGTTTTTGGTGAAGATTTGTTTATATGCCATTTTGACTAGAGTTACGGCAAACTATACCATAATTGTCCCTTTTCATATTAGAAGGATGCACATGAAAAATATTTCACATATGTATACATTATTATTGGTAATAATATCATTATGTGAGAAGTGAGATTTTTATTAAAATGGCGACAACAGTCAAATATGACTAATCGCCACTCAAACCAATATAAGAAGTCATCGGAGGTGGAAAAATCAGCAAGGTTTTATTAATTTTCAATTGATTCTGATCACCTAGACTGATCTTTATAATATAAAGTTATGTTAAGTATCACACTTGATATAGTTCAATCAAATTGTGATATTTGTCTTGGTGACTGGTCTTGGGGCGAGGAATGGGGAGGAAAATAGCCAATTTTTTTGTCCACGATGCTATAGTATGCTGCCGAAAACAAGGTTATATTGAATTTTGGCTATATAACCTTGTTCCTGGATGAGCGTCACAAACTATCATTAATCATCTCCGTCACCATGGCATTAATCATCATCTGTATTTAATCATCATCACCATCACCATTTATCATCACCATCGGCATCATCATCGACATCATCTTCATCACCAATCATATCTTCAACCATCCCAATCATGCCAATTCCCATCTGAATTGTAAATTGTCATTAATCATTATTAATGTCAATTTGATTATCCATCATCATTCACAAATTGATGGTTGATTCAACATCATCACATTCGCATCACAACTATCATGACTATGATCACCATTCTGGCACTCACAAAGTAGCAATAAATCAAAGTGATGACTGATGATGTGATATCCGATCCTGGTATTTCAGGCTTAGCTTCATACAACACGATGTAGATCGAGCAGACGCAGGCTACATGTATTGTAGTAGGCAGATCCAGAATGGCAGAACTGCCAGGAGACAACACGGATTTACGCATGTGGGACTGAGTTTTCTTGACATTTATTTTACACTCATGATAAATGCTATAATTTCAGATAAAACTACAAAATTTATTGAGCAATCATACGAATATTAATTCGAATTCCTGAATCGAATAATTTTACCTTTAAGATCAAAATTGCAGCCCTAGCAGCGATACAATGAATGAAGGCATAACACAACAGCTGTTTACGTTTTCCTCACTCAGTTGCAATCCACAGCTAGCTCGCTCGGATCGCTCGCTTTAATGCTTGGCGCTGAAAAATTGCAATGCATGCGAATCTAGTATAGTGACAGCGTTCATGAAATAGGGCCAATAGAGCCTACTTATAGTAAGAATAACATATATCAATCAGTTTATTGTTACTATTAAATCAAAGTACTTATTAAAAAACTAAAATGGTATCGTCATAAGTGAAAAAAAATATACAGCCACATGAATCTCTTTGACATATGTATACGCATTTTTATGATTTTATTATTTTTTAATCAATTTATTATTTTTTTTGGGGGGGGGCAACAGACCCATGAAACTGCCCCCTTTCACAATACTGGCGTTTAGAAGGGGATATAAAACCTCGCGCAACAATCCTCTAGGGAAGAATGAACAAGGAAACCTCCCATTAAGTATAGTGAAGGATTACTGTCAAAAGATCTATCACAAAATTAGCACTCTGAATCATGTTTTTGCTCCCTCGCTCGTGAATTTTTAGCAGTTTTGCCTCAGTAGGGCCTACACTGAGTATGGGTTTGACCTTTCAAATTTGGCCCCGAATTTGGCTCATTACCCTACTGTTTCCCACATCGACCATTTTTTGGTAAGTATAACGTGGATGTGTAAGGAGATCGAGTGAGACGGTATATGACCATGCAGGGTCGGATCCAGGATTTCCCAAGGGGGGGGGGTGTTCCCGAGGAAAATTTGACAAGCAAAAATAATAGAAAAGAAAAAAAGAAGGTTTTCACAAAAAACTGAAGATCATTTTGTCCACGTAACAAAAAATATAGGTCCTCATTTCGGTATGAAGTACACATATGATGCCCATTAAAAATATTTGCTGTAATGAAGGTGGGCCAGGAGGCACACTTTGTCTTGTGTAAAAACAGCGTATTTACATTTTTAAAAATAACATCTGACTAATTCTCAAGTGGGGGGGGGGGGTGCACGGGCCGGATGAGCCCCCTCCCCCAGGATCCACCACTGAATATGACCTCGAACGAATCGTTTTTGGCATTAATTAATATAATCATACAACTGCTGAACATACATTAAACTACAATGGCCATGCAGTTGATTGTAGTGGCGCAGTACTGAGAAAAAAATTCTGTGGGGCCAAATCAAGGCGAATACGGGACAAAAATTATTTTGATTATGTAATTAAAAATACATTTAATAATAAATTATCTCTATCCCGTGATCCAGTTGATTACAAGACATGCGTGGGGACTTGGGAAAATTGCACTAAATGACCCCAAACGTTGAACTAAAAAGAAAGAAAAAAAAAACTTGAAAGGAAAAGAAAGGTAAAAAGAAAAGGTAAAATAAAATAAAGATTAAGAAAAGAATTAGAGGGGAGATAAGGGATTGGAGAGGGGGCAATAAGGAGCATACTGGAAGAGAGAAGGAGAGAGCAGAGAGAGGGAGGGAGAAAGGGCGGGTGGGTGGGAGGGAGTGACCGGAGGGAGCCGGGGCGTCCGAATCCCTGAAAACATTATAGTTTAGACCAGGGGAGGACGGATCTAAAAGGATTTTATCTTAAAATAAATTTCATTTGGTCCGCAAGGAAAAAAAATGTTTTTCACCTGAAATTAATTTCGTCCGCCGCGCGGAAAATTTGATAACACCCCCCCAAAAAAAGGGGTCCTCACTTCTAAATAAGGGGGGTGGGGCACACTTGGGTAAAAACGGTATACACTTCAAATTTTGATTATGTCGCCCCTGGATCCGCCTGACCTGCATGGAGTCTGGACCCAGAATTCTTCTGCCATTTTAAAGATTAAGTACCGATTCCACCAAAGTGTTGATTTGAATCAATCAGTAGAGAAAAAAATCAATCAAGCATAACGCCGATAATTTAATTAAATTCGGCCATGAGGGTTATGCCATACGAAGTTTGCTTATTAAAAAAACAGTTGTAATATAGGCCTATACACAACTTAGTGATGTGAAGATATGAGAGAGTCAATGATGCCCCTCCTCCCTATTTTTTTATTGCTTGAATTGATCCTTTAAAAAAAAACAGATTTGGCAGATAATGACCGTACTTGAAAGATCCACAAATTGTGATTACACAGTGTTCAGGGACGAATAAAACTTTTGTTTGACATGACAACGAGGAGAAAAATAAATATTTCATATTTCATTCGAAATACAAAAGAAATAGTCAGCGATGTCATCAATACTGAACTTTAAAATGTCACTTCTTTAACTTCAAATTAGTTTTTTTTATCGTTGTACCTGTTGGATTTTCACCTTTCCATGTAAATCAAGTTTTGTTAGGGTGGACTTGTAAGTTAGATAAGTCGCACCTCCAAAGTTTCTCACTGTCTAGAGACAAATTGGTCAATGAAAAAATAATAATAGACTAATGTCGACCCTGTGTAAGCCCCTTTTAATGACCCATTCCCGTCCCGGAGGAGGCGCATTGAATGCAGCTAGAGTAAAAAAAAAAACGGTACTGACATGACTATCGCCGACCCACTACCAGATCCACTACCCGATTGGCGGCAGAAGCCAAAAAATTAGGGGGTCCACCTGAAATTTGGGGATGGATACAGGTAAAAAAACTTGACAAGCAAAGAAAAAAAAAGGTTATCAACCAAAATTTTAGGGAGAGGGGGTCCACCTGAATTTAGCGGGGGGACGCATGAAAAAATTGACAAGCAAAAAAAAAGTTATCAACCAAAATTTTAGGGAGGACCGTCCACCCACCTCAAATTAAGGGGGGGGGACAGGACCCCCCGCTTCCGCCGCCTATGCCACTACCACTACCACCCCACCCTCCATCTACTCGGCTTCGTTCCAAACTGAGCAGAGCTGGTAGTAGACTTGTTAACTGCAAAAAAAGGGCTTACGGCTGCATTTTTTAGTACAAATGTCCCACTTGGCACAAATGTTCCTTGAGTCAAAAGAAAAAGATTCATCCAAAGAGACACGCTGTATCTATGCAAATAAGCAAGTAATTTGCATAAATTTGCATATTATGTCGATATAGTAAAAACAAGTAATTCAGAATAAATATTTCAACAGAACTGCCCTAAAATTTGAAATAAAGACTTAGGGTAAGACAGGGAAGAAAACTGTCATAAAATAATTGGGATATCCTTGTTTATTATTACCTAATTTACATAAATTATGCAAATTATAATTTAAAACAGAGTATTCTTTCAAGAATCCTGAACTGTTTTTATAAATAACAGCAATTAATACAAAATGTCAACATTCTACATGATAGAGAATATATTAGCGAAAACATCGATATGCTTCATGACAGTATTAGTGTCTTAATTTGCTTAGAAAGAGGGCAAATATGTCAAAATGTATGACGTGATATTGCGCTAAAACGAGACCAAAACATCCTCTATGTCACAGTCACACTCACGAATCGGACAATAAAGCGATCAATGGTATGTCATTCGAGATAACTTGGTGGTGACTTTAATGTTATTAGAGACACCAATTTAGATTATTTTGGACATGTATCAAAAAAAGATTCAAAATTCAGTAAAAAATTACAAGAGTTTATGGACATTTTTTTATTAATTGATATCTGGAGAAATAAAAATAAAGACAAAAAACAATATACGTATAAACAGCTAAATCCATTCATGCAGAGTCGCTTAGATTATTGGATTATATCAGAGAACTTGGAACGGATAACATCCAACTGTGATATCGTTCCCTCTATAGCTCCAGACCATGCTGCAGTTAATCTAGTTTTCCATAAAAGATCACAGTCAAAAAATAACAAAAGATCTTATTGGAAATTCAATAATAGTCTTTTAAACGATAATGATTATGTTCAGAAAATGAGAGAAAAAATTAAGTCTTTAAAGAAGAAATTGTCAGTGGAAATTAAAAATAAAAGAGTATTGTGGGATTTTATGAAAATGGAAATAAGGAAATTTACTATTAAAATATCAAGAGAAAGGGCGAAGGAAAGAAAAGAAAAAATTGAAAAACTGGAGGAAGAGATAAAGAACTTAGAGAGTCTATTGTCGATTGATAGTGGACATCAGAAAGACATTTTTGAAAATATAAGAACTAAGAAGCAACAACTAAGTTCACTTTACGATTATGTTAATGAAGGTTTGAAAGTCCGTTCAAGGTCCTCATGGTATGAAAGTGGAGAAAAGAATACAGCATTTTTTAAACAGTTAATACAATCAAATAGGAAAAACAGTATAATACAGAAATTAATTATAGATGGAAATATCACTACTAACGAAAAGGAAATTATTGAAGGAATAAAATCATTCTACAGGCAACTATATAAGGAAACAGATATTATAGAAGACAACACTTTAAATTTCTTTCCTGGTAACCTACCAAAATTAAATGATACATCACAAAATTTATGTGAAGGAACAATCGTTGAAAGAGAATGTGTAGAGATATTGAAAGGTATGACACTCAACAAATCTCCAGGAAATGATGGTTTAAGTGTAGAATTTTATCAGAAATTTTGGTCAGTAATTGGAGATTTAGTACTTGCATCTTTTAATGAGGCTCTGCGATTGGGAGAATTATCAGCCTCTCAAAGACAAGCAGTTATTACCTTGATACACAAAGACGGCAAAGATCCAGAATTTATTAAAAACTACAGACCGATTTCGTTACTAAACGTAGATTACAAAATTTTATCTAAGGTACTTTCAAAGAGAATACAAGAAGTTTTACCGGAAATTGTAGGTTTTGATCAGCTGGGCTATGTTGGGGAAAGAAATATTGGAGAAGCAATCCGAATAATAGATGATATGATCTTTCATACTTCTTTCTATAGAGAAAGGGCTTTTTTGGTAGCCATTGACTTCGAAAAAGCGTTTGATTCTGTGTCACATTTATTTTTACATAAGGTACTAAAATCATTTAATTTTGGACCAAGGTTTCGCAAATGGGTAAATATTTTTTATACTAATACTGAAAGTTGTGTTATAAATGGATGCGCATCGACAGGTTACTTTAAGGTTGGAAGAGGAGTAAGGCAGGGAGATCCTCTTTCTCCATATCTGTTTGTTTTGTGTATTGAAATTTTAGCTCACATGATTAGGAATAATCATCAGGTAAAAGGGATCCGTTTTGGAAATACAGAATTAAAACAAGTTTTGTACGCAGATGATATAACGCTTTTTATTAAAGACTTACCTTCATTTAAGGAGACTGAACGCATTTTTGAAGCATTCTATAAAATATCAGGATTAAAGATAAACAACGACAAGACGTTTATATTACTTTTAGGCCCACAGTTTTCCACTCATAACTTTCCTTTTGGGAAGCAAGTCGATATCGTTAAGATATTAGGAATTTATTTTTCGATACACGAAGATATCAAGGAAAAAATGAACTACAAAGAAATACTAAGTAAAATTAAAAAATTATTTAATTGGTGGAAGCAACGCGATTTAACATTAATGGGAAAAATTCAATTAATGAAAGTATATGGCTATTCCAAATTGATATATTTATCATCATTGATGCCAGTTCCAGAGTGGGTACATAGTGAGATTGAAGAAATAAGTTTTGATTTTTTATGGAAAGGTAGAAACAAAATAAAAAATACCATAATAACTTTAGACTATTCGCAAGGGGGGCTCAAAATGATGAATTTCAGACTGTTTGTGAAAGCACAGAGAATAATGTGGATAAAAAGGCTTGTTACAGGAAAACAAGGTATTAATTGGAAAAAATACTTGAAATATTTGATGAGACCAATGGGAGGTAATTTGATTTTTTATTGTAACTATTGGGACAAGAGTGTGAATATTAAGCTACCTACCTTCTATCGAAGTTTAATAGAAACATGGACGGATATGAAAAATTATGTTAAAGCAGAAGAGAATTACAAGGGAAATGAAATTTTGTACAACAATAAATATATTCAGCTGGATGGCAAAACATTATTTGATGAAAATTTGTTTTTGAAAAATATATATCGACTTCACCATATTTGTGATGAAAAAGGGTTATTGAAAAAGGATGCTTATTTTATTTTAAAGGGTTTAAGTAAAGAAGAAATTACAAAAATTGGAAAAATATATTCAATAATTCCTCATGAATGGAAAAGAAACGTTCAGCCGGAAAGGAAGTCTATCCACTGTGGCCTCAGCCTAGAAATAGTATTTACAAAGAAAGTTTATAAATTTGAAGAAATAAATGCAAAAATGGTTTATAGAAGTCAAATTAGCAATAATGTAGAAATTAGCTCTGCTTTTTATAACTTAATGGAAGTTTATAATATAACAGTTAAGGAAGTGGAAAAGATTTTTGTTCGACCAAGGTTGTGCACATTAGTTTGCAAATTGAGAGAGTTTCAGTTTAAATTATTGTATAGAATAGTCTATACGAACCATCATCTACACAGATTCAAACTTCGGATAAATGGGTTGTGTTCATATTGTAATACTTCAGAAGAAACATACCAACATGTATTTTTTGAATGTAATATAATTAAAAGACTGTGGGAGAAATGTGCTGATAAATTAAACTTACCGTTTCTTAGGAGAATATCTTGGAAACAAATTCATATTGGAATAAATGGGACTAATGTAAAAACAGAACAATTATTAAACCACATTATGATTTTGATAAAATTCATGATCTTCCATGGTAGGGAAAAGGGGTTACCTCCAAATGTAAAGGAAATTAGAGATAAATTAATTGAAAATAGAAAAGAAGAGAAACGGCTTGCAACGGAAAGGGGAACCTTGGCATTTCATTTAAGAAAATGGGAGCACTTTGACGAATCAGCCTCACAGTCTTCCACCACTTAGGTTTTTTTTTTTTTTTTTTTTTATTACCATTATTATTATTCTTTATTTGTAGTTTATGGGGGTAGGGGGGTTAAGTGTAGCTAAGGGTCTGGTTTTAAGTTGTGTGTATGTTTTTTTATTAATATAACTTCCTCATTAATCAGTTTGATTGAAGAGTATGGAGAATTTTGAGTTTTATATACAGATTATAAGTTTATTTCCGTAATTTAGATTTTTGCTGTTGTACCCGGATTCTGTTCTGTATTTATCCCTTCGTGATTATAAGTTGTTAAAAAAAAATTTGAGCAGATTAATTTTAAGTTTACATTTGAAATTCATATATATTCCTTTTCTCACCATGTTAAAATGTTAATGTGTTAACTTGAAACAATTAAGTTTTAATGTCATGTTATATATGTATATATTTTTTTTTTACATGTGATATGAGGAAGAAATAAATATGATTTAAAACAAAAAAAGAGATAACACAATCTCAACACAGTAGCTTCCATCGGCTTCTCGTATCGCTTTTGTTGGTGTGTCTGCCACACCGTAATCTGTGATACATACGGGCAAAATGCATTTCGGTATCGGTAAAACACTATTAATTTTGTTTTATTTGTTTCTAATTGGTTTCTCTTGGAAAATTTACAGGAGATGTTGCTTTGCAGGTTACTGCTTAAATGAAGCTGTGGCACATGAATCATGACGAATGTACCCCACATCAATCCATATTTTAACTTTGTTAAAATTTATGTCTTTTGGAGACCCCGAAGTGGCAAAACTGCATTCCCCCGCAGCATTCTCGCTACTTTACAAAACCAGTTTGACTTGTATTATCGACTTGGAAAAGACAGATGTATGAAACATCAGTGAACATGTTTCCTGAAGAGAGTTTTTTTTTTTATTATTTAAGCCTATACGTCCACGGGAGCCCTCCGAATTTACTCCATCCTCTCTCTGTATTTCGACACTAAATAAAAAAATATCGTGTTTAAAAACCACCGGCAAGGCAAGTTGCGTTTTTGGTATAATAAAGCAACTTTTATATCTATATTTCATATTTATCTATATTAATAATATTATTAATGTTATTATTATTATTGTTCTGCAGTTTGTAATAATGTTCTAGCACAGTAAAGGCTATAACCCAACAGGAGCATGCCTAGGATACCCTTTTCCCTTTTGGTTTTATGTATTCAAAAATAGTTTATTGTCTTTAGAACTCTTAAAAGATTACTTCTCTTTGTATCAGGGGCGGAAATTTCTCCCAAAAGGTAGGGGGACAACGGTCTGGAAAATTTGACAAGCGAAAAAATGAAACGCTATTACTTAAAAATTAAAGGTCATTTTGACGAAAATATATTTGACAAGCAAAATGTGCTGCGTGTGTTATTCTCGATAGATAGCACCCCCTGGAATTCCGGCAGATGTGACAAAACGAAAAAGAAACGTTACCCCAAAAAATCATTTTGTAGTGCAATCCTTTTTGTTTATTTCCTGTAAAATGTATTGATGTAAATTTGAAAAACGAAAAAGGTTCAATGTAAAATTTTGGTCCCAAGAAATCAAACAAGCTTCAGCCTCTTCCAAGTGCCAAGGCCTCCTCTATATAATGTAGATGCTGCCTTTAATAAGTGCCCTTTTCCAGATGAGGGCTTCATTTAGACGATATTCTAAATATATATTGTCAAAACAAAATAAACGGTTTTTTGGCAACTTCGACAAGCCACCGTCACGTACACGAACTTATATTATGAGAAATAAAACAATGCCTTCTATGTTTTTTTTTTCAAGAGGAGAACGCAAAGAGGCTTTACTGTGTGTAGTAGAAACAGTGGCGTAACTACGGGGGCATGGGAGGGCACGTGCCCCCCAATCGGCTGGCCAAAAAAAGGGGGAAAGGAAGAAAAAGCGGGAGAAAGGAAGAGAAACGTAGTGGGGTAAGAAGAAATTATGTTCATTATAAATGTTATATTATATTATAATTATGTTATATTACATGAAAAAGCATTTTTTTTCAAACTTTATGAAACATTATTTGCTCACAGGGCCTATGACTTTATTGTTCCTGGTGCTGGCATATACCGTTTAAAGAGATAAATAATCCTGATGTACTAAAACCTCCTGTTTTCAAATCAATACTGTACACCAAATACATTACCTCGCAATTCGAGTCATAATTTTTTCATGTAGTGACATTTGCTATTTTTTATGACTACTTAAATTGATTGCCCTATTTAAGGTCTAATATAAATCATTTCCTGTCCGTGCTAACGTTCGCATTAGTTATTTGGTGAGATGTCAACTCTTCAATGAATTTCTAAAATCAGTCCTTAAAATGTCTAGTTTTCTGATCTCAATATCAAAAATTTTCAGCTCGCGCTTCGCGCTCGCATCATTTGGTTAATGAAATACGTACAGTCTTAGTGAATTCCTGCAAACAAACAAGACTTAGAATGCCCCTCTTTAGGTCTGAATTTCCGAAATTTTCAGCTCGCGCTTCGCACTCGCAGTATTTGATTAGTGAGATGCGTATGATAATCATGATTACCATGTCTCCAAAAAATGCTTAATGTGTTTATATGTAATTGTAAAAAAATCAACAAAGGTTGGTACTAGCATTAGATGACTTTGCTGAGATATGTATAATCTTAATGGATTCCTAAAATATATTCCCCATTTTGGGTCAATATATACAAAAATTTCAGCTCGCGCTTCGCATTGTATAGCGAGGCAGGTACATATCATGATTACAAAAAAAATTGCTTATAATGTCCCTTTTTAGGTCTGAATATAAAAAATGTTCAGCTCGCGCTTCGCGCTCACATTATTCAATCAGTGAGATACATATCCGTTTAATAGCACTGCATGTCCTTAAAATGTTTCTATTAGGTCAGTATACCTAAAAACTTAGCGCGCTTCGCTCCCTAAGTGACTCGATTTTTTTGCTGGTGCCCCCCCCATTGCCGTGGCCCACGGTACGTCACTGAGAAGAAATGTATCTTTCTTCCGATTGGGCTCTCAAAATATTTAAATTCAACATAGAGTGGAATCAATAAAGGGCCGTGTGGCTGTTCTTCAATTTACCACAGCTCCTCTACATGTCAATTGAAGAGTATTTTCTCCTCAATCTATTCCAAGGTATCAATACAAACAAAAGTAATCTTTTAAGAGTTCTAAAGACAATAAACTATTTTTTAATACATAAAACCAAAAAGGGAAAGGGTATCCTAGGCATGCTCCTGTTGGGTTATAGCCTTTACTGTGCTAGAGCACTATTACAAACGGCCGAACAATAATAGTAATAATAATTATAACAATAATAAAACTGATAATAATTATAATAACAATAATGATATTAATAATAATTATAATAATATCAATAATGATGAATGTAAATATAAAGATATAGATATAAAAGTTGCTTTATTATAACAAAAAAACGCAATTTGCCTTGCCGATGGCTTTAAAACAAGATATTTTTTGGTATTTAAAGTCGAAATACGGAGAGGGGATGGGGTAAATTCGAAAGGCTCCCGTTGGCTTAAATAAACAAAAATATTTTTTTCAGGAATCATGTTGTCTGATGTCTCATACATCTGTGTTTTCCAAGTAGATAATACAAGTCAAACTGGTTTTGTAAAGTAGCGGGAATGCGGGGAGATGCAGTTTTGCCACTTTGGGGTCTCCAAAAGATATATATTTTAACAAAGTTAAAATATGGATTGAGGTAGGTTACATTCGTCAGGATTCATGTGCCAGAGCTTCATTTAAGCAGTAACCTGCAAAGCAATGTCTCCTGTAAATTTTCCAAGAGAAACAAATAAAACAAAATTAATAATGTTTTACCGATACCGAAATGCATTTTGCCCGTGTGTATCACAGATTACGATGTGGCAGACACACCAACAAAAGCGATACGAGAAGCCGATGGAAGCTATTGTGTTGAGATTGTGTTATCTCGAATGACATACCATTGATCGCTTTATTGTCCGATTCGTGAGTGTGACTGTGACATAGAGGATGTTTTGGTCTCGTTTTAGCGCAATATCACGTCATACATTTTGACATATTTGCCCTCTTTCTAAGCAAATTAAGACACTAATACTGTCATGAAACATATCGATGTTTTCGCTAATATATTCTCTTTCATGTAGAATGTTGACATTTCGTATTAATTGCCGTTATTTCTAAAACAGTTCAGGATTCTTGAAAAAATACTCTTTTGTAAATTATAATTTGCATAATTTATGTAAATTAGGTAATAATAAACAAGGATAGCCCAATTATTTTATGACAGTTTTCTTCCCTGTCTTACCCTAAGTCTTTATTTCCAATTTTAGGGCAGTTCTGGTGAAATATTTATTCTGAATTACTTGTTTTTCCTATATTGACATAATATGCAAATTTATGCAAATTACTTGCTTATTTGCATAGATACAGCGTGTCTCTTTGGATGAATCTTTTTCTTTTGACTCAAGGAACATTTGTGCCAAGTGGGACATTTGTACTAAAAAATGCAGCGTTCAACCTCTTAACAAGTCTACTATGGGAGTTCCCCGAAATAAAAGAGGGAGGAGTTAATACGTTGCCATGACTGGCACCAGCGTCGTGGACCCAGCCTTTGCGAAGCAAGCTCGAGCGCGAGACGAAGCCGGCCGACCGGGCGGCGGCGGCCGCCGCGCACTACGAATTCCGCTTGAGCTCTCGCAGTCCACACCGACGTGCGACACAAGCTTCATGTAAGTCGCCCCCAATTTCGACCTAGTTATTTGATAATTCACGCTCTTATTTATTTGAATAAACTCGTCAGCGTCACGAGAACTGCTTACAGAGTTGCTTCCTCGTTGTGTTGTTAAAGTTTTGAAATTCTAGCTATAGGGGCCTAGATCTATCTAGACCTACACCATGTTTTTTTTATTTTATTTTTTTTTTTTTATCTTAGTTGACTTGAGTCTTGAGAATTGAGACTGTTGACTTTTGAATTGTTTCATGTTTGACCTGTCGAGCTGTCCTAACTATACATTAAAGTGGATCTATCAACTATCATCTTACACTTACAGTTAGATCATATCTTCTTGTGATCATGGTGATTGTGCCTTTTGACGTTTTGTTGATGGTGTTGCCAGGAAGATCATAGACTGAGACTCGAGACTCCATTTCAAAGTCAAAGACAGAAGTCAGTGTACCCACGACATTCTGAGACAAAACAATGGAGGAATTCAATGCTGAAGGTATGTTAAATTAGGGGCAGTTTTGTGCCAGTAATCCCCTTGGCTTAGGTTTCTGAGTCTGACGAGCACTAACTATGCAATCAAAGCATCTAGATCTGAACTACGGTAGGTAATGCCTCGTTCACTGAAAACAGGCCTACACAAAATCTGATCAAGGTAAACCGTTATGTTGAGCCGAGCTGCCGTACTAATCAATAGAAAACAGCCCCATTCTGTTCATGAAAAAAATTATTGAATTCTGTTTGAACTCATATTATTGAACTCTATGTTAATAGGCCTAGAGGATAAATTCAAACTGATAACTGAAGACTGAATATGAATATAATAAATGTGTTTTGTTACCGTACTCAATTTGAAATTATGAAAAATATAATTGGAATAAGTTAATTGATAATTTTATATTTTGTAATTTTATAATGTAATGATTAATTTGTAATAGTTTTATTTATTCAAGATTGAAAATGCAATGACATTTATGTAATAGGCCTACTTCAGAATGTAATAATAAAAATTTGCCACTAAAACTTGCTGCTCTTCTATTTTTCTTTATAATTCCAATGTACAACCAACTGGCATGATGTGAAATGGTAGTTTGTATTTTAATCAGGCTCATTACACCTTGTTTACATGATTTTTTAAAAACAAAATTAAATAAAACTGAATCTATTGTTCACTTTCAAAACTTTACCTCATATAGGCTTAGTTTGCAATAACCACATACCTGTATGCAATCAGGGTTGTTCATCGCTACATATTTCGTATATATTTTAGGTAAATGTTAAGTTTATGGATTCATTATAATCCCCCTTGTTTTCCATTTTCATTCTCTTATCTACTATCCCTTTTTAATTTGAATTAATTTATCTCACTGTTAAATGTTTCCTTATACTACATTAAGTTTCATTATTATTATGTGAGATTTTACCATGTAAAAATACTTTTGTAATCCAATGCACAATTTAGTTGTCAAATTACGATGCATGGAGATTCGTACACTTATTGTTTGATTCAAATAAACCATATTTCATCTATGTATGTATGTATGTATGTATGTATGTATGTATGTATCTATCTATCTATCTATCTATCTATCTATCTGTTATGTACAATCAGTCATCAAAATCAAGCGTACAATTAATTGCTAACCTTTGTGTTGCAGTACCCAGGAACTACGAAGAGTTTTGTCATCCTAATAAATGGATTTTCTTAATTTAAAACCCCAAATTATGAACTGTGTCTGTACTCATGAACCTCATCACACAAACTTGTTTTTTTTTAATTTGATGCAGAGGTACCTCCTTTAGAGGACATGAGTGAGCTTCTGGAACAAGCTCATCAACTACAGAAAATGAAGGAGAAAAAGGGCGTGGTTTCATCTTCATCATCATCATCCTCAATTAAATCATCATCAGTCCATTGTTCTCCAAAAGTTGAAGAAAAACCCCAGAGCCAGAGGGTAACACAGGAAGCTACAAAACAGGAAACAGAGACTGAGGTACGTATATTTTATATTTTTCAATGTCATGCCATTGGGGTATTTTGTAAATCTCTTCCTTGTTGGAACATGTAGTGGTATGAATTTTCAGACTTCTAGAGGAAAATTGATGTGCTAAACTTCTCTCAAGTTACACTTGTTGATTAAAAATCCAGTTATGGTCTGTGCATTGAAGATGACCATCAAGATTCTGAATATATCAGATTCTTTTGTTTCAAACTTGCGCTACCCATGTTCATTATCATGAGAGGCCTAATCTCTTGTATGTTAGGTAGATGACTAGACAATTTGCACTGTGTGTGAGAATTGAAGAATTAAACATTTATGAATCTCAAGCGCAGGGAAGAAGAAGTATTAATCATTGAAGTACAAATGAGATCCCTGGAAGATGTCCTGGTTATGTAAATGAAGTCTGCCAATCACTTTAAAAGAGAAAGTGAGTAATGTGGTTGATTATGCTGTCAACTATTTTCAGGATTGATATGAATAAGTGATGTTACAATAAGAGCACTACTTGCGTACTGTTAATTTTTAAACTCACTGAAAACCCTTTTAATTTGTTGGTCAGAATAAAATCAGAATCAATATTGATCAAAATTACATACTACCTGCATAAACAGCATTGGAGATTTAAAAAGAGGAATTATAAACAATATTTAGAAGAAACATTGACAGGAAAACTACTGAAATGTACTTTTACAGCAAAAATTGATGCAGTTTGCATGGAATTTTATTGTGTACAACATAACTATACTAAATTATAATAATAGGCATTTATATTGCGCCATCTATCTAGAAGTATTCTATTCAGAGGCATGATGTTATTATTATTACCCGGCTTTAGCTCGAGCCGTCTTTCAGTGCTCATGCATTCAAGGAATTAATTGTGCCGGGTACCCATTCACCTCACCTGGGTTGAGTGCAGCACAATGTGGATAAATTTCTTGCTGAAGGAAATTACGCCATGGCTGGGATTCAAACCCACGACCCTCTGTTTCAAAGTCAGAAGACTAATCCACTGGCCCACAACACTCCACAATAATTGTGAATGTATCGTAAAACCATCTTTATGATTTTAGAGAATTCCAAAAGAGATAAGACTCTTGTATTTACATGTGTTTCACTCCCCCATCTCTACAAAAGACACCACCTCAGACCAACAAATCAGCTTCCTCTAAAGCCAAGTCCTTTGGAGGCCTGAAAAAAGGATTTCTCTTTGGTTCTGCACCCAAATCATCTGGAAAAGCTTCTTCACAAACTTCTAAACAGCGCCGTCTCGTAGAGCCATCAAACAAGGCCCAGACAGCTGTATCAGGTGAAGGTCTTGAAGATATTCCGCTCATCAAACCTCAAGGTGATGGTGCACAGAACGGAGCACAGAGGATCCAGGAGGTTCAGGATGCACTGAAGGCCAGTGCTCCGTTTCTTGAAAACAAAGGTAATATTGTGTGGCCACCGGTGGTCAACAAGGAAAACACTTATGCTGGGAGTGTCTTTCTTACTTCATTTACAGTGCTTAGTACTCAGTACTCTTTTGAAACTTACAAGGGTTATTTTTTTATATTTTAGGATTATAGGTTATTAACTGTTGTATGCCTACATTAAACCAGCTAGTCCACTGATGCCCTACTGACGGCTGCCAGTTACAGGAATCCTGTTTATTTCTCATGATAATTTCTTGAATTCACTGTGCATTTAAGACAGTAATTTGAGCTAAACCTTGGTAAAAATAAAAATTTTGAACCTCGATAGATTATTTCAGATAGGCCATGCTATGCTTATCCTTTCAATAATTCTTGAATCCCTAATTTTGCATTGAGACCTTTTCAATGTCTCTCTTTCTTCTCGTAGACTGGGTGAACGACGATCTTCTGTCAAAGATTGAGAAACATCCTCGTTTGGCACGACAGCTGTCAGATCCTCGTTTCAGCCAGGCAATGTCCATGTTCCAGTCCAACCCACAGGGTGCAATGAAGTACTTCCAAGATAACCCAGAAATTCAGACCTTCTTTCAAGACTTCTGTGCAATTCTAGGTAGGTCAGCCGTATTGGACATGCCATCGGTACAAAAAATTTATCTTTTCCAATTTTATAATAATAATAATAATAATTAAAGATTTATATAGCGCACATATCTGTTGATGACACTCAAGGCGCACAATTATCAACTTATATAAAACAGAAATAAAATTCAAAAATACACAAAAATTGAGCAAACTGACAAGAAAAATACACCCCTTGACCAATCAGGTTGGAGGATTTTAGTGGCTTACGTCGCAGCATGGCACTGTTGTGAAAGGAAAATTTATATTTTGTGATTCTTCCACAGGGGATCATTTTACTGGTCTCAGTTCCACATCATCAAACCAACCTTCTCCGTCAGTCCCCAAGGTGACTCCTGTCCAAGAAGTCAAAGTTCATGATAGTCCAGGTGCAGACATGAGCGTGTCCAGCAGTACCGACCCCAAGCAAGCAACGGCTGCAGATGAAGCCAAGATGAAGGAGATCATGGCTGATCCTGATGTCGTCAAAGCTTTCGGTCATCCGCAGATACCCCTTCTCTTTGAGGCGCTACAGAAGAACCCTGATCTAGCTCAAAGGTATGTATTCTTCATAGGACCCTGGGTAGTGTTTCTCAAGCTGCTCGTAAAGTCTTGTAAGACTTTAAGCATGACTGGAACATATTCTTAGATGCTAAGTCAGCTACATAGAGATATATATACGGTAACTTAACACAAGTAAAGGGTGACCAGTCATGCATAATTGGCAAACGGCTCCTCGAAAGGCCCCCTGAATGGTGTTTTATAATGCTGTACATAATGTAAGTTATGCATGACTTTAGGCACGACTGTTACCTGTTCTTGTGCTAAGTTATATGTATTTTGTAGCTGAATTATCAACTAAGAACATGAATCATTCTTGTGTAAAGTCATCTGTGTCTTACAAATAGCATTATGAAACACCACCTGTATGGAGGCTGTTGGTACAGGCCATGTCACATTGTTCCATGCAAGCCTTGCATGTGACTTGCAGGGAACTTGTTTTGCTATGTGCAGGTCGCCCATATTGACAGCATCTTGCACGCATCTCACATGCATTTGCCTGCAAAAGCTCCCTCAAAGCTTGCACGAAACAATGTGACAGATGCTTAAATAGTGCACAACTTGATTCATTGCCGATGACCCTGCCTAAGTGCTAAATCACATTCTCAATCATTTTGATTGTGATATCTGGGTCCCGTTTCATAAAGCTTGTTGTAATAAGAAAAAATTGCAATTACAGTTTAAAGCTACTGAAATCGTGCAATGTGGTTGGTTGATTCAAAATTTGTCATAGAAATTTTGCACTTGTTATTGTTACAAGTCTTTATGAAATGGGACCCTGATCTTTGTAGATTAAAATTCTCATTGCTAACATTCAAAGTCTGATAAGATTTGTTTGGGAAATGCACTCCCATTGTCCAAAATATCTCATTTTAGCGTAAGGGGTCACCAGTCAAATCCATGACATTTGGTCCAGCAGCAATTGCTTTGCTGTAAATTCCACACACTGTTGGAATGACCAACATCAACTCTGGATTTAGCACTATACCCTATCCTAAACCTTAAACATTAAACCCTTGTGCAACCTTAACCCTATATCTTAGACAAAACAAAGCCCGGTGCAAAAGTTGTGTTACCCAACAGTCGTGCGTAAGCTTATATGCAACTTGTAAACAGTTTTATGAAATGATCCCTATATTCATACCAATAAATTTTATTTGATTCTTTAATCTGAGTATCCAGTTTTAGAAGCATAATGATTTCTTTTTTTTTGGGGGGGGGTAGACTGTTATTACTAACTTAAACTTGTAAAGGTAATATCTCAAGAATTAATGGTCAGATTTGCATGAAATGTCAAAGCTACATAAAGGATCAATACTGACCACAAGTAGCTATGTCATGAGCATTTGAAATGATATGTAATAAAATTCAAAGAAAACGGAATTCAATTGAGTAGTATTACTCCAACTTCTCCATAAGATCAGTTTATATATACATATATTTTTTTGTTATTTAAAGATGATAAAACGTGTTTCTACTGCACGCTCTTGTATTTTTCTTCAGGATGATGCAAAGTGCAGATGCTGACTTCAGACGGCACGTACAAACGTTGGTGAAGAAAGGACTTCTGGGGTTTGCAAGGTGACAAGATGGACTTCAGATTGAGAGAAGTCATTATGTAGGATGTGCTGAACATAATGGAGCACGGAATCCACCATTAGAGCAATAGACTGCGTGTTTAACGTTCCTGGGTATTCCTGTTTAAATGCACAATGTCGTGGAAGGTGGAGCTGCTGCAATCTTCAACAGCGATGTACATTTGGACTCCACGTGCATTGTGGGAACTCCCAAATTTGTGGTGTGGTATGAATTATTCAAAAGGCGGACCTTACGCTCGGATGATAAAATCACTTATCAAAATATCAAAATATCAGTAAAAATGATTATCTGAAGGAATAAAAAAACATTCCAGCATTAGTATTCTAAGCTTAGAATGTTTGTCAGACATGTTAATGGTTTGGAAATTTAATCATACATTTTGGAATTGCTTATAATCAAAATTTGAAAACAAACATTATGAAGCAACATTGTTTCCTCATTTCAATTTCATCCTTTTTTATTACTTACATTGAACAAGGACCCTGTTTCACAAAACTTGTTATAATAACATCTTTGCACTAACAGTTAAAAGCTACTGAAATTCTTCAATCTAATTGACCGATAGTGCATTTTTCATTATAACAAGTCTCTATGAAACAGGACCGAGTGTTTACTCTCAGGAAAGGGTTATTGAGGATATCAAAGTCTAATCTTATGTTATAAAGCTTTCTTGTGACTTTACCTTTGAGGATGTTTGATTTTAGATTATTTTATCATATTCCATTCATGATGCTATAAAGTGTGTGTGAGTGGTCATCCGTCCAATCTGCCAGCCTTTCACTATTCATGCTTTTCACGGTTGGTGAATACAGCTCCTAAACTTAGAGAGAAAAAAAAAAAACCCTGATTTCTTTGCAGTCAGCATTTTATCAGCTCGTTGAAAAAAACATTTACTCACCTTTCTCTTCATTTGTGTATTTCATAATGCGAGCAGGCCTTGCGCCATTACTGTGATGTCAGTCATGTGTGTTGAATCCTGACACCAAGCAATAATCATAGTGTTTCTCTTTCAAAGTGATTACAGACTTACTTTTATTACAGTTTCTTGTGATTTTTTTTAGAATTTGACTGGTCAATCCATATTTTGGAGAAAAAGAATCTACCCCGATTTCTTTGCAGTCGACAGTTTATCAATAAGTCCAAAAATACTTTTCATTTTGTGTATTTCGTTATACATGCATCCAAGTTGCCCCCTTATTGTGACGTCGGTCATTTGTTAATTCCTGACCATATTTGACCAGACACTATGCATTAATTAAAGTGTTTCTCTTTCAAAGCGATTAGAAATATAATTTATGAACTATTGTGATCTCACTAATAATTTAACTGATCAATCATTGTTTTTAATTGCGTTTGGGATTCATCTTTAAATCATTTAATATTTTCTTATTTTTAATGCTTACTCGCGGCCTATGCTACATGAACCTTGTATGCCTTGGAAAAAAAAAATTGTTGTCCATGAAGCCTCCCATGATAATGAAAGTTGATTGGGCATGTAATATGAAATGCATGACTTAATCCTGTGATGTATATATTAACAATTTGAACATATATGTTATAATGCAGTACGAGTATATATTTATGTACTTTAACAGAAAACAATTGGATATGTCCAACAACAGAAGTACTTTTTCACAACTGGGTAAATAAATGATTTATTCAGTATAAACATCTGCAATATAATACAGGACAACATACAAACAATAGCAAGTATAAATTTAGCCTGGTCCTAGTATAATGACTACTTCAATACAAGTTTATACATTATACATAGAACATGTACTATTTTCTATTTACATTCAATACCTTGTTATGGTGATCTTATCATGATTCCATCCATAAAATGCATTTGTTATTCGTATGTCAGGGCCCCGTCTTACAAAGAGTTATGATTGATCCAATCGCTTGTAACTTTATGGAAATCCATCAGTGTCATAATTTTTCTACAGGAAATTTGCACAATGTCCTTTGTAAACAAAGAGAAGCACAGTGAATTTTCAAGATAACAATGAAAGCATGAAAATACATCATAGTTCGAAAATATTTTGATCAAACATGCATAACAGATGTTGATGTTGCTGGCCGTCCATAGTTCTGATTGATCGGATCAATCGTTACTCTTTGTAAGATGGGACCCAGGTCTTAATTGTGTTATCCATTCGTAAGAATTTGAATATATATGCTAGGCCTTCTTTTGTACATGTACTACAGTGTGAGTAAAAAAAACACTTGACCCCTCCCAAATCTCCAAGGAAAAAAATATTTAATGAACACATGATTATTATACATAGTCTGAAAGTGTCTTAGAAATAAATTGATACCAATATATATGTGGTTTGTGTTTACACTTGGATTATTCGGAGGTATATCTTTTTTTTCACTGTGATGTAAAGTTTGATTTGCACCAAAGTAAGGCATGGCTGCACTGAATGAATCTACATGCCAATGATGTCATGATCCTACTTGAGTTAGTAAACATATTTGTAAACCCGCTTTTCAATGAAATTAACTTGAGAATTGATACTACAGGGAAAATTAATAAAAAATTTTAATGTAATTATTGAAAGTTGGTTTGCAATAAATTTAAATGCAACCCTTGTAGATTTATGAAATCATTGACGTCTGAATTCATTGATTGGAGCCATGCCTTACTTTGGCGCAAGTCAAAATTTACATCACTGCAAAGAATACCTCCTGATCATCCAAGCATTAACACATACCAAATAAATATAGTATCAAATTATTTGGAAGAACATACTCTTTCAGGCCATATATAGTAAGTACGTGTTCATGAGATATTTTTCCTTAAAATTAAGGACTCATGACGTGTCAAGTTTTGTGTGACTCATACGGTAGAACAGGCATGGGTTTATGATGTACTTCTGGAATCAACATTGTACATGATCTTTTAAGTCTTGGTGATGTTGCTATACAAGTCATGATTAGGGAAGGAAGCCAATGGGCTGCAGTCATTTCTTTTTCTTTGCCCTTCCTAGGCAACCTGAGTGTGGATTGTGAACATTCTCAATTCATTTTCCCTTTGTGTATTTTCCTGTAAAGTGCCCTTTTTTGTTAAATGCTGGATAAAAATTATGATTTACATTAAACAATTATAATAATCATTAGAATATCAATGATCTCACATGTACATGTATGTATTCCATATTCAGTGTTAACGGTTTTAATATTATGTTCAATCAGTATTGGATTGATACTAATTTTAATGTCAAAATTGGAAATAAGCTTTTAATGAAATGAACTACACAAATTTAATGTCACTTTGTGCTCAGAAGATGATACATGTAATGGACACCAACTTGTGAAATGGCTTACATGTAGATATGCATATACATGTACTGCCCTAATTTGACAAAATGAAGCAATTGATATTTTGACCATATTTAGGGTTTGATGTTTCCATTTTACAAATTGATACATGTATCTTTTTCCAGGACAAGTTTAATCCTATCCAGCCCAGGGTTATTGTTTCACTGGTGATGTGCCTGCAAAGTTTTGTGGTGATTGTGCAATCAACGCCAAGATTGGGGGGAGGGGGGGGGGCTATGCCCCCCCTATGCCATTTTAAAATAGCCCAGGCTATATAGAGTTAAGACCACTGCTCCTGTTATGATATTTGGCAGGTTAACCATAATGCTAATGCTCAATAATATTTATGTACATGTAAATGGCAAAATGATTTTACTCATTTACAGGATATAACTTTTGTTACTTGCTTTCTTCTGTCAAAATAGGGTAGTATAAATGTGTAATACAGATACTGTCTTCCAACAAAAGTACAAATTATTCAACTTTATACAGCACAATGAAATTAATAAAATAAAAGCAGACTGCTAGTGTACCATACACAAGGACAGAATTAGATACAAATGAATTCATTTACAGACAAATAAATAGCTATCACATTATCTCCTTAGATTTGATCTTTACAACTTTTTTTACAATATAGCCTACAACATTGAAATAGAAAGCTTGGTCTTAGAAAGCATATAATTCTTGGTCCTATTAGGAGGCTATTAATTGGTTGGTCCTTTACATGATAACTTTTTCTACTGCAGCTACTTATCATTTAGTCATCAGAAATATCCAGTCTAAAATGAAACATCCAAACCTGGTGCAGATTCACAAAGATTTAAGTCTGTCTTAAGATCACGCTTCCATAATTTCCTCTTTGCCTGTGGTACATGTATATAAAGTATCGTTCATTGGTCAAATGGGATGTGTGCTACTGCATATTTAATATTGAAATAAAGCATTAGATATCTTTGTGTTTAAGACTTTTATAATCAGACTTGTCTCTGTGAATCACCCCCAGGTCTCCATGACACAAAGTTTGTCTAATATATACAGTGTATGCACTACCTTTTATAAACATATGTAGGGGATTTGTTTCATAAAATGTGTTTGTAAAAGGAAAAGTTGAACTTTTGAAATCTTCAAGAGTTACATGTACCTCGAAAACTGTAGTTTACAAACTGTTTGTATTTTGCCTAAATTTACAAGTGAATATTCTTTTGCTAAGTGAGCTGCCTCAATTTTCATCGACAATTTTAAGAGGGAATTAAAAAAAAAATCTGTACTCATATTCTGAAAAAATAATGAACTAAGGATAATTAAGCTTGTTCGCGACAATGTTCTGTATTTGGGAATGAAAATGATTGGGAATCTGATTCAGTAGCCTACCTCAGAACATGTTTCAGCAGGAGTGATGCTATAGGAGGTGGACAGGGTGAGTACTGACCCCCAGTTAAGAACAGCTTTATAAAACACCCAAGGGGGTGTTTCACAAGGATATGAGCAGTGGCGGACCGTGACCCGGAGGAGACAAAGCATTAGGGGGGCACAGCATTGTTCACAGACAATGCAGTGCCCCCCCATGCTTTGTCTCGTCCGGGTCACGGTCCGCTACTGGATATGAGTGTGACTTAGAATCGCACTTAAATGCAGAGTTGCATGAGGTATAAAAGGCATGACGGCACTGGTCAGATCTTGCACAAAAAATGCTACAATTGATTCTGAAAAACCCGAACAGTGCACTTTGGTGATGTGATTGAGTCTTTAAGAGGTTTTACTCTGCTGGTTATCATAAATTTATCAGCATTATCCAGGGCCTTGTCTTACAAAGAGTTACGACTGATCCAAGCAGTCGTAACTCTATGGATATCCATCAGTGTCATAATTTTTTCTACAGGAAATATGCAAAATGTCCTTTGTAAACAAAGGAGAAAACACCACATTGTCAAGAAATCAATTAATTTACGGATATACAATCATATCTAGAATATTTTTTTGAACAAACGTGCATTTAATATGTTGACTTTGCTGGCTTTCCATAAATGCGATTGATCGGATCAATCGCAACTCTTTGTAAGACGGGGCCCTGGTCTACCTTGTATGAAACTAGAGGAAAGGTCAATAACTTCTTGTTATTTATTTAAAATTAGTCTTTCATAGTGAGCAATTTTTGCCATACATGTTTTATTGGTATAATTAAAGGTCAAGTCCACCTCAGAAAAATGTTGGTTTGAATCAATAGAGAAAAATCAGACAAGCACAATGCTGAAATTTCATCAAAATCGGATGTAAAATAAGAAAGTTATGACATTTCAAAGTTTTGCTTATTTTTAAAAAAATAGTTATATGAACGGGCCAGTTACATCCAAATGAAAGAGTCGATGATGTCATTCACTCTCTATTTCTTTTGTTTTTTATTGTTTGAATTATACAATATTTCAATTTGTACGAATTTGATGATTAGGACCTCCTTGCCTGAAGCACGAAATGTTAAAATAATGGAATTCCACGTGTTCAGGGAGGAATGAAACTTCATTTCACATGACATGGACGAGAAAATCAAAATATTTCATATTTCAAACAATAAAAACAAAAGAAATAGTGAGTGACATCATCGACTCTCTGATTTTGATGTAACTGGCTCGTTCATATTTTGTGAAATGAAGCGAAACTTTAAAATGTCATAACTTTCTTATTTTACATCCGATTTTGATGAAATTTTCAGTGTTATGCTTGTTGAATTTTTCTCTTTTTATTCAAATCGAGTTTTTGTTGGGGTGGACTTGTCCTTTAAAATTCATAATCACAAAGTAAAGATTCTGAGTCAGCTCATATTCTCTAAGTTTTTGTATAACACAAATGAAAAATAAAATTCTTGTTATCCTTTTTATATTAGATGAATACTGTGTATATAACTATATTATTTATGTATTGATAAAACAGTTATAACAAGAAACTGTACACACTGACATTGGCCACCAACTCACAAAATGTTTCCATTAAATATATAATACCAAGACACAATATTAAATAATTAGATCAAATTATGAAAATACAAAATTTCTTTCAAAAATAGGACTACCTCAAACAATCCAATATAATTGTTTAATCTGTACACATCACACGATATCTATATATTCACATGATACACTTTACATGCATTTTTCTTTCCACATAGCGTTCTCTTCCAGTAGGGACTTCTAAAGCTGTCAATAAATACTTTACACTTGTGCTGAGAGTTTCAAATAATTTCTCATCCATGTTCTCCGTCAGACATTTACTAATACACTGAAATTTTCTTTTTCATAGTAATGAAAACACTGAGTATAAACATTTCTAATGAGGAAGTGTTGTTCTCTTCTATATTTTGATATATACAAACGACAAATAATATGCTTCCACTTCTTAACATTCTTTGTTTACCACTCTTTATTTTCACCTCAGGACATCTATCATGAATATAGATTCGCTGTAGCAGATATTGTCTTCAACTCCAATTCCTTGAGTATCTTATATTGTGTCTTTTCCATGCAGTTTTAAAGCACTTAATAATTTGCTCCACCAGATTTACGTTCAGTCTTGTAATCTTTTCTTTGTTTAAAGCAACTCTCACCTCACAGTTTGTTTCACATGCTAATGCCATTTTTTGTTGTCTTCAATGAAGTCCACATTGCACTTTCAGTCTGTTTCTGTATTGACAGAGTTCCATAAATGCCTCTCTTCTTTTCTCCACCTATCTTCACATAGATTTACCTCCCAATGCAAAAAATTTTCCATCCTTGTCCACTCTTCATTTTCTTTGTTTCCGAAGTGATTACCTTTCACATTCTCATGTCTTTAAGTTCCTGGCTTTAAACATTCATTCCTAAAATGTTTCACAGCAACAGCCAATTTGTCCTCACTTCCAATATAAAGCATCACTTCCATGTTCGTTCCATCGACTTGACAGCAACTCTGAAATATTCAAAGATCCTCTGCTTGTGATTACAACGCATCTAAAAGTACCCTTGATGTGGAGTATGAATCACTTCACCATTGTTCAAGAGTTTTCTCTCTTCCAGTTCTCAAGCCACTCCTCAATTTGTCCATAATTGTTCTCCATCCAGTTGATATTAGCCTTTGTCTTATCAACCGCTTGAAGGAAATTACTGAAACCAGCCAGGTTCTCCAAGTCTTCGTGTTTGCTTGACATAAAGGTCTCCAACTGGGGAAGATTTTCAGAAAAATAAAATGGAGTATTACCATCAATCAAAAAATATTCCACTTATATCATAAGAATATGAATAGCAGGGGTAGATCTAGCGAGATCATTAGATATGCTGTTTTTGGTGGGCTTACAATTGTGCACAAACAATATGGCTTATGAAACGGTTTTATATCGAACCGACTGGATCCGCTGCTGAATTTACAGAACACATGGATGAGCAGTTCAACATTATTTTAATTGCTCTCAAAAAAGTAATTTGGATGTAATAATTTTAAATGGAATTCACTTGACTGTTTGAGAAAAAATCTGTATTTCAATAAAGTATCTGCACGCATGGAGCGTTGTGGCCCAGTGGATTAGTCTCCGGACTCTGAAACAGAGGGTCGTGGGTTCGATTCCCAACCATGGCGTAATTTCCTTCAGCAAGAAATTGATCCACAATGTGCTTCACTCAACCCAGGTGAGGTAAATGGGTACCTGGCAGGAATTTATTCCTTGAAACGCAGCGCGCGTAACAGCTGCAGTGCTAAAGCCAGGGTAATTATGCTGCAATACTGTAGAGCGCTTAGAGACTTCTTACAAAGTAAGTATTATGCACTATAAGCAAGTGTAATTAATTAATTTGTTGGAAGTTTTGTAATTATAATTATGTAATTATACTTATGATTTTGTTATCAACAATAATTAGCTCTCTCTCTTTTCACTTTACAGTTTGTTTTTCTTATAAACCACATTAAAAGGAATGAATGGTGTAACATATGGATGAAAGAAATGTAATTTGATTCAAAATATTTTTTTTTAATTAATGCCATTTTTTGAAGAGGACCAAAATGATTATGCAGTTGAAAAATAAGACTAATTAAAACATTCAATATTCCAAAACAGTTTTATTATATTCAGTGAAATATCAGGTATGTCACTGGAGGAATATTTTCTTTATTTCCTCCACTTTCCAATTAAAAAACAGGAATACTGCTTTTCAGTTCTAAGTGGAATATTGTACAATGTGAAGCCTTTGCACAATCAATATGATTGATGTAGTTTACCGTTAAGCACACATGAAATCCCTCTATGGATTTACAAAAATTTTAATTGTGCAAGAAAACAAAATCATCTGAATTATTTTGTTGATGTGGTAACTTACCTCTTCGAGTTGGTATTGTGTGTTAAACCATTCAGTCACAGCTGTGATTATGTTTCCCATTAAAAACAAACCAGATCCATATCTACATGCATAAAGAATGATTCAGTTATAGAGAAATGATTTAGGGAAAATCTCTCGCAGTCTTTAGTATATCGTAAGATTAATTTTTGGTGCATTTCTCATGTGAAAGCTTAGTGAAATCACTTTACAATAATCATTATCATATGATCAGCAGCAGCAGCAGTCATCATCATCATCACCATCATCATCAGCAGCAGCAGTCATCATCATCATCAACAGCAGCAGTCATCATCATCATCATCATCATCATCAACAGCAGCAGTCATCATCATCATCATTATCATCAGCAGCAGCAGTCATCATCATCATCAACAGCAGCAGTCATCATCATCATCACCATCATCAGCAGCAGCAGCAGTCATCATCATCATCATCATCATCATCATCAACAGCAGCAGTCATCATCATCATCATCATCATCATCAACAGCAGCAGTCATCATCATCATCATCATCAACAGCAGCAGTCATCATCATCATCATCATCATCATCAACAGCAGCAGTCATCATCATCATCATCATCATCATCATCAACAGCAGCAGTCATCATCATCATCATCATCATCATCATCATCATCATCAACAGCAGCAGTCATCATCATCATCATTATCATCATCAGCAGCAGCAGTAATCATCATCATCACCATCATCAGCAGCAGCAGCAGTCATCATCATCATCACCATCATCATCACCATCATCATCACCATCATCATCATCACCATCATCATCAACAGCAGCAGTCATCATCATCATCATTATCATCATCAGCAGCAGCAGTCATCATCATCATTATCAACAGCAGCAGTCATCATCATCATCATCATCATCATCATCATCATAATCATCAACATCACCACCATCATCATCATCAGCAGCAGTCATCATCATCATCACCATCATCATCAATCATCACCGTTCATTGTCATCATACCCGTCATCTACTTCGTAATAATCATTGCAGCCCTTATCTTCAAAGTCATCTCTTCGCTTACCATTATCTCAATAACCATCATTATCACTCCTCTTTCACACTGGCAAATCATATATATATTATTCTCACTGAAGTGGTCAAAACTGTTTTGATTTTTTTCCTCCTCTTCTTTTAATCATTGGAAAAGGGTGTTGGAATGGAATCTACGAAAGTTCTCCATACCTATTTTTCAACAAATTCCATTGGTCCCTGAAGAAATTCCAAGCCAGGAACCCACCAATAGGATTCCGTGATACATACTGGAACACACTGACTGCATCAGTCAGAGTAAGCTGCTCAGGATCAAGAGTGCGGGATAAAAGTCTGGGTGGATGAACAATAATAATAAAGGCAATTCTTCAAGGTGTTAGGAGTTTGAAGGGTGAGATATAGGTTGAGGTTTATCATTGATTCATTAGCATATGGTATTGTGCAAGAAATAAAAGAAAAAGATAAAGGAATGAAATGTCAAAAGAAGATAAGAAATCAACCCCATTGACATGTTTATCTCATGTGTATTGCTGCAAGGCACGAAGTGTGCATATCCAATTTTACTGGTGCAACATTAATTGAATAACCATGGTAACAAAGATATACATGTAGGTAACTACAAACTATCATTTTTCAAATGTTTTGAGTGATGGATATATGATATTTCCATTTTAGTACATATTATCTTACAAGTTATCTGTCTTCCGATGTTGATGAATATGATCCTCTGGTTAGCAGTCCACTTCCAGTGGAGTATAACAGATTCCTTTTCTGCACACTATTGCTTAGAACATAACCATCACTACCGTGCTTTATTTCACAGAATGTTTGCTAGGGGTTCCATATCAGTGTCATACATCGGGAGGGGAGTACCTTTTTCCTGATGAAAAAATTCTACTCACCTGTTAATAAGCCAAGGTTCCCCCGTGGCTGTGAGTGCCGCCAACCAATGTTTAGCTTCGGCTGGTGAGCTAGCTTTGTAGGAATCCCAGGTAGAGTCCCATATCTCAGGTCCTCCAGAGGCCACCCGTGTGCTATAGGCGAAGCTCCGGTAATCGGGAGGAATCCTTTGAAGAAAAAGGGCCGGGTCAGATATATAGAGTGATGGTTCTATTCTAATGTTTAAACAACTTTGCAGATGATACATTACTCAAATCCTATTAGGAAACGATTGTAACAAGCACTTGAGCACTACAAATAAAAGAGGTCACTTGGCAAATAACATGATGTATGCAGTGGCGTACAGATAGGGGGGCTTGCCCCCCCCAAAAAAAAAAATCACAACCAAGAAAAAAAGAGAGAAGGATGAAATATGATATTTTCTGAATATTGTGTAAAAATTTATGAAAATTTTTTGTGATGAATATGTCAAAATTTTTGCAAGCCCGCCTCGCTCGCAACTTTTTAAATAAATTTTGCCCACTAACCCATATCGTGCCCCCTCAAAATTTTGATCATTATGCCACTGTATGCGTGCATGTATAGGAATGGTCTAAGATTACAATTCTGAAATCAAAGATATCTGACTTGAAATTTTCATTTTCATCAGTATTACCGAATCCATTCCTGGTGGATACTACCATTCATTATCAATTAAGGGATGAATTACTAACAGATGTTAATGTAAAAACAAAACATTCTCTCATAATAACGGGAATCATGGAGCACTTTTTCCGAAAATAAGCCCGAAATAAAGGTATTTGTTACAGGATAACTTTGAAAACATTTTGAATCAACGCAGTTAAAATGCTTTTCTGAAAACAGAAAATAAATTCCTGTTGAAGTGACGGATCTAAGAAAATTAGATAAGTAAGTTGGAAGATAACTATTTTATTGAATTAATGAATCCAACAAAATTTGATGAGAACAAAAGGTTAACCTCTTCTGATATCCAAGAACTTATAAACTAAAAGGATAATGATGTTGTTTGAAGGTTTGCATGGTGGCATGTACAATTGCTGATGTGGTTTACGGTACACCATGTGGAGTGTTATAGAAACAGTGGATAGAAGAGAAGAAGTGGATAGGCGAGAAAGTGGAGATTTGAGAATAGAGTATTCTTTCTTGAAAATAGTCCTGAAAAGGACTGTAAACCAGAAGGAATGTTGAGTGAGAACAGCTTGAGTAGTAGAGCTGATGAGGAGATGCTGGCTTGAGTCGGCGAGTAGAGATGATGAGTAGTAGAGAGACTTGACGTTTCGGACAGGTTGACTGTCCGTCTTCAGGAGTCAACTTAGTACTTACTCATGGCCATTTGAAAAGTTTCTAAATAAGTCCTTTGTTTTGTCTATACATCTTTCATGCCCATATGCACACATCTGTTGGAGAATCATCACTCGTAATAACCTGGTAAGATCAAATATAATGAGATTAACAATCAATTATTGACACCCTCTGTCAAAAATTAGCCCAAAATGATACCCATGAACAGCATCATTTTATTTGATTTATTCAAATTCAACTTTCTTCAAAATGGGAAGGTTGATAATACAATCACACATTTCTTTTACCAAGCATTCAAGATCATTTCCTTTTTTATTTGTCTTGATCAATCAATACTTTATCGAATAAAAAGGTCCAGGGGAACATACAAACATTTGACCATTTTATTGGATTTTAAAGTTGCTTGACATTCTTGACAATTATCTTATAACTAGCTATTCATTTACTTTTTCTGATGTGGTCCAGTGTTGTTCCATCCCACGTAATCATAAACAGTCTGAGCTTGGTGAAGAATATAATCCTAAAATGAACACAAATACAAAGAGGGAAATATTATTTGTTATTAGGCTCTACCAAAGTCAAAATGGTGGAGAGGATCCTTTCAATACTACTACTACTACTACTACTACTACTACTACTACTACTACTACTACTACTACTACTACTACTACTACTACTACTACTACTACTACTACTACTACTACTACTACTACTACTACTACTACTACTACTACTACTGCTACTACTACTACTACTACTACTACTACTACTACTACTACTGCTACTGCTACTACATGTACTACTACTACAGGGGCGGATCCAGCCTTTGCCAATAGGGGGGGCCCGGAATTTTTTTCAGCCATATTTTCCCCGATCGGCCGCTCGAATATGATTTTTGCCGGGATTTTTTGTTTCTTTGAAGGGGTAGTCCTAATGGTCACTTTTTAGCTTTATTCTTATGAAACATAAATGTATAATACCATAACCCTTATTTATATAATGCGAGCGCGAAGCGCGAGCTAATTTTTTTGGAAATCTTATGTACTTTTTCCTAAAATTTTGAACATTCTGGGAAATGTTTGTCTTCCTGAAAAAAAAAAGATGTGTATGCAAGTTAATAATTACTACGAACGTAAAGAGTGAGCAGAATGAAGTGATGGAAAAGGTACTGTTTTAAATACTTGCTTGGAATTAGCCATGAAGACGTTACACATTTTTAAAAATCAAATAATGCGAGCGCGAAGCGCGAGCCGAAATTTTTTTACATTTTTACCTAAGGAATGGAAATTCTTAGCACGTTTTGTTTAACAGAATAGGTATATAATTAAACATGCGAGCACGAAGCGTGAGCAAGAAATTTCGAGATTTAGACCTACTGAACAAGACACTCTATTCAATTAGTTTTGTAAATCATGAAAAGGATGAGTAAGTGGGGATCTTCCTTACATTAATAATGCGAGCGCAGAGCGCGAGCAGAAAATTTTTGTATACGTTTTGAACTGCTCGAAATTGTACCTGTTATGGACTGTTTGCATTTAGCCATGAAGACGTTACATATTTCAACATTCAAATATTGCGAGCGCGAAGCGCGAGCTGAAAAATTTGACCTTTTTTACCTGAATAATGGAAATGCTAAGCACTTTTTGTAATCTTGGAAGGACTCTAGGTATTTAAACTAAACTTTATTGATGCGAGCACGAAGCGCGAGCGGAAAAATTCTGGACACTCTATTCATGTTTTGTAAATCATGAAAAGGATAAGTTATTTATCCGCGAGCAGACACTTTTTGATATTGTGATCTGAAACTGGATAATGATTTAAATAGAGAACAATCTGCATATCTGAATTAACGCGTGTTTTAGATTTCGACCTAGAATTTGGTATTCTAAGTACCTTTCTTATCATGAAAATCAATAAAGCGAGCGCAAAGCGCGAGCTAAAAATATTTGATATTCCCATCTAACAAAGGGTCAATTTAAGCTCTGTATTGTAAACACTTTGTGGGAAAATTGTGAATCGTGATGGATGACAGTTAAAAAAGAGCTAATGTATTTTATTATTATTACTTTGAGTTTTTACATAGGACCGGGACATTATGTCATCATAAGAAAATGATGACTATCTTCCTATTTCTCTTCCTAAGCATGAGAGCGCGAAATCTGTTAATATTATGGCCTGAAAACTGGACATTTAAAGCACTTTTGTAATTATGCATAAAATGCATGATATCTATCAATGCGAGCGGAAATCGCGAGCCGAAATTTTTGATAAACTGTCATCAAAGTAGTTTGATTTAGAAATAATATTGGGATACATAACTCACTAATCAAAATGCTAGCGTGCAGCGCTAGCTGATACGTTTTGACAATCTGACCTGAATAGGGAACTTTTTGAGAACTTTATGGAATACAGGAAAATAATAGGTACCTGACAAATCAAATTTTGCGAGCGCGCAGCGCAAGCAGAAAATGATAATATTCAGACCATAACACAGACATTTTTACAGAGCACTTTTTTAAAATCAATTTGTAAATCAAACAAAATAATGAAAGTTCAATTTCCCAGCTGAAATATGTTTTGTATATTGACTTCAAAGTTTGATATTTCAAGCTCCATATTGAGCAAGATATGCAAATCCCCTAAAAGACAATAAGAGCGCGAAGCGCGAGCGAAAATTTTATATCCTAACAAATAGAATTTTCAAAAAATTATTTTCAAAGTCTTCCCCTCATGTTATTTTATTCAATCATGTTCCTCCTCTTATGTTTGCCTTTCTTCTTTTCTCCTCTCTTTTCCTTCCTTTTCTATTTTTCCTTTCTTTTTCCTTTTTTCTTTTTTTTTTGCTCCGCCAATAGGGGGGGGGGGGGGCCCGGGCCCCTCGGGCCCCCCTGGATCCGCCTATGTACTACTACTTCTACTACTACTACTACTACTACTACTACTACTACTACTACTACTATTGGTATTTGTAATAGTAGTAGTAGTAGTTGTAGTAGAAGTAGTATAGTGGTGGTGGTAGTAGTAGTAGTAGCTACTCCCCGCTAAATGCGGGGCTCCTGGCTTAAAGCAGGGAAAACATTGCTATGTATAAAACATTGCTCTGTTAGTAGTAGTAGTACTAGTATTAGTATTAGTAGTAGATGTAGTAGTAGCAGTAGTAGTAGTAGTAGTAGTAGTAGTAGTAGTAGTAGTAGTAGTAGTAGTAGTAGATGTAATAATAACAGTAGTAGTATTGTTATAATATATGTTGACCTTGATCATGATTACAATAGCAAAACTGATTACTCACAAGTAGATATCAAACCTGATAATAAAGTGGTATTTAAAGGGGAATGAAACCTTTGGAACAAATAGGCTTGTGTAGAAACAGAAAAATCAAAGAATAAGAATAAAGAAAGTTTGAGAAAAATCGGACAAATAGAAAGTTATGAGCATTTGAATATTGCAATCACTAATGCTATGGAGATCCTCACATTGGCAATGCGACAAGGATGTGTGATGTCACTGATGAACAACTTTCCCTTTGGTGGACTATAAAATACCCTCAAAATGTCTCTTTTGCTTTTTCTTATGATGATACAAACTCTTTATCCATGATGTATTCTTAAAAAAATATGTATTACATGCCCTCATGTAGACAGAACACATGATTTATGGATAGATGTGATAAAAGAGGCAATTCTAGTGAAATATATACTAAAGTAATGGGGAGAGTTGTTCACAAGTGACATCACACATCTTTGTCGCATTGCCAATTTGCTATCTTCATAGCATTAGTGATCGCAATATTCAAATGCTCATAACTTTCTCATTATTTGTCCGATTTTTCTCAAACTTTCGTTGATCTGTTTCTTTGATTTTTCTGTTTTCACACAAGCTATCTTGTTCCAATGGTTTCATTCTCCTTTAATCACCTTTGCGCATTTGTATCTGTTAGAAACATGTATATACAGTTTTCTAATGTCCTATCTAATGAAGATATGAACACATCATTTCAAAAATGAAAGAAGCCTGAATTTCACAGCTCTTCTGTTACTTGAAATGAACTCTAAAATAAGGAAGAAGAAGATAATGATTGTGATATGGTGATGTAGATGAAGAAGAAGATGAAAATGAAGAAAAAGAGGATCAAGAAGTAGAAGAATAAAAGGAAATAAGGAGTTAAAGAGAAGGAAAGGGAGAAAGAGAGTGGGAAAAGCAGGAGAACTAGGCCTAAATGAGGGCAAGGACAAATAAAGATTTAAAAAAGATAAGGAATAGAGCTAATCTTGGTTTCAGTCCAACTTTCTTCATAGTTCTCTGCTTCTTGCCATGCACGAAGCTAACCCAAATTCAACAAACCTTGAAGATTCCATAGACAGGCGTTGTTCTTAGCATGCGGTCAATGTATTTAAATGTAACTATGGCGCCCTTCCAAGGGACATAGTCCATCTCACTCTCAAGGTATCTAGTCAGGTCAAGAGCAACAGATAAGTTCAGACGACCTTCTGTTGCCAAGCTGAACACGTCGTCAATCAGCGCGGCACGACTGGCTGGTGAGATGACCTGTGCAAAAAAAAGAAAAAAAAGAAACAGGAAACGTTAGATCAATAACAAGGTCCAAAACCTCCCAACCTATTAATTAACGTTTCATGGAAACGAAACTGCAAATAAAACTAAGAAAGAAACATTTAGATGCAAGGTAACAAGAACCTTCAAAACGTTTGTGAAATGCTATAATTTTGTTAATGTACAGCACGATATAATACCCTGCTAATCGCATTTGTTAATTTAGAGTCTAATTTAACAAATGCGATTAGTAGGGTAATTGTTAGACTGAAATAATGCTAGTCACACATTAGGGGGTTTACTCATATTTCAGACAGTGGATAGCTGGTGAGTATAGAAAACAAAATGGAAGGTTCATGTTATTCAAGAATATAGACGTTAAATAAATATAGCATGTTTGCATCACAAAACAAAGTGAAAGATTGAGATTAAATTCTATTTTTTAATTCTCTGTCTTAGCTCTGCAGGGCTGGATGGACAAACATGTCAACAATCATTTACCGTGTGGTCATCCATTAGCTGCCGCGAGAGAAGCCGCCAGTTGTGGATGTGATAATTGGTCCTGAAGAAACCAGTCCTATTGACATTCACCAATATCCACTGATCACGTTGGACATTGGGGATCGCAAATCGTCCTTGAATGAAAGTTTTAAAAAGCTAAGAGATATATTTACTGGAAAGAAGATATTAATATCATTGAGAAAAAAGCACTCATTATCAGTTCAAATCGCACTATGATTGTTAAATTTTGGAAAAAAATAAAGCATGAAATCTTATTCATATGATTCCTATGTTGATTGCCAAAAAATTGCTAATAAACATTTTTTCTTTATATTCTTCTTCCTATGGACTACAGGCCAAGTCATAGGCTGATTGCGTGTTATAAACGATGCTCGAAAATTTACAAACATTAAATAGAATTATGATGAAGTGACTGATTTGTGATGTCAGGAGTGGGATAAGTTGAATGACATACGAACCTTCTCTCGTATTCAACCAGTACATATACGGGGAGATAATGTCATTACTAGCAGCTGATGAAAACGTCACCGGAATAGGCCAAATATATCTACAACATTCGAAATAAAAGTTTATTTACATAGATGAAATAATATGTAGTGATTGAATGTTCAAACTAATTTTCAGGTCATGAAAACATCAGATAGGAACTGATATCAATGTATATTTTGATAATGTGTTTGTTATTATATCATTGTTTACTTTATTTCGAATGACTGACTTTGTCTCGAAAAGCTCAGGTAATTCTTGTCTCGACTAACGGTTTGCTAATACGAGTACAATGTAGTCACGATAGTAGAAAGATAAATTTATGGATTTGGACTCCATGGTTTTAGTTACTGAATGCCTTTAACACTTACATTCTATTCTATCTTGCTTTCATATGCTACCTACAGTCACACAAAATAAAGCGACTCAAATTCGACTGCTGTTATGTCACTGGAAATAAATATATAACATAATAAGTCTTGGTCGGTCTGGTCTGGCATAACTTTGGTACTGATCAGGAGGGTGTTTCATGAAAGTTGTCAGCACTAACTGAATTGTCACTGCTGACGATTTCAGCGAAATCCTTGGTTTTGATTGGCTGACAGGCACTGGCTCTGACTGTTATTATGGTTACTGTCGGAGAAAGACAACTTGTCAGTGCTGACAACTTTCAGGAAACAGTCCCCAGATATCCTTGTCACGTTCATTTGACCCAAATCATTGTCTTACTTGTACTTTGATTCAGCGACCTCTGTCTTTCCCCTGTCCAATAAGAAATGCTCCTGATGAAGACAAACCATGTCATGACCACAGTCACGTGACACAGTAACTACAGGATAGCCCATTTGACCTAACCATGGCGCCATAAGTTCGCTGATATCCCGGTACTGGCCGTGAGCCTGAGTTACCTGAAACACAACAAAAAATACATAATACAGTTTTGAAGTACTTTCTGCATTATATATTTTTTTCCTCAACATTCAACGTAATATACGAACTTGTATCAGTTCAGAAATCATAAAAGATACATAGAATATTTGTTTCATCTCTCTCGTTTTATCACCTAGTATTACTTGGTTAACCTTTTAAATCCTCGGGTATTTTATGCAAACGTGAATACACAGTACTCTTCGATTAATAAACTTAAGCAGTGTTCCTTTCAAATGTAAAACCTTTTTTTTTATCAACGAGGGTGTATTTCAATTTATGCAATACAATTCTCCTTTCAGTAGAGTGAGAATTATTATCAAACGTGGATAACAAAAATAAAATTTTCAGATATTTCAATACGTACCGAAGATATTGCCCGCCAAATATCCCATGCGTCAGCATTACCATATTGCTTGTTCTGGAGGAAGACCTGGTATTCAGATTTGGAAAGAGAAAGAGATTGAAGGAAATTAGCATAACGGAACATAAACAAAATGTTTCAAGATACAGCAAAAGTAACAATAGCAAACTATTTTGTTTAAATCTTAGTTGTTAAATATTGTGTAAAATCTGAGATTGTATATCTTTCCCCTCTCTCACAAAACCTACTAATAATAGTATTTGCCATATTAAGGTTTGAGTGATTAAGGTAATAAATGATTTAGTGGCACTTATCACTGATACTAAGTCAAAGTATTACGTATAAGATTTAATATGATAATGACATTTAAATCAAAGTTATTAAATCCTAACTCATCCTTAATTGTCTTGACTGGTAAGTGGTTTCGATACAAATCTATTAATAATAATAATATTAATAAAAAAATAATGATAAGTTTTATTTACCCAGGGTAGCCACTACAGTAAGGTAACTGCTCTACACGCGGGAAACTGCATGTTATTATTACCCTTCTCCAATCTAAATGCTGAGTGTCTAGCAAGAAGGCAGAAGATCTCATCAGTGTTTGGTATGACTCGGCATGATCGAGCCCACGACTTTCCGTTCATGAGGCGGGCGCTCTACAACTGAGCCACCATGCCCGATCTTTGTTTATCTAAATTACCAAACAAGAAGACCAATATATATTTATTTTATTCTTATTGTTCTTTGTGATGACTTACCTCAAGACCCTCCTTAAAGGTTTCATATCTTATGCTGTGTTGAAGCATTCGAAGAATGGCCGGACTCTGCAACAAAAACAGATGAAAAGAATCTTTCGTATCTTGAAATAACAACGTTCAAATTGTTAATAATGTCAATATTTTTCTACATAATTTGGACTTAGAAGCTTTTTCCCTTGACAGTTTAATGTCACAAATTTCTTCAGTGACAGTTGGTAAATTATCAAAATGCCTCACATACTTCTACTTTTGAGATCTTCAGATCTTCAATTATCAAAATGCCTCACATACTTCTACCTTTTAGATCTTCAGTTCTTTGCCCTTTTTGACGAAAGGAAGTGAAACAAAAGTATTTTTTATGTAAAATTATAGAGTAGTATATTGTGTATTCGTTCTTTTACTTGCAGCATTTCTTTTTCATGGGGAAATTCCCAAAAGTATAATTTCTTTAATAATAATAATAATTAGACTTATATTGCGCCAAATCCACTCTGTAGAGTGCTCAAGGCGCTTTTTAGGAAATTGTAAAAGAAATTAAGAAGAATTGAACAGAAATGTTTTGGGGTAATGTTTAAAAGTATCAGAGGTCAAGCACTGTTTGATGTTTTGAGGGAGGCTATTCCATAGCTTAGAGGATGAGTAAACAAATGATCTTTCACCCCAGGTTTTGGAAACTTTGGGGGTAACAAGAGAATTGGAAAAGGAGGAACGTAAAGGTCTTGAAGGGGTATAATTTTTGATCAGTGAAATAAGGTACTGGGGAGATGAGCCATGAACACAATGGAAAGTTAACAACAAAATCTTGAACATAATACGCTGTTTTACAGGGAGCCAATGTAAGGATCTTAAAATAGGAGTAATGTGAGTGCGTCTGGTGGACAGAGAAACGATGCGAGCGGCAGCATTTTGAAGTTTCTGAATTTTGACTAACTGATTCTGGGGTAGATTAAACAAAAGGGAGTTTCCAAAATCGATTATACTTTATATTATACTTTCCAATACTTCAAGACAAAATAAGAAACAATTACTCCTAGGTCACGGTGTCATATCTGACACAAGAGTATAAAGCTTTTTGAAATATGTTTCTTGGAATTATATAGATTTAGATAGAGAAGTGTTGATACCCAAAAGTGTAAGGTCTATCTTACTTTCTGATAGCTGATCATGTCAAAGTTGTCCATGATGTCACCCACTTTAGTAACAGGTTGCTGGATAGGATGTGACGTCACCAAGGAATCCAGTTTCATTACCATCTGCAAATCCTTCACCACAAATTGCTCATCCCACTGTGAGGTACAATGGGAGGGGGGGGGGGTATATTCATAAAACAAAATAAGTAAGTCTTTTTGTATTCTTATTAGGCCCACATAGACCGTATAATGCATATTTGGACGATTACTATGATTAAATCAACTTAACTGGAATTAAATTAAACTTCCAACTTAAGATTGAATTAGTGTCAAGATTAGACCCAGATTTCATAATTGTACAGTAAGAAATATGATGCAAACATTGGTTGATAGTCTAATATTATAACATTGATTAAGTTCAACTTAATTCAAACTAATTTTTTTATAGAACTCCAGTTGCCATCTGAACTTTGCGGACCATACAACTTCCTATTGCCCACTCTGGAAAGAGTTCTTCAAGGGCGAAGCAACTACCCCACCTTATTTAAATACTTCGGACTCCACAACCTACCATTGCCCACTCTGAAAGGAGTTCTTCAAAGACAAACTTTCCTATGATTGTCGCACTGAACACCTCGGACTTTACAACTTACTATTGGTCACCCAAGAAAGAGTTCTACAAGGCTAACAAGGATGATCTTTCCATGATTGTCCCAACTTACCATCTAAACTCTTCGAATTTCACATTTTACCATTGCTTACTCTGAAAGGACAATCTTTCTTATGATTACCCATCTATCCATCAAAACTCTTCGGACCTCACAACTTACCATTGCCCACTCTGGAAATAGTTCTTCAAGAGCGATCTTTCCCATGACTGTCGCAAAGCATTCCTTCAGCCAAAGCTCATCCCAATAAACCTGAGTAACCAAGTTACTATACCACTGCAACGAAACAGATAGAAATCTGATGAAAAAATATAGCTCTTATTACAAATCATACATGAATTGATAAATGCCGAGACTGCCAAGTCATTGGAGCAGTCACAAGTAATCAACAATATCAACAGACCATTCTATTAGTCATAAGTAATGGGAATAACTTTATTTTCATTTATCCCCATGCATCTATCAAGAATTCAGAACTTAAAAAAAAAACAATGAATACGTTTCCTCAGGGGAAGCATGGAGGATTTGATATCTGAAAAGGGCTACTAACCCCTGTATTAGTGTATTACTCGATGTTGTACAGACCCTATCACCATGAGAATTAAGCAGGCAACAGCTAGTTTCACACATCGGATGTTTTTAAATGTTTGCTCATCTTCGTGTCAATTACAGTGAATATACATATTTTTCAACACCAATTCTTCCAGTGATTTCCCTTCCTATCTGTAATCTTGACACACTGCTCGTCACAACTGTAGCTGAGGAAACGACAATCGATCGGATAGATCACCGTTTTGTATCGATCACTGTAGGTACCTTCTTGTCGTATAGCAACACTTCCGATACTTTTTCAGCATGGCAGGAATTAGCCTTTTTACTTTCGTACTTTTTCAAACATAAAATTAAGAATGGGTAATGCGCACGAACCATAAGCAGTACAATATCATAAACAAGACTGTATAATTTGCATTAAGTCAAGTTGTAACGTCCAATAAAATTAGTGTAACTTTACAACGTTGATTTATTTAATAGTTTTGAAGTATAGGTAACCACAGACCCTTTTATCTACATCCCTGACCCTGATGACTGCCCGATGATCATTAAGATGATGGTTTAAACTTTTGTCCATAAAAAATGCTCGTTAAAGACTTTCGATACTCAAAGTCGTTATCAGTCTTAATGTTTGACACGAATTGTATCACCTTGTTTGACGAAGGGTAAGCCTGCATAACATGCTTAATATGAATCTTAACCTTGAAATGTGAAGAAAAACATTCTGAAATGTCCTTCAGGCAAAAGCAAGGTAAAAGGTGAAATCTAAAATTATTCCCATTGACATATTCTGCTAATTAAAAAATGTAAAACATAAGGCCCTAGGTCTTAATTATGACTCAAGTTTATATATAAAGGGCAGAATAGAATGACAATCTTACACTGTACTTTATTCACCATTGTACCCAGCTTTAACAAAACCTTCTAACGTTGACTGGAGTGACTATTAAAGAGAAATGGTTCTACCTGATGGCCAAGTTCGTGAGCGATTACAAAAGCTATCTCTTGAAGTGTTTCTGTCGGTGTCTCTCGTTCATCGTAAAGCATGTATGATTCTCGGTATGTCACCAGCCCCCAATTCTCCATACCAGCTACTACAAGCTGGGGCAAGGCTACCATGTCTGAAACGAACAATAGTTTCCAGAAGATTGTTAGAAATGTATTTTTAAAATTAAATTTTACACATTATGTAGCATCGCTACTATCCCCAAATGTAGGGGGCACATTTACCCCCGGAAATTTTTTTTTTCTAATACAAATTTTGAATGAATTAAAATAGACCACAAATACTAGGGGGGACATTTGATATTGTGCCCCCCCTTTCAAAATTGTAAGGGGACGCGTCCCCCTGGGACTTCCGTCCATGCATGCATTTATCTACAGCGCGTCCCAAAAAAATGTCCTTCTGATTGAACACTAAATTATTTCTAAAATAAAGAATTCTTCCAAATTTGATACCTATATTTTGAACTCATGTGAAAATTTCATTGGTCTTGCATCAGTGGTTTTGAATAGAGAGTCTATTATGTAACAAGAGTGCATTTTAGCCCATTCCAAGTTTGAACCAAAGAAGATACACAACAAAATGCAACATAAAATACAAAGTACCTTATTGTGTTTTTCTCTTTTATTTAAGTTTAACAACTTTGTTAATGCTTTTGTTTTCAAGAAGGTGAAATAAAGTTCAACTGTCTTATTAAAAAATAAACAAAAGTTCAGTTCCACTGGTTGTCTTTGCTTTCACAGAATCTATTTCATTTGCAGTTTGTCAAACTCGAACTTCAATCTTTAATGTCCTCCAGCACGTCCTTCCACCTGACTTCCATCCAGGTTGATGCAATGATGTGCCCTGTTGATCATGGAATGAACAGCACGCCTGACGATTCTTGTCCTTCTCAAGGCAGTGACTTCATTGGTGATGCGTGTGGTCAGATCCTGGATGTTCAGAGGGGGTGTTGTGTAGACCTTTGACTTCAAGTACCCCCAAAGACAAAAGTCACAAGGGGTTAAATCCGGGGACCTTGGCGGCCACTCTACACCATGCCCCAATCCGACGACTCTGTTGGGAAAAAGTTCTTGGAGTCTTTCCCTAACCCTGACTGTACGGTGTGCAGGGGCCCTATCCTGGCACCACCAAAGTCGTGGCACTGCTCCATTTCGACCCCTCCCATATCTTGCATGCAATTCTGGGGGCAACAACGTCATTGATCATATTCAGGTATGCCGCTCCAGTGACATTCTGTTGAAAAAAGTAAGGCCCGATGAGGTGGTTGTTCCCTAACATGCCAATCCACACAGTAACTTTCTCCTTAGAATGTGGAACATCATAGGTGAAATTTCTAGGCTTGTTCTCCTTGTCAGCATAGTGGCGTACATTTCTGGTGTTCACAGTGCTGTCCATCCGGAATGTTGCCTCGTCTCCAATCAGAACCTCAGAGATGAATCGCTGCGGCCTGTTGATAAGCCATTGAGCAAATGCCAATCTTCTCTGAAGATCACCTGGAAGGAGGGTGTGCCTAATTTGCATCTGGTAGGGGTGCCACTTCAAATCAAGCTTGGTAATCCTGTTGAAAGTTGATTTCGTCAAGTTCAGGGGGTTACGACGAGCACTTAGAGTGGGATTCGCCTCAAGAGCTTGCCTGACCTGTCTGATGTTGTGCAAACTTCGTCCTGAACGCCGTCTACCAGATCTTCCTTTGTTTCTGTTCTCGCTGGTACCAAACTCTTGATACTTGATGTAATTTCTCCTAATGGTCTTGGTACAAGGCAGAGGCTGATCTGGGAATTGCCTTTGAAAAGCACGTTGTGTGGCAACAAGGCTGTGTGTTTGCTCATACTTTAAAACGAGGAATGCCCTTTGACGGGCAGTAAGTTGTCGGCCGACCATACTGGAATCAGTCAAAAGTCAATGTTACTATGTTAAAATCTATCTAAAAGCTGTCTAAATCTTCCATCCAGCAAGTTCATTACAAAAGAAGATAAGGAATGGATAAAACCTGGTTCATTTTATTCTTATTCTAATTTCTAAATTCAAATATTTAATTAATCTCTACAACTGTCCATTTTTCAAATTCTTTATTTGTTTGACTATTCAAAATCTCTTCAATAAAAGTTATTGATGAATCCAAAATGTACAATCATTCTATTGAATTAGGTGGTAACATTATCATGTAATCTGATTAAGTTCTGAACTTGCACGGCTTAAAGTAAATTTTCAGATTTCTTTCTCTCAACAGATTTCTTAAATGCCATTAAAGATTAAAGTGCAAACATGAAAAAAAAAAGAATTCTGATTGATATGTGAATTAAAAGGCACCGTAATAAGTACAGTTGGTTCAAAACATTGAAGAAAATGCAGCACTGCAAACTTGGAATGGGCAAATATGCACTGTTGTTACATAATAGACTCTCTATTCGAAACCACTGATGCACGACCAATGAAATTTTCACATAAGTTACCTTATGATATGGGCTTTCATAATAAAGGTATTAAATCGGGAGTAATTCTTTATTCTAGAATTAATTTAGCATTCAATCAGAGGGACATTTTTTGGGGGACGCGCTGTATTATATGAATTAAAATACTTCCACTCCTGAAACCTAAGCTAAAGGAAAACTTTTCGAGTGAAAATGTCAATATAGACGTATTTCAAAGTGAAGAGAAGAAAAGTAGAGAGCATTGTTATTCTTGATAATTCCTCAATAGTAGCAACATCTTTCAGGACACACTATGCATCTAATTCAGGATCACGTTAAAATAATCATTATGAATGATAAATGCAAAAACTGCAATACAAATGGGTTATCAGTTTATTAATGATTATTATTATTTATCATAATCAATTTCTTGAACAGAAAAACGTACTGCCAACTAAAGGAAGAAACTAAAATATACACGAAAGCACAATTCAAACTAAAGGAAGAAACTAAAATATACAGGAAAGCACAATTCAAACTAAAGGAAGAAACTAAAATATACACGAAAGCACAATTTATCGCTACATTTAGCATGTATAACGTATTTTACCTTTCACTCCAAGAACATAATAGTTGCCACAGTGGTTATTTTAAGATGAAATTCCATTACAAAATGACAACCAGCATGGCAAATACTCATTTCAACCTTTTTAAATATAGAAATTGTCTCGAATTATTTGTGTTACAGGAGAAAGAGTAATATGATGCATTAGACATGTTAGGGAAACACAGTACGGAAAAGTTGTTACTGATTCATTAGAATCGTGATTTCGTGAGGAGTGGGATACATGCAATATCACGAGGTGAATTTTAAATATTCAAGGACCAGAGGAATATTTTGCTTGAATCTAATGGTCATTCTTTCCCCCATAAATGGATAAAAAACAACTACATTATTAAACAAATAATAATAAAAAAAAAACGATTCTGTAATGCGGCGTTTATCATTATAAGACAAGAAAATATATAGTTTACCTTTTATTTTAAGGTTAAGCAATCTTATCAAGACGCATTTAGAAAATATTGTTTATCAATTGAAAACGACAAATCGGTAAATCAGTTTACAATTAAATATTATTCAATGCTTTGGCGACTTGAAAATCAGACTATCCACCAATCTAATGTGAGATAGTGCAAGCTATTGAATATCCAAGGGAATGTATTGACATCGAATCAAAATATATTAAAATATATGTATGCTTCCCGAGATATCTTATATGACCAGAACAAATCTTCGATTCTATTGTAATTGGATGATTCTACACAATTTATTCGATTATAAATAGTACATACCTAATTTGGGCAATGGGTAATCAAAACCACTGTAATCTTCCAGAAAGTTGAAAAGCCTGACCCCAATATCGAGCGCGAAGTTTGCCTGGTCAATTACATCGTCTCTTGCCAAAACTCGAAACTACGAGAAAAAAAAAGAAAAATCGGAAATCAATCTCAAAATGAAGTTGACTCACATTTGTACCAAATAATACATGTCATCAAGTCAGCATGAAAATATCATAAAATGACAAATCAATACAATAATAAAATTTATAAAACTGGGAGAACAATGTTGAGAATAATGATAAAACGTCTTTATCAATTTATTTTGGAGAAATAAACTGTTTGGAAAAAGAGGGGGTAGCAGTTCAGGAGGATTCTTTCTGACAATTACATTAAGAAACACACCTACGGTAGATAGCACAATTAATGCATTTTCCGAGGAACAATGGTAACTCTTTAAGACGATTTTGGACCCCTGTAATTCAGACGAATTTACATTTACCAATCTTTTTCAGAACTTAGGCTTCATGGAAAGGGAAATTCATGCGAAATTGAAAACAAACATGCATAAATGACTAATAAATAATGTATTTAACAAAAAAGAGAAATCTGATAACCTTATTGTGATTATTCATTTTCAGGTCTTTTTATTTAAATCACCATGCAACGACCCATTTCTGGAGTAATGTATCTTGGTATCAATCTCCCTTTCCGCTCCAAAACTTTATGATATATACCTACCTCAACTCCTTCCCTGACAATTTGCACTTTGCTTTGGAATTTGCACACAAGGAAAGCAACTAGGTAAGTCGACATCACTGGCGTGGTCCTGAACGAAGTCGTTTCCCAAGCCTCACCATCACCCGTGGTCGTCGGATTTGTCTGTCGATTAATGACGTCCATGTTAGAGAAGGCGCTGTAACCGACGGGGTGGATGATACTGATTGAGAAGTTTGCTTTAAAGGCGGGTTCGTCGAAGCACGGATAGACGCGTCGAGCGTTGATAGGCGACAAGAAAGATGCGACATAGTGTCTACAGGAGAAATAGTATTTGAATTCATGAGATAGACTCTGGAAAATTGATTAACTGCCTTACTAAGAACATATAGCAATGGCTATAAGGGGGTGATGATTAAGATAGCTCAACTTCTTTCAATGATATCTATCTCGTTGGCAAATACAGTGGGAATCATGTAGGAATGTGATAAATTGTTGAAAAAGAACTACTATATTTATTCAAGCATACTTCCATATAGATTTACTTATATGTAAAGAAATGCATGTTCCGCTGTTTAATTGTTGAATTCGGTTTAGGTAACATTTCACGACATGAACGAAGTGGTACAAATTTGTGACATGACATGTTACAATTACATGTTTGAATGCTAGGTTTCTGCATGGACTATGGTTTCGGGTAAGCCCAGGGTATGTGAAAAGTATTTACCCGACTGTTTGAAGAAGGAATGTTATGCTTGTAGGCAAACAACATTATCTTAAACTGTTTTTCGATATCAACCGAGTAATATATAGTTGATATCTGTCGTTACTTTTCATCAACATGTTTCAAGTATATTTTTCATCTTCTTTCACCGGCTCCATTACTGATTTCCTTGCGGGCATCGGCAGTATAATAATTACCAACACACACACCCTCTTTGTATCTGTTGGGTCAATACTTTCCCGGTCGGTCGCTGCGGTCGTCACCAAGAACTTTGAGGTCCCTGGGAATCAAAATGGCTCTTGGAATGGCAATGGGGTCAGATGTTTTGTTAATACGGTGAAAAGGGAGTACATCATGAAATATATGTAACAAGCGAATGATATGAGGGGGAGAAGGGGGATCAATCACGTACCCTTTATATCGCTTAGGACATTTTTTTTTTTGGGGGGGGTACACAGGGTTTGACATTTGAGGATTGAGGTGTGTATGTGTGTGCGCGCATGAAAGTGCAGTGTATTTCTGTGAGAGTGAGGGTGTGCATGTGAAAGTGGTGTATGTGTGTTATCCTGTGCTTATCACATGTAAGGGTGTATCATGGGGATGAGTGCGTGTGTGTTTGTGTGCGGGTGGGTGCGTGTGTGTGATGAGTGGTGCACGTGTGGGGTGCAATCCTGTGCTTATGACATGTAAGGGTGTATAGGGGATGAGTGTGTTTGTGTGAGTGTGGGTGCGTGCTTGTGCGTTATTTTGATGTATATATTGTATATTTGATGTATATATATATATATATATATATATATTGTATATTTGATGTACATATTGTATATTGTATATTTAAGTACCTGTAAAATATTATACATATGACATTCATTTGATTTGCATCCGGTGATTTGGTCAAGTTATGGAATTGAAAATGAATTTAAATTATGATCAAATAACATAAATAAATAAATCGAATGTCTTAACAATTGAAATTTAAAAAAAATGCAATCTCATTTATATTGTATTATATATCTACTCAATGTATTAATTATCTGTATATATATTGTACATAAACATTCAATTAATTTGCATTTTGTAATTTGGCTCTAATATAAGTTTTGAAATTAAAAATGAATTTCCATTATGATAAAGTAACTTCAATCAATCGAATGCCTTAACAATTAAGATTATATTAATTGCAATCTCATTCTTGTACTATATCTACTTAATAATTATCTCAATCTTAAACAGCTCAATTCACAAACTGATCGATGCATTATTTAGTAGCTAATCGCAGTTATTGACAAATTTGCAATAGTTTCTCAACTTCTCATTCAAATCATTCCTAGTTAATATTATTTCATTATTGTCGCCATTTCACATTTTGTTCTATACATTCAATTAACTACTTTTCAAAATCAATGTTTATATTATATTTATCAATTAACCTCCTGTTTAAATCAGTTTCAATTCAATTTCTTCTAGTTCACAATTATCCAATTCCAATTATTGATGCATCAACGATTATAGTTACCTTTGCAATTATTAATGAATTTGCATTTTAATCATACTATTAGGTATTTATATTCAACAATACTTGCGTTCATTATTATTCATTTCAATGATATGTATTCAATTTTTGATGTATTGATTTATTTTTTAATTTATATGTAAATGCATCACAATTCGGCTTGGCCGCCATGATGTATGAGTTTTATCAAATAAACCATTTATCTATCTATCTATCTAAGATACGTGTATCTTAACGTTCCGTGGCCGAGTGGTCTAAGGCGCCTGTCTATAAATGGAAAGTCCGGGGTTCGATCCCCGGCCGCGGCACCTATGCCCGTGAGCAAGGCATTTAATCTACAATACTCTTTTATCCTGCTTTCAAATAAATGAAAATGCCATAATATTATGCATTATTGGTAACTAGGTGTGCACTTGTTAAAAAAAGTGTATTGAACATTCGTGTAATCGTGGTAATGGGTATGTGTATGAGGGTTTGGCTGTTATAATGAGCGTCTTCATACACACATTTATATTTTCGCAATTATACGGATACGAATCCTAATGAAAATTAAGAGAGTTCAAAAAAATATACGTAATACTACATGGAGTGCTGACAATTATCACAAATATTAAAATACCGATTTGAAGATCAGTCAGATCAAGGATAATTGCATAAATTTATTCATTAAATTGGTATCATCAGAATTTTACCGAAGAACTCACGACTTCCTTGTACATTGTATCTTGCCTTTAACATGTTTAACAAGGCGAAAGCGAGATTATATCGCGGCCGAACGCACTCTTCTCCCGACAGACCCCGGAGGGTGTAACTATTTTGTCCGATGTGATTAAATTGAACACTTTCACTCCTTTCTACTCCAATAAAGTGAGTTTGTACAATTTATTTCCCAAATGACGAACCGTGTCGAAGCTTCGAGCTGGTATTAGCGCCATGTCCTCAATGAGTTTTACATGACTTTGGTATTCCCAGCAGACATGTTAGAGAAGTACTAAGCTAGGAAAGATGTAAAAGTGAATGAATCACCTGGTGTAGACATTTGTGTAATGTTGTTAATGGTGACTGCTTTTGGCTGGGCTGCTGATTTTAATCGAAAAATATACATGATCTTTTATGTAACATACAATTTCATTTCCTTTTATGATTATGGCCATTGATATCGACATTACGATAATGATGATTAAACTAAATTCTATATATTATAGAAGAAACAGAAACAGAAACAGAAATCTCTTGAACATCGTTACAAGGCGAAATAATAATAATAGGTAAAACCTTCCCTTGACATCGTAACATCCTTAACCATTCTCCTTCTCTTTACCACGTGACTCTTCTATTTTTAGCACATCATATGTTCATGAGCCCCCAATATTAAAATGTCGAATCAAATGATTCTTCCATCGTATTTAAGTGGTGATGTAAGTGTGATGACGTGGGCACTGGGGGGGGGGGTGGATTCCTCGACCTAATGTCCTATATATAACTTGTTATAAATTCTTGGTAATCAATTCAGGGCCTTGCCATGACATGAAATAAGATATAAAATCGTAAAACATCGAAATATAGGAGATACTTCAAGATTTCAGGACTCCGTTGCACAAAAGTTACTATTATCTTATGGTAACTACCGTGGTAAGGGTGCTCATCAGCCAATCAAAATCAAGGATTCCATGAAAGTTACCATTGGATGGCAAAGTTATCATAATAGTGACTTTTATGCAACGGGGTCTTGGATCTCAAAATCTGATACACGTGCTTTCTTTATTTAGGGCGTACAATGACCTCCACTCCAACATCAGAATCTTCATCCAGGCTACTGTATGATCATACACGATCAATGTGTATGTGGCGACAGCATGCCCGGAAAGAGAAATAAAACTTCTCCTCGACATCAGAATTGTCAAATTACAACTCAATGCGCTTCATTACTTTGACATAATCGCTCTGTTCAAAGTACATAATTAACAAAAGGTTAACTCTCATATACTCGTCAAATTTACCCTTCATTAAAGCAATCAGAGTACCACTGATAACTGCGCACACAAGGCCGCTCTAATTGAGTTTACATGTAATAATTGCACGTTAGCTCCAGAGCAAAGCAACGCCACTGACATAAGGATACCAGATTCCACTATACACAATTTTTAAAGCACTCACGTGACATGGCCTGCTAACTTCATTTCCATATATTTATTGACATAACACAGAAGTCAACGTTCTTTTTTATGACTGTTCCCTTTGTGGGATAATGACATGAAAAGGGATCAATATTCTGTAAAATGATGTTCTCATTCCTTTTCAAAGACCAGGTTAATTCAAGAAATGAGTTGAATTGTAACGAAATGGTAAAATTAAGTCAAACGATAAATTGACAACTCGATTTGTTAAACCGGAGAAAGATCAAAGAATGAAAGCATCAATAAAACCAGATCTAGAGTGATAAAATCGTGAGATTGTAATGTCTTCCGGCTTTCCTCTTAATTCTTGGCCTCTACGTAACTTATGAAAGATGGAGCGACAACCATGAAACGTCGTCGACACGTATTCTTATCTACATCCTGTACAACCTACATTTTATGAGAAAGATAAATCCCTTTAAAGACTATAGAATTAAACAGGTTAAAAAGTCGTTGACGTAAACCAGCAGATATATCAATAATGAGATTTTAGAGGAAATGTAGAAAATGATGGATGGAACATCTAATTGTTTCCAACTAAACAGGCCCTGGAGCGTCGATCTTATTTCAGATAGAATCCCATAGCGGAATGAAATGAGGAACGGGAAAGAATGAAAGACGGAAATGCAACGTCCGAGCCTCCTGACTGTGAAGTTCATCTCAAATTGGGTACGTTTAACGCACTAGCCCGGGGAAAAAATTAGTAAATTATTTTTTCCAGTTTTCATTTTATGAAAGAAAATGAGAGAAATAAGGGGAAATGAATCGCCTCTCATCTGAGATTAACAGTATCATGTTTTGTTCAAAAACGTATTTAACGGAAAGAGGAAGTGGAGCTAGACAATATCGTCTTGATACTTTTTAAATATTACAAAATACCCAAACGGGGTGGTTTCCTATGAAATTTAAGGGTTTATTTACGTCACTAATTTCAACTATGATATGAATCAGGACACTGTAATTTGCAGATAAGGAACTTATACCCTCATATGATGGTGTAATGGTGTAGTGGTTATGACTCCCGCCTTGTAAACAGAGGTTCGTGTGTTCGAATCTTACCACGGTCTGGTGTCTTTTGGCAAAGCGTTAATCCACACTGATGTTTTAATAATGACATAATTCCATTCATTACCAATAAAATCAAGTAATTTTCGACATAAATTGTGTGTTTCCGTCAAACTAACCGTTTCAATTCATTTTTATGAAAATTAACTTAAGAAAAATTAGAAAAAGTTAGAAAAGCTTCGGAACCTGGGGGATCCGATTATCTTATGTAATATTACAATGTTTTGTCTGAGTTCCAGTAGATATTGTACAAGACTCACAACTAAACTTATACCATGGTCACATTTGTTCTACGGCGGCCGTACGGCGAGTCGAAAACAGCCGTTTTATCAATTTTGATTCAAACCACCTATATGTAGTTGGACAAAAAATGTTAAAACGGCTGTTTTCGACTCGCCGTACGGCCGCCGTAGAACAAATGTGACCATGGCATAAGTCTCTGAATTTTTTTTTTCCATTTTACCACAAAAAAAAACAATGCATACTTTAAAAATGTAGGTATCATCTAATTAACCGAACAAAATACAAAACAATGCATACTTCAAAAAATCATGCATCGCTTAATTAAACGAACGATTAAATACCAAGTACCTTACCTTCTTATCCAATTAAAAAAAAAAGAATAGTAATAGTTGTGGCTTGAAGAATATAATGAGAAATATGTCATATGTCCTATCATTTATCCGTATTCAAGGACCAGGATCCGACCAAGGTCTGATAGGTATTATGAATGGAAACACAAAATAAGTTGTAAAAAAAGAACTAATCTCTTCCTCGTTCCAAAATATCATGGATTTCGAATGATAGACGTGCAATTGAAGTGCATCAATCACACATCATTTATTTTTTCAATTGATATAAATAGGCTAAACAGAAGGATACTCACATTTTAATTGACAAATGGCAATAACCTGTAATCGCCAGATTATTCGATGACATTTGCTTGATTCAAATCGCCTCATGACCTATAAATGTCATGGCATGTTCATAGATCATAAGTTGTATTAATATGATTGTGTAGTTATAATTTTGTTTCTTAATTTGCTTGATTAATTTCTTGTTTATTTTTTTTCCTATTTGCTGTTCTATTTCGAATTGCTCTATTAACGCATTGTCCATATTTCATTCAATCAAGAACAATACTAAAACATGACTAATAGATGTAAGTTGCAAAAGGAGAAAAACAGTTTTGTAGAGAGATGAAAGGTTTGAGACACAAAACATTTCTGATCCAGTTTCTCCTCGGTCGGTAAGAAAAAAAAGCAAAATAAGGGACTAAGAAAACTTCGTCCTTGTCGAAAGTTTATCATGGACCCTGAACCTTTGTTAATATAAAATGTCAAAGGTCAAGTTCCTTGAATAAGCAGGTGTAAACTCTTCTGTTGTCCTTGATACAAATTGGAGTTATTGGGGTGTGTCAGCTTGCACGCTAAGTTTGACTTGTTGCCATGGGTGTAAGACCAATTCACACAAAACTGTTATCCACATGGTTTGTATATGTTATTCAACCAATGTCTGGTCTATCCTGGGTGGTTGTAGTTGGTACTTGGTGTGAACGACGTATTACAATGGTCATGCTGAGACGATTGAAACAATACCTCTTTATTCATTCAAACCTCTCCACGGGAATTGTCTCAGGGATTGTTATACGAATGACAGATGAAATGCTTATATAGCTTGACTGATGAAGCAAAGCAAACAATATTGTTAAAGACCGATGTACGGAAATGTTAATTCTTATTCTTAAAATCGAAGAATAGTCAAGATGGCAGTCATTATTAATGATATTATCGCCATCCATATTATTCACGTGCTTTTTGTCATTATCATCAATATTTTGTTATATTCATCATTGTAATTACAATTTTTTCAATTAAATTTCATCATTATTGCTATTTGTATCTTCATTTCCTTATAATCAACTTTATTGATATATTTATTGTCAATGCCTTTGACTGAGAATGCTGAAGGAAATGCAAAAATAATTATAGGAGTTTTGAGAGTGCCATCGAAACTCATGAACGAGTTTAACTTACATGCATAGGATGACGTAGTATTTTCTCAAGTTGAATTTTTAAATAAAAGACCCGACTATGAAGTTGAAATCATACAAAGGTAAATCCTTTGACAGTGTATTACTAGCCGGAAAAAAAAGAAACAGGCAAAAGTCCCTCATAAGCAATTACGAATCAATCTACATAACAGCTTGCATCACATGAAGCAAAACTCAGCGGCGTGCCTAAAGCAAAGATGGAAGACGAATGCGTTGGACTTCAAATCTGTCAGGGTCTAATTGGGAAGGTCAAATTTACGGGAATTGTCGACAATTTAAGAATCAGAAGCGATCTTTATATCAGCCTTCCCGCTGAAGTCGGTAAATACCATCTATTAGAAATGACCCAGTGTCAATTAGATTATGGTAGTTGGATAGCCTTAAGCTGTAAAAAACGCTGAGAATACCAGGTTATTACACCTTTCTGAATCCCGAGTCAAAGGTAAGATAACCCATTGTAAAAATCCAGAAATATTTTTGGTTTTATAAAGTGAATGGCATATTCATTTTCATACTTATGAAGTAAATCTTAGAAGTCATTCATAACATTTGGAAGACAGTCTACAGTAAACACGAACGCACACATACAATATCACTGTTATCCAATGTAAACATACAAAATAAATTAGACAATGGTGTATCTATTTTTCATTTTTTCGATTAATGATAAATAAAGACATGATTTAAAGATTACCATTTGAAAAGATAATAAGAAATAAAAAAAAAAACAATCGCGGAAATGGTTTGGGTATCAATTTCTAAGGTCCAGTCCTAGAAAGGACTGAGAGAAAGTTGATAGAGATATAGTAATAGTAATTGATAGGCGAGAAAGTGGAAGTTAGAAAGTATAAACTACCCAAACAACGATGAAAATGAAATGCAGAACTGCATATAGGCTTACATGCAAGAAGCCATGAGGATTTGCATGACCCTATTCTAGCATTGCTTTGAAGGAGTCAAAATCTTTCATTTGCTTGTATTGGATAAAAAAACACATTTTATTGTTTTTATGTTTAGTCAAATATAAACTTGTACTGGAGCGAATCCACCCACAATAATTCCATTAAACTCCATCACATGCACGCGCTAGGCGGTTTTGCCGTTTACTGTTCAAAAATAGTGATGTTTATACAGAATGGATTTTTTTATATTAAACTTTAAAACCTTAACTTCACAGATAGGCTTCGAAAAAAATCATTGTAGTTAGGAACTTTTTGTAGTGGACCTTAACCACGATGCAAGTTTGCTCCTATAACATCACATTATATTGTTTCTTCATTTACATTGTGTGCGATTGCGAGTGAGTGTCGATGGTGGTCATGGGTGTGTGCGTGCAAGAGTTAGGGTGTGGGGATGAGCGTGCGTGTGTGTGAGGGTGGGTGTGTGCGTGTGTGTGTGTATGGAAGTGGAGTAGCCGAGTGGAGTAGCCGAGTGAAGTTTTCCTTTGGGATGGGTGATTCTTTGGGATGTTTTTTTTTTTTTTTTTTTTTTTTTACTTGTCGATTTCTTTTTTGATTTGCTTTGTTTTTGATGAGTGCAAGCCAAGTAATCTCATATAGTTTTAAATCATTGTTGAATATTTGTTACATGAAAAGAAAAGTGTTAGGCATATTATATGTATTTTTTTTAAGGGGATCCTAGTGTCAGTATATCTATTTGTTAATTGGTTTGTTTTGGATTTGGGTCTACTTTGTTTTGTTCTTTCTTTGTATTCCATGTATAAATAGCCCTCCACAAATGTGCAAGGGAAGACTTTTTGATTGGGGGGGGGGGGGGGGGGGGGAGGAGTGGTGTTTCAAACATTTTTATAACTGATTTCATTGTTTCTCCTTTAAGTTATATATGATTTATGCTGGTATTAAGTTAGTGAAAAATGTCCAAATATGAAATGTAAAATATTATGTGTTTTGAAATGTTAATTTGAAATGTTATATATTTTTGTTCATGGAATGAGAATAAAACAATATGAAAAAAAAAGTGGTCTGATGAGACACACGAAAGACCGAAGTTCGTAAGAGTGAGAGGAGAGAGAGGAGTTGGAATGCGAGTGTGTGTGGATGGGCGGGTGTTCATGGGGCGTGTGTGCGGGTGTGTTTTTCTATTAGAGATGCCGTGGCCGAGTGGTCTAAGGCGCCTGGTTATACATGGAAAGTCCGGAGTTCGATCCCCGGCCGCGGCTCCTATGCCCGTGAGCAAGGCATTTAATCTACAATGCTCTTTTATCCTGCTTTCAAATAAATGGAAATGCTATTTGCATTATTGGTAACTAGGTGTGCACTAGTTTAAAAAAAAAAGTCTATTGATTTTATGCATCTCTTTAAACATTATGGGCAATGCGTTTGGCTCAACATGTTTAACCATTCCATTCAGATTTCGCGCCATTACAAACGACTTCCCTTCATCACGGCGTGGGCACAAACCACATGAATATTGCACCAAATCATTTATGATTTATAGCACTTTCATATTAAAGAAATATAGGTTTCCTTATATTGTTCATGGTAACGTGTTTATCAGTACATCTAAAATTAATCCTTTCTTGTTTACTAACCCCATTTCTCTTCTCCATATTAAACAATACTCCGTGGGCTTTAGCCTTTAATATTATTTGCTAGCTTGATTCTACTCAATCAGCCTATCAATTAACCCATTCATAGGAAAATGAAATCGATTATAGGTCGATTTAATCTAGATATAAGGGGTCCCGATCGCTTCATTCATTTGAATCGGATTCATATTTAGGTCTACCGCATCACCTGCAAATGATGCTATTACGCCCCCGCCCACTCTTATTAAATAGGAATCTGTTAGACGACTTAATCACTCCATTAACCTCCGAACATTGTTGGAGACATATCAGCTGGTCAAAAACAGATCGTACCACATATAATTATAGCTCGGAAGACATATGCTCAGAAAACCAACTGCATTAGACGTTGAATAGTGTTGTGTACTAATAAACACCTAGCCCTTGCACTGTCTTTTGATAGAAGATTCAGTTCCCCTCACCGATCAGTGCAAGACACCCGTCTCCCACCTCTTTGATATCAAGTTAATGGACAGTGCTTTGAGACAATGCCTCTTAAAGCGTTGGAAATGTAGAATTATTTGGGGGATAAGCCTTGGAAATGTGGGTCACTTGCGATTGAAACTACTCCTATCTTTCTACTCAAGAAAATCCCCGGCATATAGGAAAGCTAAACAAAAGTTAGCACTCGTAGAATAAAAAATTGGGAGCAAATTGATAGTTGATTGAAACAAGGAAAAAGGAGAGAAAATAAGAAATGGTTGGAGATATTAACCGGGTGCGTCTCACTTTACTTTTCTGTATACAGATATTACTATGTGATTCGTTCCGGTTGTTAACGAAAGATGGTTGGGGTTAAGTAGTACCGGGAGCAATGCTCTCACCCTCTTCGTACCTCCACGGCACCCTTGAGGGAGCATCTTATCCCCCTCTTGATCTCTGATCACGGCGAGATAATTCGCGTTTCAGTACAAGGAGAGCATGTTCCTCAGAGCGAGTACAGCTAAAAATGGGTGTCTTCGGCATGATTCTCACCGAATGAGGGGGCGGTGGTGTATCCGGTAAGTGAATTGGGAAATCAATACTTAAAATGATCGGCTTGTTCGCTTGAGATGAGGAAATCAAATCAAATAAAGTAGATCTGCACCCAAAGACATCTGCTATTTTAAGTAATGCAAAGCCTGGGAATTGAAAAGCAATAAATACTTAGTTTGATGAATATTACCGATTCACTAATTGATCGATACCGAGGGAAAGGTGGGATGATAAAGAAACAGAGGGAATAGATTTTACCTTTTATACGCCTGAGAATCCCTTAGTATTCCCCTTTTCCCAAATAACTGATTAATATATACATTCGTTTTTACCTTCTAAAATTAGAATTTATGTTAACCATTAACAAAAAGTGCCATTTCTTAAATTTCTTCCTCCCCTATTTGACAGTTTGTAAATCTCTTTGATCTTTTTACCGATGAAAATAGCGATATTAATCAATTACACATAAAACAGACACCTTCTCTTGGTCTGTGATTTAAAGTTTTTTGTTCTATGAAAACTGACATACACGGGGAGTTTAATTACCCAAGTTTTTCTGTTTTGCGAGGGAATAAAAGAAATATATTGCGCAGTCACAGATTTTGAAAATTTATATAATATTTCTGTCTAGTTGGTATATTTTAGTCAATTGTTTTGCAACATCTGTGACTTATCACCTATTTCTTATAATTTATGAATTTCGACTTATGAATTCTAAGGGTTATCAACCTATTGTAGAAAAGTTATCACTAAGTTGTATTGTTTATGTAGAGTTAGATTGTTATGATATATTTTATTTTGCATTTTTGTGTATATGTTATGTGTTTAAAGCCATTGGAAACTAAATTTCCCTGTATGCTTAGCATTCATGGACCAATAAAAACAATCTTGAATCTTAAAGAGTACTAGATATTTACCACCAGCCCCCATTAGTTCTGTTTTCCATGTGTCAGGATTTACTTACACGCTGATTATTATGTCATACCTAATTACCACATTTGTCCGAATTTCTGACAGCTAATTACTAAAAATAGAAAAGAATTCAGGCCGAGATTGACTAATCCTATGATATTGAAGAAATAGACAGTTGAAACGAGTTTACCAAATTGCAGGGAAATCCTTCTGTTTTATCCCTGTTGGATTAACCAACCCACACCCTTAAAGTCCCACGAACCCTTTTCAATGATTGCTTTAAAATAATTATAAAAACACAAACAACTTTATTTTAGAACAGGAAAGTATCCGACCCTGATCTAGGCTGAGTAAAAATAAAGAAATCTAATAACAGCCGTTATGGACTTCATATTGGTTGTAGTGATGGCGGTGGTGGTGACTGTGGTGAAGAATATGATGATGGTGATGATGAAAGTGATTGTAGGAAAACTTTGAAATATTGAACATAATTAGTTCTTCTAAATGGCTCGTTATTTCTCGATGCATTTTACTGTTTGAAATATTATAATTTTCATTATTTGCTCTGCCAACCGTAGCGTTTACTGCCTCATTGGATTAAGCCATCAAAAGTAAACTTGCTACACATTGGTCGAGAGGGGTCTCCTCATCAACATCATCCTTTCGACGAGATGAGGATGCAAAAGAGGGGTGCATTCCCCGTAGCCCGAACGAGAGAATCCTTTCATTTCTCCAAGATGTTTTTCCATGTCTTTTATACCAGCCGGGAAATGAGATGGAATTGTACCCTACCGAAGTGCAAATTACATTGTAAGTAGCTTCGTATCCTCCAGATTATTGAAGAGAAAAATGACCCTCTGGCAAAGTATCGAAGTCGTGGTTTCTACCTTGTCGCTTCGACTTCAACACGATCCACTCATTGCGAAGAAATTTAATTTAGATCTTTGGAAAGTACTTTTACGATAGCTTTGTAACTAACTTTTATATCATTGAAAAATGGAGAAATCCTAGGGTGGCCTTCACACAGGCTAGAGTTGTAGAGTTTAATGGGGGTTTATAACAGCCACGTCGAGGTACGCGCGAGTTTGATTCATAACCGTATTCAAAAGTTCGGTATTGATTGGAATATTTATTATTCATTACTGATATTTCAACAGGGTGTCTCATCATCACCAAATGATGTTGGTCATTCATGAGGCCATGTCCCCAATAAAACAATAGTAACATAAATAGTAAAATGAAAATAAGTATTATAATAAATATCAAGAATATATACTCAAAACCTCAATAAACGACAAGATGTACAAATGTAATTATATACAGAATATGTAAACAAATAATTTGTTATCCTCGTAATGAATGTTTTATTTGTTTTGGTTCTGCTTTTTGTGATTTATTTTGTAAAATTCTAGAAAACCTTTTGCATGATTAATTAAAACATTCTAGCATGGATAGTAAAAAAGTTGATATCGTTAATATAAAATAGGTAATGTCGTTATATTGAAACTGCCTCGAAATGTCTAGGCATATGGCGACTTGGCAGTAGAAAACCCGCCTCATGAAAATGATTCGGTCCCAGGTTGCAAATGTTTTGAAAATGGGTCTTCTGTATTTAAGCCAGGCGCTTGGCATATTAGTATGGATAATGTAATAATTGCATTTTATGTACACATGGCCGCTGGAGACCAGCTAATTAAGTGGTTCCCTTGAGTAAATATGACTTATTATTATCATTAGTATTATTATAATGATAATTATTATCATCATTATCATCATCATCATCATCATCATCATACCCATATGCACGAGATTGTACCCCTAAAAGGCCAAGAATCAGTTGGTCTTACGTTGATATTATTGATGCACAATTGCAAACACTTTGTGATTTACTTGTAGGCAAATGAAAGAAAGCACCTAAATATCTCTTTTGCAAGATGCAAGATATAAAATGTCTGTGAAAATAATAAAATGACTCTTATCATACACAAGAAAACACCATAGGTATGCTGCGGATAGGCTTACAAACTCCGGATTGGCAAATTTCAAAATGCATAAATCAGAATGACGTATCCTAAACCATGAACGCCAAAGCAGTTGTGAATCGGGTGAGCAACCAGTAGAATTCCCCATAGCGATGTTTTTTTTAAAAAAAATTCTTTTAATAGAAATGGTAAATGGTAGCAAACCGGATACATGTTATGTGGTTACAAAATTTGAATAGTATCAAGACACATTAAGCATTATGTTCGGTCGACGTCACTAAATCGGACAGAAAATAAAGAACTTTCAGAGGGTCGCATTTCGCTTTCTATTGCAGACATGCCTGGAAGTTACAAGATTCAGTGTACAAGCGGCACAGATATATCTAACAATACAACCCTGAGTTATTTATAGTTGATTCATATTATATAAGCGCACTTTGCGTCAAAATGGTACGGCTTAAAATGTAAAAAGGATTAGCGCCTTCTGCACGTCGTCGATAGTAAAACCATTCTCTTATGTAGTGCAGTTACCATGTTTACCCTGTAAACTCTTCTACCATGTCTACTTAATTAATTGGCTATTTCTCAGCGTATGATCAAGCTTTCTCCAGGGCGACCGCGTCTTTGTGTTGAGGACTGGCCTGGGATCAGAAGATTGAAGAGTATTGGGCACGTGACACAAGTCACAGGAGACTTGGAAAGTAAGAGATTACACCTGTCCGTAGAATTACCCCCAAAATATGGAATTGTGGAGGAAAAATCAATTGGGAAACTGACTCACGAATGAGGATAGAATGACAAGTACCATGGGATTAGAACATCTTTTCGACCCGTCTTCATCTATCAGACAAGACCTACTGAGATGAATATTTCATCGTAATCATCGTCATCATCCCATGTTTAAGTGTTTAATGTCCATGTAAGTCACAACAGTAATATACAAAACAGAACCCGAACAGCATGAAGTCAAAATCGATATCTTGACCATACTCCGTGACAAAACTGTCGAATGTTGCCACCACTTTGTTTTAGTCAGTATTTACTTGAACCATATCAACGGACAAGTAACGTCATGAGTCGATCAAACTCTTAGTCTTCGGGGGCTAATTTAGACAGGAACAATAGCATTTACATTAAGTTCCATACATAAATGGTGAGTAACTTTGATTAATCCTTTACAACATCAGGAAATTGATGTTACTAATGACGAATGCAATTCAAAACAACAAAATAGGTGTATTGAAAAATATGCAGCTCAATCTCCAAAATATTTTGTTTAACACCATAGTGAACTCTCCTGGCCCAGATTCTACCCGTAAGCTTCCTAGCCTTGCAAATGTCATGGTCGGCAGTCTCAAATTTGCCCCTGTGCTTTTACTTCATCATTAATCACCCTTTATTCAAACTATAGCCTGTAAATATCAAATTCAAACCATTTGTAATGTCTTGAAAGTTCATTTTAGCAATGTTTAGAATGGGAGTTTAAGTATCCATATAGAAATCGGTATCTGTTGCTATGTAAACATGGAATAATGAAAACATAGAAATGTCACAATATACATGATATAGGACACAGCATGAAGGATAATTCTGTGGACACAAAAGGCCTATTCCTAATGCACTGGCCCACTATCCAGGTGCCTTACAGGTTTGGCAACAAATCCTCATAAATGTTAATCTCTCAAATTAAACCTCGTCTCCCCATATGCTTCCATGTCATTCACTGAAACCTGACAGTCATCAACGATAGAACGATTCGATTTAATCCAACTCCCAGCCTTTGTCCTCTCCATAATCGCGCAATAAATATCGCTTTCATTCAATGGAAATTATAAAATAGCATTTTAATGAAAAATCAGTTGTATTGTTCTTCAGATTAAATTTCACTTGGATAACACAAACCAAATACCAAGCGTAATAACTCAGTAATGAAGATTGGTATTAGATGTGAAATGGTTGGTAAAAGTAGTGCTTAATTGAATGGATGATCATTGTCCTTGAGTTAAACGGAATTCCGTTTTCCTAGGTAATCATTAAAGCGCCAAGGCCATAGGAAGAAAGAAAATGTATACAGTATTGATATTCTACCATATACAGAGGTAAAATTTCATCAATATTATCAATTATCTCAAGTTATCTGGGTTTCTCTCCCTTTACCGTTATTTAAGTTGTTACAGAATGAAAGGTCGGTCATCCGTATCAGGAAGCAGGGGGATCCCTTGTTCATTTCAAAATAATATATAACTGAATAAGATATCAAAGGAGAGGGATGGCTTAAAGGCGTCCAATATCATTATCATGAACATGGCTAAAATAAATCTAACTCAGGAATTTAAAATGCAACTTAATTTCAGCCATTCAGAGGCAACTTGTTGGGTTCAAATCCCAGCCATGGCGTAGTTTTCTTCAGCAAGAAATCAATCCACATTGTGCTGCACCCAACCCAGGTGAGGTGAATGGGTACCTGGCAGGAATTTATTCCTTGAAATGTCGAGCGCGTACAAGCTGCTTGAGCTACAGCCATGGTAATAATATCCAGGTCCTTTGGAAGCGCATAGAGACGCTATTCATAATGTGTTATGCGCTATACAAGAACTTGAATATTATTATTGGTTACAAGATTCTTTCCCTGGGGGATCAAAAATAACTTATAAAGAGAATGTAAATCAGCGATGGGATGTCTCTATAGAATGAAAATAGCGTATTTTAGCACTCACTTCGCAGACACTTATAAAGAGAATGTATCCACAACGCACCAATACCTTTGAAAATGCAAGTCAAATCACAATTGACAGATTAGAGGACATTGCCGAAAGTTGGTCATATTGGTGGACCGGGATAGCACATCGTCTTCGGACAGGACGAAAAAATTAAAATAAATTGTTATGTGCTGTCCCGGTCCACCAACTTTCGACAATGACCACTAATCTGTCCATTGTGATTTGAATTGGATTTTTTAAAGAAATTGGTGCGTTGTAGAAAGCGTTAGCCAAATGTTTGCTAAAATACGCCATTAAAGGATCTGCAACGCACGTTTGGTGGCATATTTTCTGAAAATTGCCGTAAAGGTTAGTACGAACATGGTTCAGGAAATTGTTTGGAGAACAAGAAAAGTGTATGAGATAGAGAAAGAGAGAGGGAGGGAAAGAGAGTTGGGAGTAACAAATTGGAGTGACTGGATTGTAGGAAATAAGTCTTGGTATAAATAAAAAAGATTAAGAGTATATATTTATATAACATTTACATCTACCTTAGATTTCCTAAGGATGGAAAAAGAATGTTAGTTTATTAAAAAATGTGAAACGTGATCCTCGGCCGGAATGGATAAAGAAACGGATGACTGATATTTAGTCAGTGCGTGTACTTGGTTTACCAAGATACATTCGCGTATTGATAATTACGTCTGACGGTTCCAGTCATTGATGATCAACATAATTGTTTCTGCACAAGTGCAGATGTGGTTCTTTCAGCCGTGATTATTGCACTGCTTCATTTATGTCAGATGCGATGGCTCAGAAACGATAATAGGAGGCTTACTTTGAAGAAAAAAATAGTGTAGAAACACATACTTCCGGTTGCAATGGAAACAACAGCACAGTGAAATAAGGTTTGGCTGCGCACTTCAAGGTAATCTACATAGTTGTCTCAAGACTGTTTTCTTGCTCGAAAAATTGAGATGAGACTCTGCATATAAAAATCCTCGATAAAAACAGACGCGCGACAGTGACTCTTGGAAGGGGGGGGGGGGTCGGCAATTATGATTGTTCTTCAAAGCATTTGTTCATGTTTTAACCTCTGGAATGACATTTTCCTTAACTTATGGTTATACCCTTCAACAAATAGGAATAAAAATGTTAAGATGAAAACTGAATTTGGTAAATGAAAATGAAATAAACAGTTTTAATTTGATAAGACAAGAACAAACTTTTAATTCAACAAGGCAATCTGACGGAACAACTAACTTCTTCTATGATAAGGTTGAAATGAATTCGAGCAGCAAGATAAGTGTTTAAGCCTGTTAGACAAATCGATTTTAAGCATCCATTTGGTATTGACATAGGTAGATCTGATGTGCATGTCTGGATTTAAATACTGCTTGGACCTCCGTCCAAGGCTGCTTTATACAACACCAACAGCGGCCACGTAAATGCGATTCTGATGCCCGGGTTCTGATGATGGAAATAATGTCTGGAAGATAACACACTGTTTTAATACTCCCTCTTGGCTCTAGTTTATTTTCTGTTTCTTTAAGTATACTGCCAAACAGTGGCGTACGCAGGAAGGGGGGGGGGTGGTACAGCAGGGGTTCAAAACCCCCCTTTAACTTTTTTTTTATTTATTTTATTTATTCACACATATTTAAACAGGTTCACAAGATCAGAGATAAAATTACTGTTTTGCATCTTGGTACTGGTGTATAAAAGACATGATAAAATAGTAATTACAAAGATACGCATATATCAAAGAACAGGGTAAGACATAAAAATATCAGCGTAATACAAATTCAACATGAAAACATTACTGATCATCTTATTATTAATGGTAAAAAATAGATAGGCTTCTATGAATAACAAGGGTAGGTATACGTATAACCTTATTAACTACAGTATATAAACAATTAAAAAAAAAAGAAAGCAGGGACTAAAAGTGAATTAAAATTCACTTTTTAAAATTAACATTCAATTATTTTAAAACCCATTCTGTACGCAGAGAGGTGGTCACAAGGGTTCCAACCCCCCTAATATATTTTTTTTGTACGAAACGACCTTAATTTTTTGTTGAAGACCATTTCATTTTTCCTTTTTTTTGTTGTCAACTTATTAAGTTTGGACCCCCCTTTCAAAAAATTGAATATTTGATGCAATCGCCTTATTCTTTACATCTCAAAACAATCTGATAAAAATTCAGAAAAAACAATAATTTATGTAAATACGTCTCATGCTTACCATTCCAAAACATAATATGTGGAGTTGTTTTATACTTTCAATTTGCAAGAAGAGAATAAAAAACATTAAAAAAAACAAGTTTGAGTTTTTTAATGCTTGATTGGTAAAGACGAGATTTGAGATTTGACTATTCTTAACAGGCTCTTATTATCATAAGACTGTATAAGGACTTATTCTAAGTAATGACTAGTCAAAACGGATTAGTGTATAACGTATACAAGCAGAAATCTTTGATGTTTGCTAAATTATGGACCCAAAAGTAAAGAACAACTTATTAAGGTGTATTACAGTGAAAATTAACTGTTCTAGGGAGAAGGGGATTGTATACTAAGTTCCTATATTATAACAAAATAATACTTATATCTGCATGATAATACATGTCATCAATTGGATAGTTCCTTTCCCTATTTTGTGTATAAGTAGGCCTTCATCAAGCGCCAGTTTGTTATCTTTATATTACCGTATATAGAATGTCCAAGTGGAAGTCGTAGAATATAAGCTATTCTGGATTTGCAGTAATTGATCAATGATGTACGTATTATATTAATTTCACCTCATCAAGTCAGATAAAAACACTGGACCTCCGATATAGTCCACGTGAGGTAGTAGTCTTTGTGCGGTCGCCATTTCCCAAACGCCACGAGAGTAGTGTCCACAAGATTTTCCCATTTAATTCTTGGATAGAGAGTGCCGAATGTAGATGTTTTGACCAATGTATATTCATACCACTGTTCGGACTGTGGGATTCGATCCCCGTACCTCCATAACCACTGTCCGGAGATTGGGCGACAAGATCAAAATCATCTACAGACCCGCAAAAACGAATGATTAAAGGTTTGGAAAACACCCCAAATCGGAAACCACTTCTTCAAGAAAACAGAGGCATTTCAGAATTGAATAACGACAATGTTTAACTGGAATCCAACCTCTGCCATAATAGAGAATGTCTAAAGTTTGTTCAACTAATTGAACAAGAGTCTAAAATTAGCGATTCGGTGAGGGAATTGTGACAAGACAATAGTGATGGGGCGACTTTTGAAGTCGTAGTATACTTATTTATCAAGATTTTGTAGGTTTCTGCTTGTCATGTCCTTGATGGGATGGTTACAACTACACTTTCCAAAAAAAACCCTGATTTTACAGAAAAAAAGAAGATTTTGCACAAAGCAATAAAAGAATCATTCTGTAAATTCATAAAACAGGAATTTTTCTGCAATTTAACAGAACAAATCTGTTTAAAAATCGGAAAAGGGTGTTTTCTTAAAGGAAATTTCTAAAGGTCCATACACCGAATGCCAATTTCCTGTAAGATTACAGGTGTTCTCGAGACTGCTGCAGGAGCTTTTTTTATTTCAAGGATAAATTGTCTAATAGTGTATTATCCGTCGGGGAATTTATCAAAATATGAAACGGATTGCATTTTGTGATATTCTGTCATAAATTAAAGCATACATTCAGTAATTTGAGATAATGAAGCAAAATCAAGAGATGTCTGTAGCCTACATCACCCTACACTGTTAAAAAACCCTGATTTTACAGGGGAAAAAGGAAAGAATATTTTGCAAAAAGCACTAACAGAATTATTCTGTAAATTCATAAAACAGGAATTTTCTGCAGTTTAACAGAACTGGTATGATTAAAAAGGGGAAAAGGGGGTTTTATTAAAGGAAAATTTGTAAGAGCTCATAGCAATTTTTAATTGCCTCTCCCCTGCCAGTATCTACAGTCAGTAGACAATTCCACTTCCAGTAGTTGTCAAATGAAAGTATTCCAGAGACAAGGATTAGCCCATTAATTAACCTTTATTTTCATATTTTACTGTGCTTACTTAAAACCAGTGACTCTATCCGTGGCTCGGAAAAAATCGTTCTAACTCGATGTTTCAAATATGACTTCATGCGTTGTCAAGGCAATTCTGAGTCAATGCATAATAAATTAGAACTTAGGAATCTTGATTCTTGATGTGTTGGACGCATACATACGAGTCAATCGCACCTAAAAATATTTTTTCCATACTATTCAGAATTGCAACATGGATACCACAATTCTTTGATATCTCATAGAAATAGATATCTAGAAAAGTGTTGATAATAAAAAAATATGCCTATTCATAGACCTTAATAAAACCCAAAGCGTTTTAATGAACGTCGTGGTCTAGTGGTTACGACTCTCGTCTTTAAATCAGAGGGACGTGGAATCGATTCCTAGCAATGTCGTGTTTTCCTTCAGCAAGAAATTCACCCACATTGTGCTGCACTCGACCCAGGTCAATACCAGCAAGAGTTATTCCTTGAATGCACCAAGCGCCTTAAGCAGCTGGACCTTAAGCCGGAGTAATATATAGAGCGCCCTTGAATAAGCAACTAGATAATCGGCGCCTCATAAATGCTATATTATTATAATTAATATTACTGCTACTTGAATATTTAGATATCTTAAATCCTAAAATCCATATTTTATTGTTCGAAATAGACACCATTAAATGAATCATAAAACAATCATAACCATGATAACAGCTTCTCGACTTTTGCTCCAGCAAATGTGGAGAATAATTCGTCGGAAAGTACGTGGCGAATGAAATAATACCTACCTAAATCGAGGATACTTGCCATAGAGAAACAGCTCCATAGAATGATTGGAACTCATGAACTACAGTATACGGTTTGCAGTTAGAATATCTATCATCTATGAAAAACTTTCAATTTTGTTTGCTATTTAGGACTGATTTCTTAATATTTCATGTACTGTATGTATGAAAAGTGACACCATGCATGCAGATGGGCATCAGACCTGTGGGTCATATCTTCTCAGCAGAGCATTTTTAAAGTGTGATTAATCTTCGTAAATGTGGTTTATGGTTCATTCATGATTACAAAATATTCCATACATATTTCGCCTTGCCAAGAGTTAATGTTGGCTTTAACTCTCGTCATTCATCATGTTCATATTAGTCTGTCTTATACGACTTCACAACCATCAACTATTACAATCGTTCATCCAACCAATTGATCGTTGTAAGGGGTAATGAACCAAAAATGGGAATTTCCCTCAAGAAATCTTGTGAAAGTTATTATGCAGTACATTTATAGGAGGAAATACCATACGTCTAACGAGTGAAATTTATTATTATGGCAATGACAAATGATCACAAGACCATGAACAACAATTAGATCAATAATCTACTGAAGCTATTTTAAGGACTTCAGACACTACGACGAAATAATAATGCAAAACACAATTCCGTGTAAGTACTACATAAAAATTTCTTAAGAGCTTCGAACTACCAATGCTTTGGAAATTAGCCGTAAGTTGGTTGCTCTTTATGTTGATATGGATGTTATTTACAATGTCATTCGGCATGTTAAGTGGTATAAAGGGGGCTTTATGAATCAAGGGCATTCATTTGCTAATCTGCAGCAGTGATTTAAAAAAAAATATGTAATCATTGTCAATATATCATCAAACATTTGTGTAATGTAAATTAGTTTATTTATTCCGGAATTTTTAAGTTTGAATATTAAGTAATCTGTGTTTAATAGCTCTATGTTTAAACAGCCTATGTGTGGCAGTGTACGTATTTACAGGAGGATATTAAGAATGTTTAAGTGAATTGCAACTCGCCTTTGTGTGCACTCATAATTATGATTGAACGCAATGCATTTGACACTTCCAAGAATAATACTTTACAATGCGTATGAATATCACAGGGAAATATGGCTCTTTTAAGCAAGAATCTATACATTAAATATATTGCAGAAAAATAGACCTTCTTTCTTTTATCAATCCAATATTTTGTGAATGCGTTCAAAGAAAATTGACGTTGAAGTTGATTACTTACTCTGTGACTCCTTGAGATGTGACGTACTTGCCTTGGTAGAGACCTAGAAGGTTGGCATTGAATACGGCCACATACTGCATACTAAGTGAATACCTCGTTCCCTGATCCAAGGGGGAGACAGTCCGAAGGACGAGATAGTCATTCTTTTCATAGAAAGTAGGCGGTCCGTTTGAATTGACTTCTTCGTTTCCCCCTTCTTTGAGAAATCGGAATGATTCGACAGAGTAGTTCAGATCTTTTGTGTGCAGTAGGATGACATCTGTCTCTTTGAGGCATGTGAAGTGAACGGTGATGTTACCAGCGAAGATGCCACGGTGAATGTCAGTTCTTAAGCTAAGTTCGTAATGGGACGGCTTCAGGTTGGTAGGCAATCGGAAGTTTTCCCACACTAATGGTGAGGATGAGGGCTTGGCATCAGTCGCCTGTTCTGTTCTAGGTGTGATTACGGTCTCTACAACACTCGTGTTCGAGGACGCGTTGAAAAGGTGATCACATGTGCCCCGTACAAGGAGCGCGACTAATACGAAAGTGATGATGAAGAGGATGAGGACGGCGAAACAAAGGATGCTCTTCATGCAGTTTGGTGGACATCGACGATTGCGATGTCGATAACCTGCTCCTCCCGACACACGGACTTCATCCTCTCCCGTGCCCTTACGTGACCGTGAGACGAAGTTTACGATATGTTCTCGTTTACCTGGCATCCTTACCGCTGTGATTTCCACTCCTTCAGATTCACATCTCGCTACCAGCGGCTTCTGTGAATCAGTCATATGATGGAGGAGCTGCAGGCTCTTCGTCTTATTGTTAGTTTGCCGACAACACCCGTTCTCCCTCCCACTCTCCAAGGGTCTATCGCTCACTGGTGACCGTGACATCTTACACGGATCCCAATCAACAACTAAAAATTGAAAAATTCCTCAATTCCCTCGTACTAACGCGTTAACCTAACCCTCCTGGGCAAAGGAACCAGAATCGGGTCGCGTTGCTTTTGGTAACACAATCCCCGAGTCCGACGATTTTAATACTTAATCTTTGTGTCTAAAATTGTTGTAATCCTCTGAATCTGACACCAAAGTGAATTGATATTTGGTTTGGCTCCGGCATCCTGAATAAATTTGTGTTGGCTCGTTACATCCATCAAGGACTGGTTGGCTCAGTAAATGTGTACCTTTTCTCCGCAAATAATTTCACATTCGAAGATGCATTTTCGCTTTTTTTTGTTCAGGACTATGAGCTTCGCGAGGGACCCAATTCTGGAGTGCTCTGCATTCTCTCACGCCTTACCTCCAGTCAATTGACATCTCAATCACCAGGTTGATCACGATTGACGATAAGATAAGCGGTATATCTTCGTTCCAACATCTCTCAAGGCATAAAGCATTACGAACATTTCATCTAAGAGGCAAAAAAGCGTATTCAAAGAGACGATTTTTTTCACAAAGGCTCCAGGCAACTTTGGGGTGTGCGACGGTTAGAAAAAGCGCGAAGATAGAAAGTTGAAGACGGAAGGTGTAGGTCAGTGAATGCTAGGAAGCGTAAACTTCCATCGCTTTTCCTGCTAGGATAGGGAAGCATGACGAGATGACAAGAACTTGTTTGAAAGACTCCTCACGCGCATGAACAAAAAGCGATAGTGACTTTGTTTTGGCGGGAAAAGAAAGTGTGCGCCGCGAACGGGTCGTCTGCTGATTAGTACACTCATCAGATTTGTGTTAGCTCTATATACGCTCCCGTTTAATACTTCGAATGGTTCAGCTCGCAGTACGGTGTTAATTTCCAATTCTCGTCCGTCATCTTTCTCTCTCTCCCCCTCTCTCATTTTCTTTCCACGCCCTCTCTCTTTTCTCTCCCTGTCTTCTATCACTATCTGGACATGACTTTCTCTCTTTCTCTAGAATCTGACTCTATCCACTTCCGAATTGCATATATATATATAAACAAAAACACACCACAAAATATAATTCCTATTTTTTTAATATTTGTGTCGTTATATTATCGGACAAGCGTTTTTATTGGCAAATAAGTGAAAATTTAAGCACAATTATTTGTGAAAACGCCTGAAAATATAATCTTGTGTTTTTTAAGAGTATATACAAAATATAGCCTACAATTTTGAATCTCGTTAGTTTGGAGAGGAATGTATAAAAAGTTTTCATTTTTGTCACTTTGAAGTCAGCTCTGTTCACCAAATTCCACTTTTACAAAGTACGTTGATAAACAGCTTGTGATTTATTTTACTGCTATGTCTAAACAGAATTATGGAGAAAGCGCTTGAAAACACAGCAACAACACATTATCTGATCAACCTAAGCAACCTCGATAATATTTGCTTTTTTTGAAGCGACAAACCTATTGTCATGCATGGTTGTAACTCCTTTTTACTGCGTGCATCCATGCATGTATTGGATTTTGAAATTTTATTTGATATTTTGTGTTGTTTCAAAACTTGCCAGTGAAGTACTGAGACAAAGTGACTAATTTTAACGTAAACATTGGACAATAAAGATAGAAATGCTATGTGAAATATAACCATACCATGAGGCAGTGCTTACCACCATGAGTGTTTTCTGACCATGTGAAATAATCACTCGCCATGTTCACTCTTAACACAGTTTTGTCAATGAGGATATCGTCCAAATATAATTCCTTATTCTACCAGTGGGAAAAGACTGACATGAAATGAAAATTCTGTATGATGTACCTGAGGGTTTCATACTGGGACCACTATTGTTTAAACACGTTTCTTGTAATAGTTTACAAAATTCTGTAATTCATCGATACTGTAGATCAAAAATATTACTTCATTTTTCATATCCTCACTGGTATTTCGATAGACGTATTGATTAAAAGTTATTTCTTTTGAAAACTTCATGGAATTGTAAAAATGACAAAAAAAATAAAAGAAAAATGCTCCTATTTCGCGTTTCATGAATTAAAATGGAAAGTCTGCGTTACCCCGAAGGTTGAAACCCATTACTTCGTTCATCGAAATGTTAAATAAAGAGTATCATGCACGATGCTTTTCATCTCTGTAATTTTTACACTGCAAAGCATATCATAATTCCATAAATCTGGAGATCTCTTCATTCACGCACGACAAAGTATCTTCTACGACATTAATGAAGCAGACTTGACAGTTGCTGTCTGTTCTGATTTAATGTATCACGCACGAATGAACAATCAGGAAATGGCAAAGAAACACGGGCATGACGGGTGGGGTGGTGAAGCAATACAGAAAGAGATATATAAACAAACTCTACAGCAAATGAAACCATGCCAAAACGATAAAATCCAGTATATTCATATATCTGTAGACCCCCAAATCAAAAGCAAAGATACGCATGACCATAGAGCTTTCATCGGCAATAAACGTTGGCATGGTTGGGAACCAATTGCACAATGTTCATTACCCAACACTGTACCTGCGAAAGAAGATGCGTACACACAGTAAAACGATGTTTAATATAATTATGGACCTTGCAGTAGTTCTTTTAACAATAATTAGTAATCAATCATTTTAACGACAATTATTAATCACTCTTTTTAACAACTGTTAATTAATGGAGAAAATAAAATTTGTTGATTTAAACACTTGTTTAAACGGTTATTAAATACTGTAAGGCTCATATAGCAAACATTGTCAAACAGTTGAACAGCGTTTTTACTGTGAATTTTTGAAATGTATTTTGAATATTGATAGTGAAAAAAAATAAGACTTGGAGATTTAGGAAAAGTAAGAGAGACATAGCAGAAGAAAAGGAGGGGGAATCGGAGATGAGAAATAAAGCAATCCAAATAAACCCTTGAGCATTTAATTTTTCTTCGTACAAGATATTCATTGAAAATATATTATCAAATAAACTCGTATCGTATTATATTTTGCCATCACAATTCTGACACAGTTACCCTGGATGGTAAGTAAATAGGCAATTCTTCCCTATTATTACACTTTGAACACATGAATTTATTTAGAATATTTGTCATGGCTAGCTCGCTTCGTTTCTCGCAACATGTAAAAAGTGTACTTTGTTCAAAATCAACCCCATCAAATTGTTGCTTCATTTTACGACTGCTCGAAAACATGGCAAATACATCTATCAAGATATTCACCAGTTATTTATTGTTTGAGAACAGTTTTTTCTTAATGTGTTGACGTATTAGTGTAAGCATATAACAAATATCTATCAACTCTTTATCTTTTTATAATACCGTTTTACAGTCAAAACATCATGATTGGTTTGATATTGCTATTCAAATATAGTCGTCCATTACGTCATGAATAAAATAACATGAAATAAAACAAACAAACAAGGGCGTTCACTTCAAAATCAAGTTTATTTTGGTCCTAAGAAATTTGACAAGGAAAAAAGTTTTACAGATAAATATAGGTCATTTTGCTTACATTTATCAATTTTTACTCCAACCAGAATTTTAGGGGTGCTGCTTATGGAGAATAATACAGGTAGCACCCCCATGCAAGTACAATCTTTGGGGTGTTTTAGCACCCCCAGCACCCTCGTTTCCCCGGACCATGATGATCGCTGTGATTAACAAAATACACTACAGGGTCCAAAAGGTATACACAATAACAATTATATTGAAATCTATACAATGGTAATAATTTTAAGGCCTGGTCCCACTGGACGCAAAACGTATTCAGAAACACAGGGGACGAGCAAAATTTCGGGGGTTGCTCCATCCATTTTCATCTGCTTCAAAATGGAAATAATTAGCGAAAAATTTGCGTAAACATTACGGAAAATAACGGACGCTGGTAGTATTTAGCGGGTATGTTAAACGGATGTTCATAGGAAGCCTAGTGGATGGAAGCTCCGAAGGGGTTACCGGGGGTTTTGAATACTTTATATACGAGATGCATCCGCCTACATCCTTTCAATTTCTGCGCTATTAACGATGTATAGACGTTATCTCCCCCCCCCCTTCCCGTTTTTCAGCTGCAGTGGATACGAGTTGCGATTATGCAGAGAGAATATAGCGGAGGTTTAGCGGATGATAACGGGCATGGGACGTTTGTTGCCCGTTTACGTTGCGGATTTACATCGTACATGGCGGGAAGTTCATCGGTTCTAAAAGTTTTGTGCAGCTCAAAACTTTTTGTGCGTGTGAAATCACAGTGGACGGATGCTCGATGGATATGTAACACGTATGCAACGAGTACACAATGGATGCATAGCGGTTTCCAACGGATGGCAAGATTTTGTTACATTTTACATCCGATTTGCATCCATAAGGACCGGGTCTTTAATAGTAATACAAATGATGATATTAATGGTAGAGAATGTGACAAATAAAACCATATGAAAAACAATATTTCAAGTGATACATGCAGGCAATCAATCACAGAAAGATATTGAACAGTATTAACCAATAGAGCATTGCCTGCAGCAAGATAGATTCATGAGTATGGGAACTCATCGAAGATTTATCTCTAATTGGCATGACGTACCGATTTGCAACATGGGGTAAACCGTGTCTAAAACATTGTTAGCCCGCCTACTTGATCAACTTGGGTTTCCCTCCTCATCTAATTGTCGGGATTAAATAACGAATTAACCTTTACCCCTACACTCCTACGCCTCACCATTGAAAAGAAACCGACTCCGTTTTCTCCTTTTAGCCGAAGTTATTGAATTCATGTTCTTAAATGAATGTGTTTTTCTGTAACTTTTACCACGTAATTGAATGTCTTCACACGTCACAGTATAAACAGACTGGATCTATGTCTATAATTTGTAGGCCTACAGCCTCTTTTAAAAACGATCTCGGTATCAATAGAAAGTTAACAAAGTTCAATTAATAACAAACAAATATGAAGGTGTGTATATAAATTCTATGTGTAAAAATCAACCCCAATTGAACGAGTACAGTATTGAGTTGAATCTGCACTGATAAATACCCCAATCAATAATAAAAATATAACGTCGGTTTTGACGTAGTACCTATTCGTAAATAAGTATGTTAGTGTATATATGTATACATATACATACATATACACATCCTCACACACACACACCCACTCTCTCTCACACACACACACACCCTCTCTCTCTCTCTCACACACACACATATATATATACATATATATATATGTATATATATATATATATATGAAAACATGAAAACATTTTCTTGATATATATATATATATATACATATAAGCAAATGTTTTCATTCTTGATACACTATTACCATCCCTGGTCACGATTTTTTTATTTGCCCCCTCCCCTCTCCATATTGCCGAAATCACCTGTTTCTTCCGCAGAAAGCTATCCGACAGATTTCAAGTAAGAAATCTCTCTACCCTGTCCTCGTAAGATCGGATTCTCGAGTGTTATGGTTAAGGCTATCGGTTTCCGATGTGAGGGATTTCAAGTCAGATTTGAATATCGATCCAGGGGTGTTTTACAAAGACGAATAATGACTAAATCACACATGATATTGAAAGCTACTAGACGTTCTTAACTATAGGGCCTACAAATTTGAAAGTCTCCTAAACCAATGGGATCGAAATACCATTTTGATAGTTTGCATTTTCAGATGTTAAGACCACTATCCGTTAAGTTGCACTCAGTAGGCCTTGAGGAGGGGAGGGGGTTCATAACCATTCTGTCTACAGTGTTTTAATACATCTTTCTTCATTAACAGTAAATATACTGTTATTCATCCACATCTGGTGCATGAAATAAAACAAGAAAGGGAGACAGACAAAGAGAGAAAGAGAGAGTGAGAAAGAGAGAGAGAGGGGGGGGGTATCCATGCGAAATAAAGTAAACTGTCGAGCTTTGCTTGATTTTCAGGATTAAATTCAATATCAGTAAAAAAAATATATAAAAAGGTTAGAACTCAAATAAACGTGACGCAATGCAGTTTACAGTTCGTAACAGTTCAGCTATGATTTGTAATATTAGACAATCGGTAATTACCTAGCAGTGTGCAGGTGTAACGTTGGTCCCTAACAATATGGATTGATTATGGCGATTTGATTTTACTTCATTAATAACGCTGTAGTTTTCATGCATTTTCATGAAAAGTTTAGTGGGTCCAAATTGTGCCAACTGTACTCATCAGGAAAGTAAATGAAAATGTTTTATGGGATAAATGCGGCCAAATTGCTTCATTACGACTTCCTGAATTTCCTTTAAATGCTTATTTTTAACAGTGACAGTTAGACGAACAATTTCAGTTGCATTATGGTAGAGAAGACCAATGGTTCTTATTGAGTAGTACCCAGATGTGCACTCTTTCCCTTTTACAATATGGAATATTTATGCGATAGATTTTGTACTTCATCAGTCAGACTGTGATATTACTACACTTACCAAAAAAAGATAAATAAGTGGGGTCAAATTGTACCAACTGAATCTCCTCAGGAAAGTAAATATCTTCATCAAGAGCTTGTAATGGATTAACTTAACAGTGCAGGTTGAAGTTAAAGCGATTGGTTAACATTGGTTTGACTTTTTAAAAATCTGAGCTAGAAGGTCATACTTGTCACCTGTGTCTGTGATATGTTACAAAAATGATGCCCATAAAAATTGCGTTAGAAAATAATTAATTAGTGATTCAAAAATTGAAATATAAAGTGACCGGAAACACCATCTTAATTTTATCCCATACACTTATGTGTACGATTTAGGCGTCTATAAGACGCCTTTTTACAAAATTAGGGTTTGCCTTGTAGTTTTAGCTTTTCATTCTCAATAATGGTTGTTTTCAGGGTTTATTAGTTCTAATACATGCACTTGTACACATGTTTCATCTTGGTTTAAGATTTTTTTAAATCGGCTGCTCACAGAGTTAAACAATAACTTTAAGCTTGAGTTACAAAATGCAACTGCGGGTTAATTGTACTTATTGAGCAGAGCGCAGATGTGCGATACTTTTCTCTAACAATATGAAATGATACTTTGATACATTTGATCAGGTTGCATTATTCTTGCATTTACAAAAAAAAAATGGTTCAACGTGTGCATTCTGCAATCATCGAGTAAGCAAATGTAAGGGTCGGATGAATATATGGCGCCAAATAGCTTCACCAAGATTTCTAAGATTTCATTAAAAGTTTTAACTATAAATTGAGATTAACCCTTTATTCGAATTGCTCAATGCAGCATTTCTTGAAGGCTTCACGACTTCGAATCCTAGGCTGACAAGAATATCAAATTGAAATATTTTAATATTTCTATCCAATTCAAAAGAAGTTTATTCTCACACATTTATATTGTACATTGTTTTCGCTATCGGAAAAGAGTAAAATATTCATGCATGATTGGATGAATAGAGAAGTAGGTTATTTTCAGCTAGGGTATTTGCCACATTAAACGCAAATTTCTTTTTTAACAAAACATTCATTTATGGAAATAAATCAGTCACATGAGCTTGAGTGTTCATCTCGTAGTAAGCTACATACTGATTTGGAACATTAATGTCAATACATCTTGCTTTCTCAAAACTGTTTATACTTCCTTTTGTTTTCATTTGATATATTTTAACTCTTTCTAAGTATTTCAGTACTCAGTAGGGAATACTGTGCAATATCAAATTTTGCTTCAGTTGGTTTATATCTAACCAAGATTCGAATATTGTTCAGTGTACATAGATGAATTGATGTTACACTATTAACGTGAAACATTAAATATTTAGATGTATATTTCATTAGTTTTCTTTCTTTATCTGCCTATATTTTTATTTGCTGTCGTATATTTTTCTTTTGCATTTCGAGTTCCAGGCATCATGGCTTCTTCCTTCAGATGCTGTCTCTGAAAACGTTTGTCAATTCTAAGAGTGACGGAAAGGACAGGGCTGCTAAAAAGAATACATTTTATAAAAACAGCTATAAATATCCCTAATTTATTAGATCAGTCCTTCCTTCAAACCTTCTTCCTTTACTAATTTCTATTCACCTTTTCTTTAAGTGATCTATGTCATTCTACGAACGAGTGAAACGGGATTCTTTTATATTTACTATATTCAGCCCTTCAACCACGAACAAATCTTTTCACTCATTATTTCATTAAATTTGCTTGTGACTCAATCCTTTAATCAAACTTTTTCGTAGACAAAAATATAAATGTAACCATCTGTAAACTCGTCGCAATTCGGCTATGCCACAATGATGTTTCGTTTAATAAATAAACCGGTTGTCTGTCTATCTATCTATCTATCTATCTATCCATCTATCTAAACTACTCTTTGTCGACCTCTTTACGATGTCCTAAATTAAAAATCAATTGCAATTCATGATTTAATTTTAGACAAGCTGATTGGAAGTTTTCTTGGTGTACAGTGGCGTAATGGGTCAAAATTTCGAAGGGTTCGAAGCATAAAAAGGCAAAAATTTCTTAAAAGCTAATAGAGAGAGAGAGAGAGCGCACGAAGCTGGCGATCAATTGTCGTTCTTGATAGGATGAACTAATTTTGTGATTGATTTTGATAGATTCTGAATTCCTTTCCCTTTTTTTTCTCGTTTAATTCATTGCAAGTGAAAAAAAATTGAAGGTCTATGGTCCAAAGACCCAAGCTCTACGCACGTGATGGCGTATGTTCCAGAAGATTCATCCGTCATGAATCTTGTGGACATTCTTTGAGACAAGCTCAGCTTTTGCTTTAACACTTCCCTGTAGAAAGCGGGACACTGAGATAAACCCAGACTTCGTGACTTAACCTGTTCCGGGTACGACCTTGACGTTTCATCCCTGACATATCAACGACACTTCCTCGTCAAGAGGCCGTCATTGATCGGCTAATCGTCCACGATGGGAATCTGGGGTAATGAAGTTTCAACTCGCTCGTCCACCGAGTCTACCGTCCAAGGGTTACACGATCGCCTGACCGATTACATCTCCTCAACCTTAGAGAATCGTCTCGTTTCGATCGATACCAGCTATTATACAACGACCAGGAAAATTAGGTCCGTTTTCCAAGAGGATGAACGCTGGATATTTGGCCCTATTTTTCAGTACAATATACTCTTAAAGTATTTCTAATAGCATTCGATTAAAATGACTTTATTGATCAATTTTGGACTTCGTTTTATTCTAAACTAAATAGGGAACCCCCCTTTTTGGGGGGATGGGTCTCCCAATTATTCAAGATATTACCCAAGTAATGTGTAACAAATACAATATATAAAAGATTATACGTATAGACATAGTGATATAATGAGGTATTTTTTTTTTAGGATGTTAAGGAATGAAAAATAAAGTGATGATAACCAACATGATTTACATGAGATATTTTCTTTTTTGTTATCACTACACGATCGTGGATCGATTCATTACAGTTTTGAGGAAATAGAAAGTGTCTATTATGCCCAATAAGAAGAAAAATTTTTCATTTTCATCTTCAGAGCTTATCGATAGACATTTCAATTTTACCAAGTCAAATACATACTATAGTTTGTGCAATGTCGTTTACTGTCACACACTGTAGACATGGTACAGTTCTTCTGCAAGAAAAAAATGTTTTGAAATAAAACTTTTTAATAAATCTGCACTTCAAACCACGGCAACAGATTAGACAACATTCTTCACAACAGCCGTAAACTAGCAGCGTTTGGTTTACCTGAAAAAGAATAGCAAGATAGATTGTGGCATTAAAAAATAAAACAAGTGTGGATCACGAATATAACATTGCTTATCATGTACTTACATACTTACATGTATTAATCAGTGAATATCACCGGGAAAAAAAATCATAGCAGCGTTTGGTTTACCTGAAAAAAAAAAAAAACAAGTGTGGATTTCAATTTTACCAAGTCAAATACATACTATAGTTTGTGCAATGTCGTTTACTGTCACACACTGTAGACATGGTACAGTTCTTCTGCAAGAAAAAAATGTTTTGAAATAAAACTTTTTAATAAATCTGCACTTCAAACCACGGCAACAGATTAGACAACATTCTTCACAACAGCCGTAAACTAGCAGCGTTTGGTTTACCTGAAAAAGAATAGCAAGATAGATTGTGGCATTAAAAAATAAAACAAGTGTGGATCACGAATATAACATTGCTTATCATGTACTTACATACTTACATGTATTAATCAGTGAATATCACCGGGAAAAAAAATCATACTTTGAACATAATAAGAAATAAAAACAAATACCAGCACAAGTTCCAATCTATCAAAAGTTTGATTGGACCGGAAATAAAATTTTGCGAAGTGGGCTTCCATTTTGACGCATGAATACCTGGGGAACCACATTTCAAATGTTGTTTCAACTTGAATGATATCTGTCTTTAGTTTCATACCGTTTTATTGCAGCATGGATTGCTATTACATCTACTACTACTTATATGATATTTCATGCATTTCAGAGCCTGGTAAGAACTGTCAACGCGCTTTACACACATAATAGTAACAAAAGTAGAATTATAATAATAATAATGAACACAGAGAATTCATTATTCTACACTTAATTGATTGTAATCATTTCTTTATTTCAAAGAAAAGCAGAATACAAATAAACAAAGTCAAACAAGAAAATCTCCAAGAAATCACTTAAATTGTTTAAGTTACTGCAGATTATCGTAACGCTAATAATTGCACATTCCCAATAATCATAAATGTCGATACACCATTTCCTATCGCTTGCGTATATAATGAGAAATACATCATCAAGCTTTATTCATTGCATCTTTTACCTTTTTAGAAATGGCTTGTAGTCGTGCCGCGAAGATCTACCTGGCTATACTGATGACAAAGGTATTAGACAAAAAATGATCAAAATCCAATTATCTGTTTTAAACCTGCAAGAAGAGATTTCATGCATTGTAAACATCAGCTAGTCCCCTAATTGATTATAGTCGGTTATTTGTATTTCCTTACTCAACGCTAATAATGGCATCTAATCAAATATAAATTCCGTTAAATCTACTGGACTTAATGAATTAAAGTTATCTTGCATAACCGTACACAGCACCCCACCCCAAACAGATTTACGAAGTTTTTATGCCAACTATTACCGAAATCGAATGTAGTAAGGAACTAATTTTCTTCCATCTATTGGTTTAAACACACACATCTTTTATTTGGTCATTATTTCATTGGTTTCGATTTATTGGTTGATGTTTTTCATAATTTGGCGTGTGAAGTGGTGACTGCGTTTCACTATCCGACATCCTATGTGTGACCACGCATTTCATAAATACAAGACGTCTCTACTTCTTCTTTACCCTGTTGCTGATGTACTCAAATCAGATACTGTGCATGGTGCCACAATCTCCTGTCTAATTCTACGGTAGCGTTTTAAAGTTGCAGTGATGCACAGGGAGTTTAGAGATAGACACGGGATTTCGTGTGTGAAAGGAGTCGGAGACGTGGACAAACAGTGGGGATGGTCAGGTGCAATGCTCTTGCTAATGAATTTCATGAAGATTCACCGCTCTTTAACGAGAGCAACTAGATTAAACCATCTTCTCACTGCCGCCAAAGTTGTGCTTGGTCATGAGCTAGCTACGAAGAAATCGGCGACGCCCTGAATAAGTTCTTTTCTATTGCACATGAATGTACACTAATTTCAAGTCTCCGTATCCAGGGATGAGCGCAGCATCTGTAAAGGCATCTCAGACATGCTGAACAAGGAATCTAAATTCTGTCGGTTTCAGTGTGAATGTAGATTGACCGGAATACTGTGGTCCTAATGAGGCGGTGTGTTTCAACAGCTGATCGCCAAGGTGATTAGAAGGTCTTTTTCTTTAACCGATCATGATGTTAACATGTTCCTTCCTGCGTTTCAAAACTTGCATAGGCCTTCACGTATACATCGCTGTTTATTCATGTGGAAGTTATTCCATCATGATTTTAATTTGCGAGAATATAGAAAGTGATTAAAGGAACAGGAAAATAGCAGTTAAGAGTAAAATTAAGAGTAAATTCAGAACTGCAGAAACGTACTTTGCATTAATAGTCCATGAAGAATTTGAATCAAAACTTTCGATCAAGCATGCTAGCAAACGTTTCTAGTTGCAGATATTAGATGTGTATAAGTTGCAATTTCGAGAGTTTGAAGATTCATATATTAAGTTTTATGATGCAACAGGTGAATATTTAGAGGTATTCTTAATAAACATTGGTTGATTAAATGGTCAAGTTCATTCAATATTGAAATGAATATTGATATGTAAGACGAGCATAAAACTGAAAATGAAAACTGAAAAAAGGTGGATGTAAAATAAAGAAAGTTCCTGCATTGATTTAATTTCATTTAATTTCATAAGGTAACATGCAATTCAATTTATTGTGTATATCTCTGTACAAATGTTTTTACTGATGTAAAGTCTTTGTCTCAACCTTCTGGTTATGGAAATAAATTCTAAAATAAACAATTAGTATTAGAATTTGAATTATTATTTTTTATCATTTATTCATCAATATTTCTGGGGAAAAAGAAGAAAACAAATTAGATGAAAGCACATCATTGAACAAATAAAGAGACATTCGTCTGTTTCCTTATTTTTATTTTCACTATTATCATTTTGTATTTCTTTGTTTCTTAATACTTTCTCAATCAGAACCATATACGAACCTGAAAATATAACGACATTATTTGAGCTTGTCATACGACATTGTGTTCTCCATTACATGTATTCTGGGAGAAAAGTGAAATGCATACAACTAAATATTATGTCAGGCAAATTGACATGCAGACTCATGATTTTTGGTCTCATGTGCAAATTATCGGAGTTCACGAACGGGAAAATCGGGTTGAGATGCGATCACATTTCTGTGACTAAAGACACAAAAACCTACGTCTTCAATTTTCAAAGATGTCCATGAAAAAGATTTAAGTTTAAAAGAGGAAAATATTCATTATTTTGGGGTAAAAGGAAGTGATATGCTGGAATTGCATTTACAAGGAAATAATTTAAATGTTGTCTGTAATCCAGGCAAGTGGGGTGTATTATTACAGACAAGTTAGGGTGAGTATAAATGGGCGTTTGGTGAAAAGTGGGATGAGTGTGTTTGTGTTAGGGTGAGTGCGGTGGAGTGTGGGATGGGTGTGTATGAGTGTGTATGGTAGAGGTGGGGTAAGTGTATGTGTAATGCTGCGTGTTGTGTAGGGTGAAGAAAGTGTGCGTGACTCTGTGTGTGTGTGTCCAATGATTTCAATCATGACTTTGTTTGTTAGGGATGAAACATCAATTAAAAGAATATAGGACATATTCCAAGCTTTCCATGACTTAAGCGGTTTAAAGGTTAACATAGAAAAAAACTAATATAATGAGGATAGGAAAAAACAGGAATGACCTGGGAACACTACCATTTGGCAATATTGTAACGGAAATGAAAATTTTAGGCGTATATTTTTCCTTGGATGTAAAGAGGATGGAAAACCTGAATTATAAGGAGATTTTGAGTAAAATAAAAAGGATTCTGGGATGGTGGAAACAGAGAGACGTGACAATAATGGGGGAAAGTACATTTGCTTAAAACATATGCCTTGTCAAATTTGAATTATGTTTCGTCATCATTAGTTGTTCCAAAGTGGGTAGTAACAGAGATCAAGAAAATTTGTTTTGAATTTATATGGAACGGAAAAGACAGAATTAAAAGAGACATTTGTTACCAGGACTACGGAAATGGCGGCTTAAGGATGATAGATTTTGATTTATTTGTGAAAACTCAAAGAGTAATGTGGTTAAAACGGTTGCTTTATGGGGAAAGAAATATGGGCTGGAAGCGTTATTTTGACTATAGCTTTAGAGAAGTGGGAGGTAGGTTTATTTCACTCTGTAATTACGATGTTAAATTATTAAATATAAAAGCACCAGTGTTTTATTTTGAGATGTTAAGGGCTTGGCAAGATATGGAGGAAAATCGGAATTTTAGTGTAGGAAAAGCTAATCCATTTTTTTTCAATAATAAAGATTATATTTTGAGAGGTAAAATGATTTTTGATGAAGACATGTTTAAGAAAAAAATTTATATAGTAGGTCACATTTTTGAGGAAGAGGTGAGAACAATCGATTATTTTCATAATTTAGGTTTGAGTGCTGAAAATATCATGGAAATTTGGAAGTTAACTGATGTAATTTTGAAAAGCGGAAAATATAATGGGAATTTACACCATTTATGCTCGAATGACGTACACAAGTACAATATCTCTTTGAAGATGTTTGGAAAGATAAGTTTACTGAAAGATGTACCTTCTAGAAAGGTTTATGAAAATTTTGTAATAAATTTACAACATCTCTATACTTTACATATAAGGGATGGCCACAATAATTTTGATGTCTCAAAAAAAGAAATCTCAGGAATATTTATAAGACCTAAAATCACAATAATCTTACCAAAAGTAAGAGAATTTCAATATAAATTACTTCATGGTGCAATATACACCAACGAACATTTGTTCAAATTTGGTTTTATAGATACTAATATCTGTTCATTCTGTAAACATAACCCGGAATCTTATGAACATTTATTCTGGCTTTGTAATAATGTTAAAGCTTTATGGCAGAGGGTCATTGAAAAACTTAGTTTGATAAAGCTTCAAAATGCAGAGTGGAAAGATATACATGTGGGAATTAATGGATCCGATCTTGAAGTGAAATTTTGTAACACGGTAATCTTTTTAATGAAATATATCATTTTTAGATCAAGGTCAGAAGGTAGAGTTCCTACTCAAGACGAGAGTATTCAGAGAGTCGTAGAATATCGAAATGAAGAAAAAGCAATAGCTATTAAAAGGAACAAGTTAGACAAGCATTTATTAAAATGGGAGAGAATGTACCGAAATGGCAGGACTGAGGGCGATATCCAGGTGTGATTTGGGAGAAAGTGACTGTGTAGGTGTGTGTGAGGGTGTATGTGAGGGTGGGTGTATGTGTGATTTGGGGGGAGGGAAAATGAAGTTTTCCTTTGGGATGGGTGATTCTTTGGGATGTTTTTTTTTTGTTTGTTTTTTACTCGTCTATTTTTTTTTTATTTGCTTTGTTTTTGATGAGTGCAAGCCAAGTAATTTCATATAGTTTTAAATCATTGTTGAATATTTGATACATGAAAGGAAAAGTGTTAGGCATATTATATGTATTTTTTTAAGGGGATCCTAGTGTCAGTATATCTATTTGTTTATTGGTTTGTTTTGGATTTGGGTCTCCTTTGTTTGTTCTTTCTTTGTATTCCATGTATAAATCGCCCTCCACAAATGAGCAAGGGAAGACTTTTGTTTGGGGCGGGGGGGGGGGGGGGAGGAGTGGTGTTTCAACCATTTTTATAACTGATTTCATTGTTTCTCCTTCAAGTTATATATGATTTATGCTTGTATTAAGTTAGTGAAAAAAGTCAAAATATGAAATGTAAAATATTATTTTATGTGTTTTGAAATGTTAAATTGAAATGTTATATTTTTGTTCATGGAATCAGAATAAAACAGTATGAAAAAAAAGGGATGTGTGTAAGTGAGCGTGTAGTATACGGTGGGGTATTCGTGTGTTAGGGTGAGTGTGTGTGTATGGTGAAGGTCAGGATGTGTGTGTGTGTGTGTGTGTGTGTGTAAGAGTTCGAGTGGTGGAAGCTGAAATCAATTTTTGCGTGTGTAAGGGTTCGTGTGTTGGAGGATGATTGAGTGTGGAAGATTGCTTGTGGTGTAGGGTGGAGTCGTGCACTTTGTGCGTGCGCGTGTGTGTAAGGGTTCGAGTGAGGGAGTGTGGGGTGTAGGTAAGTGTATGTGTGTAAGTGTTCTTGTGGTGGAGGGTGGCCGTGCACGTGTGTGTAAGGGTGAGTGTGTATGCAAGCGAGAGTGAAATGGAGGATGAAGTGAGGGTGTGTGTGTGTGTGTATGTATGTGAGTACATAATGGTCCCAGTGGATGGGTGTGCACAGCAAAAACTGTGGTGTTAACTGGTGTACATAAAGGACCACACCACTTATTTTACACCGGTGTTAAATTGGTGGTGTTAGTTTTACACCTATAGGTGTTATCACAACACAATTTGTTGTTACATTTACACTATTTGGTGTTGTGTTTAATCTCTAGGGTGCAATTTTAACACCTCAGGGTGTGGTCTTCTATTAACGCTAATTGGTGTCAGTTTTAACACCGCAGTTTTTACAGTGTGGGTGTGTGAGTGAGCGTATTGTGGAAGGTGAGGTGTGTGTGGGGGAGTGGGGTCTGTTCGCATGTGTAAAACATGGATTTTGGGTGCGGGAATGGAATAGAAGGGGGGATTCAACTCTATTACCATGATTTGAAACAGCAATATCTTTCATCATAAAATAATATTCGATATATTCGAATAATCGTATTATTTGTTTCTTTTAGTAACCTGTCCATTTTTAAAAGTTCATTTTAATCATATTGTAGTATCATGACTACTATCATTTTGGCCTACTAGTAATTCAACAATATAAATTCTTATAATGGTCTTGATGTTTTGAATTCAATTTCATGAAAAGCAAAGTTAGTCGAGCCTGTTCTGCCAAAAGGACACTGAAAGGTTATGTGAGGGAGGTTTATAGTCACTTGGAACGTCTATGATCAGAGGACGTGCTCAAGAGTTTGTAAATATGCATACTTGAAGAAGGAAATAGAGCATGGTTTATATTGCATCGTTCTTCTCTAATGGGTAGTATGGGGTCGTGTCTTACAACCTAGATCATACTCACCTTGAATTTTTTTAATTTTTTTTTGTTTACATCAATTGCATATTGAAAAACCTTACGTCAGTACTAAACTAGGTACCCGTATTCTAAAGTCTTTATATTAAACCCCTTTTCAGACAAAGACCATACGTCTCTCTTTCATTTTTCCCTCTCCAATGTCAAACACAACAAGTAAAACTAAGTCTGAAAATACCCGGATTTCGATTATTAATTATGATCCAAAGGCCATAATAGGTCTCAAATTCAAAGAAATGTTTAGCGGTATTTCTTTATTGCTAACTGCCATTAAAAAAAAATAAATCGACAAAATAAATTTGGTTGGACGAATTATTTGAGCACCTCATAGGCTGTCGTTCGAAAAAGATGACATATATCTTGCTGAGAGTATTCTTAATTCGTTTCGATATCTATTTGACATGCATGTTAAAAATCCGACGTTATAAAGTTATCTTTACCGTGCACATAATTACATGAAAATAATGTGCACAAAATCAGCAGTTTTTAGCCGTCGAATTCTTAAAACTAAATGAAGTTGTATCTAATTAATAATTTCTCTATATAACTGGGATTAAATAAAAAAAAAATATTCTATGATAATGTCCACCACATTTTTCATCAGTTTAAGTCTCAGAATTTGTTGTCATCCTTATATTTGCCCGTGATTTATACCGATCGGTGTTTTTTTTAAATAGTTTTTAAATTATTTTTCAAAGACATAATTATAAAACACTAGAACCTAATGCAAAATAGCCGTAGTAATTTTCATTGACGTCTATGATACTATTTATTTCCATTTTCGTAAAATTGCAGGTTTTCAAATGGGATGGTCGTGAAAGCTGTTACCTCATATGTTGTTCCCCCTTCCGTGCTAATGACTGTCATTTCCGCTCGGACTTCTTCTTCGTTCTTTCAGCATTTTCTCTTCTTTTTTTCATCAAAAATTAATTGTCTGTCACAACTTCTGAGTCAGTTTGTAATCAATCATCCTTTTGGAAGTTAAGATGACTCACTTGACTCGGTTTCTTAGATTTATTGGAGGCATAGCATCATGCTATGTTTGCCACTCTTCACCCAGGTGTAGACGACAAAAATAGACAGCTGGTATAAAAGCCTAATACGAACTTCAAATGATTATCAATGAAAACTGTAGTACACAGGAATCACTTAACAGTTGTTTAAATATCCCACAGCACAGGCAACATATGTGTTTTATTTTCGTAATGTATTTTTCCAAATTTAACTCATATTATCTTCGTTTGCGAGGAACATTCCTAAGGTACACTGAATAAATGACTTAATCATTTACTTCTATTTTCTATTTGCTTCTATTTTTTTGTCTCTGCTACATTTCATAATTTTGCTTTGTCTATAAAGGATACATTTTTCATATTTATACTTACATGTATTATCTATCTTTACGATATTTTATTTATGAAAAGAACGTGTTCTCATTATGATAATAATAAAGAGGGTGCTTACGAAGATAAGTTGCTATTGTGTTTGCAAGGTCTGTTTATACATATTTCTGTCTAAAATGTTTCGAGAGAATTCCGGGAAATTTTAATCACTCTACTCATCTTTACTGTCCTCATGCTTTGTATACTTACAATTGTCATTTTATTTCCCTTTTATTATTTTTTCTTTGATTTCTTAAGTTTTCAGTTATCTTCCCTCATCCTCCCCTTTAATCATTTAAGTGTTTACCTCAAACGTGGTCATCTGGACAGTTATTTCCCAGGTTCACCAACTCTCCTATTACTCCCCCCCACCATCTTTCTGTATGTCCTTCCTTTCGAGGTGCCCTCGTCCGGACGGCGTCTTCCGGAGCCACTAGGATTCTCAAAAAGCGGGACTAACAGCCCTCGTAAATGGGCGCGACTTCGCCTCTGTCCCAGAGCAGCCCTATATCATCGGGTGATTCTACACTCCTAATCATCAAGCATCTAGAGTGATTTGTCAATGTTTGGAGACGATGACCAGCTTAATGTCAATCTCTTAAACGGATAATGCCATTTCTATGTTTTGAATCTCCCCGGACCATTTGCAAGAGCTTCTACATTTTTGATGTCGTATCGAAAGGGCGTAAGAAGCATCCAACAACTATAAGAATATACACTTTAAATGCAAGCAGCTCGGACAATTTACTTGATCGTAAGGATCGTAAGGAACTTCGTGTATCTATACTCAAAAGTACTTTTAAAAAGTACTTTTACTTATTAATTCCCAGCATTTGTATCGAGGTCAAAGTTTATTTAAAAGTATTTTGAAGACGCTTAGACACTACAATTCACCCAAAGCCGCAAAGAATCGGGACATCTGGTTGACATATGCGAGGAGATATCTGTTATGATAGCAGTTTTTTAAAGAGAGGTTATCGAGATTCGAAATGTATCTGACAGTTCACCGTTGACTTAAACGTCATCATTAATTAATTATTGGAGAAAGGATTTTAGTACAAATGAGCACAAACATTCACAAACTATGAATAAATAAAGGATCTGTCAAATCATGAGCATCAATATTATATAGTAATTGTCAATATCGTTGAAGAAGGCCCAGTCCAAGCTAAAAGATACATCATTAAAGGGGGAAAAAATCACAAGAGTCAATGATTCATTTTGGCCAACAAATTAAATGGTAGAACTCTGTCGATATTTGCATGCTTTCTATGTGGTTTCCTAGAATTCAATTCAATTATGATCCCTTTGCTTTGACAAACTTCAAGAGACAGGACACATAATACCTTATAGCGCCCTCCCCTTTCCCAGGTCCCTTGTTATGAGTGCATCCCTGGGAGAAATAATGAGTGGTTTGGGGACTATTTTCATTGTATGATTAAGGGCTTTTAAAGGTTTATCTAAACTCACTCATAAGAAATATGCCGAGGAAAAAGTTATCTATCATCGCTTTAATGGATAATGTAACATTACCTTTAGATATAAAACTATTATGAAGAGTATAAAGCCTATGTGTTTAATACGACAGAAGAAACATGGTCAGTAATTATATTCTTAACACAACATCCCTATCAGACATTGACAATTGGCGCGATTCGTCGTCATCATCATCATCATCATCATCATCACTAGCACCACCAATGACATCAAGACCACCACCATCATGATCGTCATCACAAATTCGAATCACGATCATGCTCATCATTATCATCATCATGAATATCTTCACCACCACCACCACCACCACCACCATTACCATCATCATCATTATCATCATCATCATCATCATCATCATCATCATCGTCGTCATCATCATAAGCATCATCGTCATCGTCATTATCAATTTCAAGCTTTAAGCTTAAGATGAAGGTCTCCTACATTTCAAAATGTATTATGTTGATATATGTATAAATAAAAAAATTCTTCTGCTATTTTTTAAACAATTAAAAAAAGGAATTTATCAGGTATCAATATATTTCAATTAGATTATTAAATTGTATAATGCATATGTTATTAACTATATCATTTGCTTATTATGCCATGCTAAAAAATGATTGCACTTGTACATGCTTTTGTTATTGGAATGTGGAAATAAATAAATCAAATCAAATCATCATCATTATCATCATCATCAGCAGCAGCAGCAGCAGCATAATTACCACCATCGAATCCTAATCACCACTTTCGTCGATATTTTTATCATAACCTCTAACCATTTAACCCATTCAACAAACTTTTATTAATTTTAAAATTACAATGCAATAATTTGAAAAAATCATAAAATTATATTAATTGAAATAATCCGACGTGAAAAATATTCAACCAATGATTGTTTGGAATTTATGCATTATTTTTTAATCACAGAGCTTTGAAGATCTTGTTATACGTCAGGCTCATCATTCAAAGGTTTACGATTGATCCAACTAAGTCATCACTAATGGTGTTTCCATTGTCCATCTATAAACGATAAACCCTTTTGTCTTAAATGAAAGAACATGCAAAGGAATGCATGCATTACACATGGGTGTCATCGTCATTAATATATAGTCGAGAAACAATCACAACTTAATCTATGACTTAATCCACTTTTTATGAAATATCATAGTGCTTATATCAAAATACATTTTCTCAAAGTACAGATATCATTCGACCTCAGGCTCAAGTAATATATACCGATTATCGATTATTAAAAATAAAAATTCGAAACTACCCTGGATAAACAAGACTTTATAATAATGATAATAGTAATGATAAAACTATTGGACCGAGTCGCCATTACTTTCATTCAAATCTTACGGAGGGACCTTCGAAGAAGATCAACAAAGCAATACTATGGATACAGAGATGTAAGGGGATGTAATGATACATGATATGTGAGAAAAATTGACAGCACGCAAGTCCGAATTATATTTCGTGTTCTATCGATCTGTATGAATAATCAATTGTAAATGGGGCATTCCAGTAGGAAAAAAAGAATCAAAATGAATAAATCAACTTCGTTTAAACCTCTGATCAGGTGGTAACAAAACCAGAAATGACAGGCTGTTGGATGGAGAGGGAAAATGGACGGAAAAGCGGATGTGAGTTTGTTAGCCAAGCTAATCACCTATGTGATTAGTTTTTCCAGAGTAATTTCGCCGAACCAGATACACCGAGGAGCAAATTTGATTACAATACACAGATGATGACAGTTGACAACTCACGTCCTTGTTCTGGTAAAACAACAACAACAAAGAGAATCGTAGAAACAACTTGATCTTTTTGTTAATTTCCCTCATTAACATGTATATCTGTTTTAGTAATCCTCACATTCATCTTCCTATTCGTAATATATTCGTTTTCATAATCCCCATTAATCATCATCATCATCATAATCATCATCATCATCACCATCATCATCATCATCATCATCATCACCATCATCATCATCATCATCACCATCATCATCACCATCATCATCATCATCACCATCATCATCATCATCACCATCATCATCATCATCATCATCATCACCATCATCATCATCATCACCATCATCATCATCATCACCATCATCATCATTACCATCATCATCATCACCATCATCACCATCATCATCATCATCATCATAATTATCACCATCATCACCATCATCATAATCATCACCATAATCATCATCATCATCATCACCATCATCATCATCACCATCATCATCATCACCATCATCATCACCATCATCATCATCATCATCATCATCATCATCATCATCATCATCATCATCATCATCATCATCATCATCATCATCACCATCATCATCATCATCATCATCATCATCACCAACACAACCAAAAACATCATAATCATCATCATCATCATCATCATCACCATCATCATCATCATCATCATCATCATCATCATCATCATCACCATCATCATCATCATCATCATCACAACCACCACCAAAATTATCACTGCCACTAACCCACCAACACCTCTGCCCGCATCATCATCATCGTCGTCATCATTGAAATCCAAAATATTTATCAACATGCTCATCTTCCCAGCTTTGAAATGAAGGCCTGATCTAATGGGACGCTGAATATTTTTTTATGAAAATAATATAAAATGATGCGAATGCCTGGATGAAGAAAGACCAACATGACGGATCACTTGAAGGGGACAGGAGCTTCTAATCGAGTTTAATTGTGCGTTCAATTTTCCTGGAATACATTCACATCCCTCAAGAAATGTATTCTCAGTAGATGATTGATGTGTCATACAAAATTCTTTTAACCCATCTTCGTTTGAAATAATGGATTTCTATCTAGATTCAATGCATTCTTTGTGTGTGGTTAAGATTCCATCGATCTTACTATTATGATGACATTAATTTCATTACCACTGTAGCCAAAAATATCTAAGCAACTGGTTAAAAATATACAAAATGATTTTGCTTGTTGGTTACCATGGTAGACCGAATTCAAATTATATATTCAAAATATATCAAATAAAAATACCTACTTTTTACTCATCAAATTTACTTCAGCTCTAAATGTGTGAGCAATAGGGAAAACATGTAACAAGATCTTTGCCCAAACCACACAATTCTACATTTCAGTGAGCAACGGTTCGCCATGGAAGATAATCTGGGGATTCATCCTTGGTATTGCAAAATGAACGGGAACGTAGAGGGAGTTTTAATACATCACTTATGAGATTAACATCAAGCACAATACGATCGCACGCTCGGTCGCCTCTTATGATGAGAGCAAAATAAATAAATTATAATCTGAATCTCTTGGAGGTGGGGTCAGATGGAAACATGTGATGACATGATAGTGAAAAGAAAGAGGTTTACAGGCAAATGGTAATCTAGTTTTTAAGGAAAGTAGTGAAAGAAAATAGCAAGAACTATTGGACACTTTTGCAGTATGACAAGTTTAGTATAAGTATAGTAGTAATGATCGTGGTGATAGAAATAATGATACGATTTAGGACTCCTGCTACTACCAGAACTACTATACTACTTTATGCCTCCGCCAATCGTACGTGGTTGCTACTGGGGATGCTACTACTACTTCAGTTTCAACTACTTCACATCATTCACAATTATTTAACCCGCTCCGCTAGAGAAGTTAGTACATGATCTGATATCATCTCAACTTGATTTTGGCAATTCTCTTTTGTTTCAGCTTCCCCAATCCCAACTTTCACGCTATAACAGAATTCTGCAGCCCGTATTGCTACCCTTATCAGACGCTCTACTCATATAACTCAAACTTTGTCCTCACTGCATTGGTGTATTTAAGTTATTATTGTTAGTTTTTCACTGTATCCATGGATCTGCCCCAGAATATAATGTTAATTTGTTGATGCCATCATCTTCATTATCATCATCATCATCATCACCATCATCACCATCATCATCACAATCATCATCACCATCATCATCATCACCACAATCACCATCATCATCATCATCATCATCATCATCATCATCATCACAATCACCATCATCATCATCATCACCATCACCATCATCATCATCACCACCATCACCATCATCATCACCATCATCACCATCATCATCATCATCATCATCACCATCACCATCATCATCACAATCACCATCATCATCACCATCATCATCACCATCATCATCACAATCACCATCATCATCACCATCATCATCACCATCATCACAATCACCATCATCACCATCATTATCACCATCATCACCACAATCACCATCATCACCATCATCACCATCATCATTATCACCATCACAATCATCATCACCATCATCATCATCATCACCATTATCATCACCATCATCATCACCATCACCATCATCATCACAATCACCATCATCATCACCATCATCATCATCACCACAATCATCATCATCACCATCACAATCATCACCACCATCATCACCATCATCATCATCACCATCATCATCACCATCATCATCACAATCACCATCATCATCACCATCATCATCACCATCATCATCAAAATCACCATCATCACCATCATCATCACCATCATCACAATCACCATCATCATCACCATCATCACCACAATCATCATCATCACCATCATCACCATCATCATCATCACCATCACCATCATCATCACCATCATCATCATCATCACCATCATCATCACCATCATCATCATCATCACCATCATCATCATCATCATCATCATCACCATCATCATCACCATCATCATCATAATCACCATCATCACCATCATCATCACCATCATCACAATCACCATCATCACCATCATCATCACCATCATCATCACCATCATCACCACAATCACCATCATCACCATCATCACCATCACCATCACCATCATCATCACCATCATCATCACCATCATCATCACCATCATCATCATCATCACCATCACCATCATCATCATCACAATCACCATCATCATCACCATCATCATCATCACCACAATCATCATCATCACCATCACAATCATCATCACCATCATCATCATCATCACCATCATCATCACCATCATCATCATCATCATCACCATCATCATCACAATCACCATCATCATCACCATCATCATCATCATCATCACAATCATCATCACCATCACCATCATCACCATCATCACCATCATTACAATCATCATCACCATCATCATCATCACCACAATCATCACCATCATCATCACAATCATCATCATCATCATGACCATCATCATCATGACCATCATAACCATCATCATCTTCATCATCATCACCACCATCTTCATCAGCCTCATCGTTGCCATCATTACCATCAGTATCATTTGCTATTCTTTATATTTTATGTTGTCGTAACTTCCCTCCATGACCATTATCCCACGTTAATGATCTTCATGCTGCCTCTGAATTTTTTTTACCACATCTTCCCCATCTGTTGGATACACTTACAAACACATATCCATTATTATAATGACTAATCTCTTTCATCACCAACATCAATATCATATTCAAACAGATGCATAGAACGTTTTAAAAGTATGTGACAGCTCATTTTATAAACAGTCGAGATACAGCGTTTTTAGCTCAATCCATCACAAAAGATGAACAATATTTAATTACTGTATTCATTTCTAGAAATTTGGCATCAAATTATCATAGGTTGATGTTTACTATTTAGGAAATAATTGTCCATTCTTTTCATGATAAATTCTGCTCCAGATATTTAGAAAATATAGTATTCTTCAAATCAAGTCATGTCCCAAAATAACAATGTATCAAGTTCATTGTCTCTTCACCGCTATCCCTTTCTATTATTCAGTATAACTTGCATATGGTTGAGGAAGGGTATAAAACTAGGATAGACGTCTAGAAGGTGAAATGTTTTCACAGTAAACAAAGCTAATATTTGACTATAATTAACTTACAAATATCATATTGCAAGATACATGCAATGATAATGAAGTCTTTGCGATTTTGCATTTGTAAGAACTCATAGAACAATGCTACTGGTTGTAACTATCACAATACAAATTTCAAAAGAACCTCACAAGATAATATGAAAGTGTTGGTACTAATGATTCAGAACAATGAAATGTTGCTAAGTAATTAACAATGAAATGTTGCTTAGTAATTAACAATGAGTAAGGCATTTATGATTGAATGGTTGAATCAATGCATGTCCCCATGTGTGGTAAATTTGTGCAGGCAATTGTTTATTACTTCAAGTTTGACTTGATTAAATCATGTAATAATGATAATAATATATAGTATTTATGAGGCGTCGATCTATCTAGTTGCCTATTCAGTGGCGCACTATATATTACCCTGGCTGTAGCTCCAGCTGCTAAAGGCGCTTGGTGCATTCAAAGAAATAATCCTGCCGGGTATCCATTTACCTCACTTGGGTCGAGTGCAGCAGTGTGGATAAATTTCTTGCTGAAGGAAAACACGCCATGGCTAGGATTCGAACCCACAACCCTTTGTTTGAAAGGCGAGAGTCAGAACCACTAGACCATGACGCGCCCACTAAGAACTAATCATTCTATGATGATCCCCAAAATTATAATTCATCCTGACCTCAAAGACATGTTGTAATTATTACTCACTGCTTCTCCAACTTGCGTTATCCATGCAAACTCAAGATTAAACAATGTAATGACATGACTTTCAATATCATAATCAAACAAAAAAGTAAGACCATTGTCCCTGTCATATGTGAATAGAAATCTCCCAGTGTGCTTACTTTCAAGGAGACCTTTTAAATATTCCTTCTAACATGTGTGATAAACCTCTGTAAACAAATAGAATGTCTTCTTTCTGTGCAACAAAAAATAAATAAAACTATTTTCCTGTCAGAATCCTAATAAAAATTATCTTAAAGGGGAATTCAAGTCCCTAACCACAGAAAATTGAATTGTATTCAATTTTGAAATGGCTTTAAAACGGTTTTCGCATAATAATCGATTCCATGATCGGTCTACATGTAGTATAATAAAAATTCTGACAGACAGTACAAATTCAACTGAAATCAGAAGTGTCATTTATTTCTGGCTTTCAAAGTTTTCAATAACCCTATTAAAACCTAGACTTTTACCAAGTCTCGTGATTCTCATACCAAAACTTCAACTTTGTTTATTAAACCAATAAAAAATATAGATCAATTACAAAGCATAATATGTAACAAAATGGTTAGGACTAGAATAATATGCAACCCTGTATTATTTACATTTATATCGTTTAGTAGCTATGTTTTGCAAAGTTTTTAAAATCAAAGTACCCTGCATCAAATTTATGTTTGAAAGTAATTTCTGGTTTCTCAGTCTACACCGAATTCCCTTGCTTTCTTCTCTTCGACCACAGCCCAGAAACAGCCTGGTTTGCTAGCATTTCTTATAATTGTTTTTCCATAAAGATGCTTGATTGATTTCTCACCGCACAAACTTTGTAGAATTGGGAAATAAAAACAAGGCACTTAGCATGATTATTTTCTTGTAGGGAACCAAACCGAGCACGTTCAGAAATATGCCTATTTCCCCTCATAGAATAGTCAATTAACTGCCACTTTTTGCGGACAAACTCATGGCATCATCTCATTACTATCACATCATAATGAAGTTAAATGAACCCATTATGACGTCAAAAGTTTCTGTCCCTATCGTTGTGACCATTTTGGGGATATGAAGAAATGTAAACTCTGAATGAGGACAAGACCAGAAGAGACATTGAGGAGAATTATAGGACAGAAGATGAAGCCAGTAAACTAAACTCGGAGTGGGCCGGGGATAGTTGCAAAGAACAAAAGAAACTGGTGCTCAGGTCACTATGGAGGTCTTCACCAATGACAAGTGTGAAGATGATTAAGTAAGTTAGTAAGTAACTCTGAACATATATCTCACCAATCTATCCACATAGTGTCATTCATACCTGCAAAAAAAGCACCTTATTTTATCATTTTTTTAAAAGGTGACATACATTGCACATTTCAAAATGCTATACAAAAAATGAATGATGACTTGGCCACTAAAGACAGTTATTTACCTGTAGTTTCATATGCTTATTCTAATAATGCAAAATGGCAAGAAAACTCAGACACTAGTGCATAATATTTTTCCATCAGCCCCAAAACAGGAAAATAATTAATATATGCACACATTCCTAATTAGCTGTACAAGTGGCTAATGCCAATAGGATGAGAAATGGATGTGGATATCAAACTCATTCACTCAGTTACTACAATTCATGAAAAAGTATGTGTTGCAGGCTGACTATGCCGGTTCAGAAACACGGTCACCCACTGGACGCTCTAAGCACTGTTTACAGCAAACATCTATCATTTTTATTTTCAATTAGTAATGAATTCTGTTTTGTCTAAAAGCTATCATCGATGTTGCACCAAGAGACAGTATACCTCTCATTCTGTTGAAAGCAAATTCTTATACTATCATCGAAGCCAATCTAGGCCTTCAATATGAGAGATCTTGAAGAAAATGCTTGTAGACACATTCAGCCTATGGTCATGAAACTGTAGCATGTCCCTGATATCTTCACCATGTACCTGACTGAATCCTAGAACTGCAATCTGTGTATCTAGTACCTTCAAGAAGCCTTTGGAATTGTTCTCTCCCCTGGCACAAAGCTCTTGACAGATTCCTGTAACCTTGCAACCATTGCTGAGCACACAGCCAGCCAGGCAGTAATACCTATAGCTCCAGGAACACCACATGGGAAGGCCAGGATCCGCCCGAAAGGCCAGGTCCACTCCTCCTCTAAGAGAATGACAGGTTCATATCGATAGGTCCAGATCAGGCCAATCATGAAAATACTCTATCAAAGGAAAATGTTGACAGTGAATTAGTTGAAGGGAATATCGAATACTTAAAAAAAGATACTTCACTTAAAAATCATAATTATATTGGCAGAAACTGATCTACAGACCTGCCAACCTCTGGGAATGAAAAATTGTATTCTGTCATAAAAAACGTGTATTTCATAATAAAATGCGTGGCACACTCGTTCATCGCGGCGCACAAGCTGCATGCCAGCTAAAATGCGCACTGCTCTTGCAGATGACAAACAAAATTAAACATGTTTATATATCAACCTGGTTTTAACAAAATAAAAAAAAATAATAAAAAAAAACATGTTTTTTTTGCAAAAACGTAATAAATCCGCCAAAAACGTACTGGTTGGCAGGTCTGGATCTGCCTATAATTCTGAAATAGTTGACCAATTACAGTAAATACAAGTATGATATGATTCCAGCACACTTGTTCGCACCTCTGTGGTGGTCCAGTTTTCACTGAGGATAAACCAACATGCATGTGGTTATCTTTGACACAAGTTCAGCAGTGTGTGCTATGTATAATAGATGACATACAGATCAACTACAATGAGGAAGATTAGATAATATTTATCTCATTCTTTCCTCAGTAAAAAAAAAATCAACTAAAGTGTAATCATTTGAGTATTTGTATTTTGAGTGAGAGAAAGCGACAAGTTGACAGAAATTCTTCTGCAAAAAACATTTTCTTACTTACATAGACTGTGTTCAAAGCCAATGTGAGCCCCCAGCTGACAGTAAATCTCGTTGCAACTTGTGAATTTTCTACGACAGAGATAAAAGAAAATAATGAAAAAATAATGTACAATTTTCCTGTCAGGAATAGGAATCTCAAAACAATTGTCTCATCAAAAAAACAACCTTGCCCTAATGCATGTGAAACGATTGCTGCCACCATCACTTCAATCAAATCCTAGTTAAATTCTGTATTATAAAATAAAACAGATACGAGTTTAAAAATTTTGAATAGTAAAGACAGCACTAGGGAAATAAATTCTATAGCTCTTTAAAGATACATTTTACTTATCAAATTTGTGAGAATTCGGGCAAATAGTTATTTTTAGAGTCAATGCGTAACCGTACATGCTTGCTCATTTATAATATATGAGGCAATTTGTTGTACCAAGTCAGGGGTCCGTTTCATAAAGCTGTTCGTAAGTTAAGAGGGACTTCAAGAATGACTGGTGATCCTTTTTACGCTCTAAACCATGCCCAATGAATCTACCATTTACCACAAGAAAGTATGACCAGTCGTTCTTAAAGTTGCTCTTAACCTACAAACAGCTTTATGAAACACCCCCTGGTCTGATTAGTACAAGAATAGTTCCTGGGACTTGGCATCAGGGTAGGAAATAATTTTTATGTTTTAGGGGACTTTTTTCTCCACATAGGGGCAGTCGCAGAATATTGGAGGCTATTACTTTCATTTTAAGGGCTGCTTTGTAGGGGTAATAAACAATTGGGCAGTAAAAGGAAATATCATTCTGCCATAGTTAGGTTAATATTTTTCTAAATAATCTTGAATATTGTTTGTGACAGACCTTGGGGCAACTCTAAGGGGAATGGTAGGGGTGATTTGGGCTGGCATGAGGGCAAAGTCGCCTCTCGCTCTCATGTATATCCTATGCAGATATACGTATATCTGAACAAGACCCAGAGGCCCGTATTCTGAAGTCAGGTTTAACTTAAACCGTGGTCTAACTCTGTGCTAAAATTATGGGAAGCCAAAAATTTAAAAAGTGTGTTTATATTGTATATTTCTTACGTTCACTATCCTGTTTCCTTATGCTTTCATTATGAAGAAAAATACTTAAGTTATCATTCCCAGACAATTACGAACAACTTGGGTGTCATATGAGTTAATAAATTGGATGTGTACCGTTAAGGATTTGTGCCCCAGTTGGCTCTCCATAGTTAAACTAAAACTTTAAGCCAGGGTTTAATTTAAACCCGAGTTCAGAATACGGGCCAGAGACTTTCCGACTTTAAACTTACTTAATGATTTCAATTCCTCTTTGAGTTTAATGATTTTCCGTTCAACCTTTGCATACTTTGCAAATTCTTCTTTCATATTGATTTCAGATTGCTGATCCAGCAGATCTTGTAGTTCCCTTTTCTTGCCCTCATTTTCTGCACACAGCAACTTGAATTTCTTCAGAATCTAAATTACAGAGAAACAGAGAAAACAGTCAATATGTAAGGCCTATCGTGAAAGCGAATTTGGTCATGGATACTGGCAAGAAAGTTTTATTTTGGGTAAGCTGTAAATAATTTAAATGAAATTCATTGACAGGGATAAAAAAAAGATGATATGCGTCTCGTAGCTTGGCGAAGAACAAGGAGAACAAGATGGTGACCTAAACATTGGCAAGTTTTTTCCCCATTTTCTCAAAATATTTTCTTGGTACTTTAATTAAAGAATAAAATCAGTATCATATATATGTCGGAAATGAAGTTGTATCCCATTTTTACATGATTTAATCTTTAGCTTTAGGGCTAGATTCTAGATCTTTTAGAAAGAAAAGTAGAAATTTTGGGGGCAAAAATTTCAGTTTTTTGCAGGGACGCAATTCCTGGCTCCATGGAGAGTAAGCACACGTTAGTAAATGATTTTTCTCTCCATAGGATCCTCCTGGCTACATGTATAGTCACGTATTGTATTACCAGACACTATCATGATTCCGGACGCGCATATTACTGCATACGAAAACAACTTTGTACTGTAAGACTTCCGCAGTTAAATTTCAGCGAGGCAATACATGGAACAAGATTGCAAAAAAAGTCGAAAAAATAAAACTGACACCTTATTTATCTCTAAAATGCTTAAAATATCATATAACATCGTTTTGCATTAAAAACTGATATATTTTCTGACAAAAATATGGGCCTGATTTGCCGAATTTCAATCCCATCTGCCCCTTCGATCGATTGTTGAGGTGTGGTGTATTGTGGGTGATCGTCGACGGCTAGACTCAAGGTATACCATGTGCGAGGTTTACCGTGAGTATTCCATCGACGGTCGACAGCGCATCGACAGAGCTTGATAGCTACAAATGAACATAATATTGGAGTCATGGAACATGCAGCTTACAAGAAAAAAATAAAGTTAGTAAGCAAACACAAATTTATTACCAACATCTGCTCAGATTCGATATGAAAAAAGCAAAACTTAGAATTTACGCAAGATATGATATATTAAGTGGGAGAAATGCTGTAAAGCTCTACCTCACGTACAAAATTCAACACAGGAGGGTAGTGTTCAATGCAGACCACTACACAGCTCCTACATGTATGATTGCCAGCAACACTCGACAATATCATACAAAGAAGTTGTTGGCTATTCCATGCCGCACCCAACTATACCAGAAATCCTTTTTTCCCAGGACAGTGACTGCATGAAATGTGTTTCCAAAAACCATACTTTATGCCCCTACATTGGAGGCGTTCAGGGGGGAGGCGATTACAACCAACATCTATACCAAGGAACTAGACTTTAACTTGCACAAACAGCACAATGTTTTAAAAAGCACCAACAAGTATGCACTGCAGACGAGCACCCAAGATATTCCTTAGCACTACATCCTGAAAATGGATCCTGCTGAGTATCGTCATAGAAGTAGAAGTGAAGAGATAATCACACAAATTCTTTCTTAGAGACTTAGGAGTAAATTTACAATTCAATGTCATAATCGATTATGAGCGCATGGACACTAAAATATTTTCTAACTCAATATTATAGTGTTAGAATGAGGGATCACTCACACTAGACCAAAAGCTTCGGTCTGTTATACTGGTTGTTCCGCTGAACTTCTTTGGCTCTACTCACCAAATACAGAGACCAAAGTTCTACATGCAGCTCGATCTGTACAGGGACTCAATGGCCATATCTTCATGTATTAAGTTCGGATAAAACCTAGGGAAGTGAAGTTGCACGACAGCAAGTCATTGTTTTTTCCCTTAAAAGATTATTTTTCCCGTTTTGGTGCATTTCAGGCCAAAAGAGAATAATAATCTTTATTTTGGTACAGTTCTTTTTATACATTTCTATGAAATAAAGACAAAAATTGATGAGACCCGTCAGGGGGATTTTGCATTTTTAACCCCCACTTACACGTACATGTATTGCGAGGTACCCCCGTAACCCCCCTAATGGTGGCTGCACGATAGTGAGCCATCTGTGTACGAGGGGAAATAAAAAGGCCAAATTGTGGTTTTGGGAACCACTCGTAGATTTGTATATGCGCGCTTGTGTACAAAGTGAATGGAGGTGGAAATAGGGAACCGTGCGTGTGACTGAACAAAGCGCTACGGTGGTTCCCAATATCATGATAATGCCAATAAAAAGAATATAAAAAACATTAAAAAGCTCCTCGAAACAGGCGGCTGCCAGCTCTCTAGGGTCTAAGTTATAATTCATAACCTTGTTCATTGGATGAGTGCTACCACCCTGCCTGTGGAGAATCTTGTACAGGTAGGACTATGGATGGTAGATCTATGCCACTGCTATTGCTATATGGTAGGGGGTCCTAAAGCTGCGCGGGTCCTAAAGCTACGCACCACTCATCGCACGCACATGCAGTTTTCAATGGCAAATACGAACTCTGTGTGTGGAACTAAACTGTGACTGCAGAGTGATGAACAATTCCTATTAAATTTTTTTCTACAGAGGCTGCAGTGAATCTCTAAATGCAGAGAAAACCAACAACTGTTAGGAAGTTTGGAGTTATATTCGCTTTAATTTCATTTTATCCTATAATAATTTGAATATATTTTAGAAATTGAGGCACAGGAAATACTATTTTTTTGCATGATAAATTGAGTGCGTAGCTTTAGGACCCCTTCTACATCGGGCGGCGAAATCAAGAGATGTTCGAAAAACACGACGGGATTTTCATATACTATTAGTGAGTTTTGTGATATTTTCTACTTGGTTAATGATCTTTAGAATGTTTGCCACAAATTAGTGAAATATAATTTGTTGAAATATTAAAATTGGGACAGTTTTTATTGTTTGAAAACAAAGTGCGTAGCTTTTTTAGGTCCTCCCATCATACATGTAGCACACACTTTAAAAAAATCATTAAAAAATCACTTTTGTGTCCAAAATTACTAATTTTGCTAACAGTTGCAATTTATTTTTCATTAGTAACTTAGCAATAATTTTGTATTCACCAGAGCGCTCAAAAACTTGAATTTAGGGCAAATTCTTGTGTACGCCCTCTATTGGTGGAAAGTAATATGGGAAGAATTAAAGAAAATTTTCATTCTTCAAAGTTCAATTGGTTTATTGCCATTTCGTCCACTGCCATTTTGTCCACTACCCACATGGTCTAATATCATTTCGTCTACCATCAGTTGGTCCACTATCCACATGGTCCAATTACCATTTCGTCCAATCACCATTTCGTCTAATAGCCATTTCGTCTAATAGCCATTTCGTCTATTATCATTTGGTCTAATAGCCATTTGGTCTAATGGTATTTTTTTGCCAATTGGTCCAATAGCCACTTTGTCCACTATCATTACGTCTATTCCCATTTGGTCTAATAGCCAAATGGTCTAAAGGCAAATGGTCTAATAACCACTTGGTCTACTTTCATTTCGTCCATGTTCCATTTGGTCTAACTGCATTTGGTCTACTATCACTTGGTCTAAACTCATTTCGGCTAACAATCATTTGGTCTAATTGCCATTTGGTCTAATAGCCAATATGTCCAATTGCCATTTTGGCTTATCACCATTTCGTCTAATATTCATTTCGTCTAATACGCATACTGGTCTACTATGCTGCACTAGCGCCCTCTACGACCCGAGTCGACTCTATTCGCGATTGTGTGCCTAATTAATTACTAATCCTCTTCAACTTCTTGATTTATTTTATCACTGTTGACTAGTGTTGTTCGTCTTTGATTACTTTGCATTGTGGAAGTGTTTTCCACCCAAAGGGGGAAGCAATGTGTGTCTTATCGAGGTTATACATACACGATACGGGCGAGGAAAAACGGAATGGTATACTGGCGATGGCGAAAGGGGGCGCCAAAAAGGGGAAGGAAAGAGAGGAAAAGAAAAGGGAGAGAAAAAAAAGATTGAAAAAGAGAAAAAATGGGGAAGAAAGAGAGGAGGAAAAAAAGGAAGAGGGAAGAGGGAGAAAGAAAAGGAAAAAAGGAAAGGGAAACATCTCATGCTTTGCGCTCGCATTAATAATTTATTGAGATATGTATCCTGTACATAATAACAAAAGAAAAATGATTAAAATCTCCCATTTTTGAGATCTGAAAATAGGGAAACAGCTTCAGCTCTTGCTGCGCGCTCACATTTTTATTTATGATACATCCATCTCTTCTTGAATTCCTTCAAACAATCCTTAATCTGTTACTTCTTTATGTCAATTAACCAACATTTTCGGCAATAATTGCAGTAATTGTTCATTTTAAGATAATTATGTATCTTGTATTACAGGGAGTGTTCAAAGTGTCCTGAAATATCAATTTTTTTCAACTCGCCGTGCACATGTTTGTATATTCATTTCTAAACTGGATAGTGACGTGGATTGTCAATGTCTAATTCCTTCAGCTTTTTCTCGTCTCATTCCCCGTTTTCTTTTCCCTCCTTCCCTTTTCTCTTTTTTTTCTCCCCCACCCTTTTCTCTTTTTTGGGGCCGTCAATAAGGAGGGGCGGACGCTTTGCCCTCCTCGAAATGCCTATGTATCCACTTTATGAATGCTTACAAACAGTCCTTAAAACGTCATTTTTCATGTCAGAATATCACAAATTTCGACCCGCGCTCGCATTGTTTATTTAGATGTGTATTATGTACAAATTTACAAAAAGTGATTAAAGTGCCCCGTTTTGAGGTCTGAATATAGGAAAATTTCAGCTCGCACTGTGATGTTGCATTTACAAAAGTAAAATATGTATCTTCAAGAATTCCTAAACGCAGTCCTTAAAACGCCCCTGTTTCATGTCAGTATATGGAAAATTCTCAGCTCGCGCTGCGCGCTTGCAATCCTCGCATTAGTTTAATCTAGAGAAATGTTCAGGATTTCAAACAGATAATAGTGGGCCTACAAGAAATAAAATGTTTATAAAAAAAAAGATCAGCTCGCGCAAGCAAAAAAAAAAACAAAAAACACGGAAAAAACCCTCTTCGATCCGCAGACAGGGGAATATATAAATGAATGAACATTTTTCGAGCAACAGCCCCCCCCCCTGCCCCCATTAGCAAAAGCTAGATCCGCAAAAGGGATGTGTTATAATTATACCCGGCAGGCCTATATACTCGCGACCAAAAATCTACTCTAGTGATTTCAATACCCCCCCTTCCTGTAAACTCCTGGATCCGCGCCTACGTAGTAGTAATTATTTTAATTATGTATATTATTTCTATTATGATTATCCTTATTATTATCATTTTTGTTAATATTAGTAATATGATCATCACAATTATTATTAGTAGTAGTATTATTGTGAATTTTATTATTATTATTATTTATTAGTATCATTATGATGATTATCATTCTTATTATTATATCCATTAATTGCTACAGCATGAGTATATCACAAACATTATACTCATCGTTATTGTCAATACTACTAGGCCTACATTTATTTTAGGCGCAGGCGGGCTAGCTTCTAGCGACGGGAAACGAACAAAAAGGGAGAGGATAGTACAGGGAAAGAAGAAAGGACAGATCGGGAAGAGCTCCTTTTTGGGGGGGTATATTGATCAATAATATTTCTTTAAAAGGCTATATTGTCTTTCATCTGTTTATCGTATTTTGATATCGGAATACAATATTCTCCTTTCTTTTTTTAAATAAAAATTGAGCGACAAATTAAATTAAAAGGACCCTTTTCCATTTTCCCCATCTTAGTTCCCCCTTTTATATGTGTGTGTGTGCGTTTTAGGGGGGGGGGGTGGGGTGCCTGAATTGCTGTACCCACTGAATCGACCCTTGCGATAGTAGTTATCATCATAGTTTTTAGGTTTTTTTTTAAACTAATATCATCAATGATATCAAGGTATTAAAGTCATTTCGCTCCCCTCCTCGGATAACGCAAATTATTTGTATTAGACGAAATGGCTATTGGACCGAATGGCTATTAGACTAAATGGCTATTGGACGATTTGGGAATTGGACGAAATGGTTAGTAGACGATTCGGTTGGTAGACGAACTGATTATTGGACCTAATGGTTGATGGACGAAATGACTATTAGACGAAATGGCAATTGGACGAGTTGATAAGTAGACGATGTGGATATTGGACCAACTGAAATTAGCCGACATGGCTATTGGACCAAATGAACGGTGGACGAACTGGTTAATGGACGATTTGGCATTAGACCAAATGGATTTAGACGAAATGGTTGGTAGACGAAATGGTTGTAGACGAATTGGCTATAGACTAACTGGCTATTAGACTAAATGGCTATTAGACGAAATGGTGATTGGACGAAATGGGTGGTAGACGAAATGTTGATGGACGAAATGGCATTAGACGAAATGAATGTAGACCATGTGGTGAGTGGACGAGATGGCAGTAGACAAATTGGCAATTTACCGTTCAATTAGGGCCTAAGTCTAAGAAAAAATAATTAAATTTACATAGGCCTAAGAGCCGAGTTAATGAATAGCTGTAATGAAAACTGAAAGTGTAAGAAAATCAAGCATTTGTCCTACAGAAAAAAGAGAAAATAAGTCAAACATTGCCACACATGGAGATGTAACTGAGTCTGAGAACAAGGTTAAATAAAAAATAGGCCTAACCTTGTTCATTGAATGAGTGCAAAATCACAACACGAAAATCAACTGATGGGACTATATTTAGTGACGACGACGAAAAATAAGGGGATTGAATGAGTATTCCCTAAAATTCAAGATTTGTACGAACCATCTCCTTTCAAAACCGCATGAGTACTTACAAATTTCGATAATGTGGGTATATACAGTCGATAAGTGTGAACTACGGAGACATAAATGAACACAAATAGGGCAGTAGAAGAAGACATCACGCCGCAGCTATATCTGAACTCAAGAGGGCGATATCGCAGAATGCAAACAGGGGGGGGGGGGGGGGGAAGGAAAAGGATTGGGGTACTGTATGTACCGGTACTTGTAACCCGGGGAGCGTTTCATCTGACATCTTTCCATGATTTTGATTGGCTCAGAGTCACTGTTCCTATGGTAACTGTCGGATGAATTGGGACTTGTCGGACATTTTATCCAACAAGTCCTTTCATGAAACGCCCCCCTGGTTTCACGGAATAATGATTCAAAGATTTTCCCCCTGGAATTTCATAGGGCCAATTCTAACTGTAGCCAATAGTGCGGGCCTATATTTATAGGCCATGCAAGTTCTAGTATTTACAGTACACTCCCAAAGAAAAGGTGCGACTATGATTGTTCCAAATTTCGCAAAAAAGTGAACTTTAATTAATTCACATAAAAATAATTTAATGGGATATATGAGTTTGCATGCTCAAAATGTTAAGATAAGACATATCTCACATATCTAATGATATATCAATACATAAGAAATACTTAATCGAATAGATATCAATACTTCTACAGTAAGTATACCAATTCCAACTTTCTTAAGAAAATGCATTCTTCTTCCAGCTAAACTTCTGATGCACACACATTTTATGAGTTTCTTATTCACTACATTTCATGTTCTCCCTAAAAGATCAACTCCCCTAATTCAGAGTAAAGTTATGATGTACAGATTGTTATGGTCAAGCGTCCAAGGTTGACCAACACCTGTTTGGTTGCAAAGAGTCCTAGTATATATAAAAGGGGTTCACTTCTGAACCAAATCAGATTGGTTACAGAATAGAGATTGGAGTTTAGAGCTACAGAACAGTATACTACATCAGTTTGCAGCATTTATATTATCTTCATCTTCAGAGTACAGTCACCATCAGACTTACTCACATATTAGTTGTCATTATCATCATCATCATCATCATCACCACCACCATCATCACCATCATCATCATTATCATCATAATCACCACCACCATCATCACCATCATCATCACCACCACCATCATCATCATCAAGTTTATCATCTATAACAAATCTATGTGAACTCACAATAAGATCCAACCCCAACACAACAATTTGAGGATCCAAGATGGCTAATTTGTGACTTAAAGGGCAGAAAATTGCAACAATTCGTAGAAACAGAAGGCTTTTACCTAAAAAGGGTCTCTTTGCAGACTTGATTCTAAGACAGTAACGGTGTGGACACATTACAACACTAATGTTTAGGGTACTCTGAGGATTGGGTGCATTAGGGAAGTGTATTTCTGATCATGGCGGACACCTATACAGTTTACTATTGCCTTATTTTGAAACCCAATTGTAAACACATTGTACAAAATTAGCCTAAAACAATGCTTAACAAGGAGGTGTAAAATTATTAGTTGCTAAACGATCATCATGGTCACACCTTTGTCAAATATAACACGGCCGATCATGTGCGATATTCTTTCATTCACATCTGGTTTAATGAAAGAATACTAGAAGCTATAGACTTTGTTTCAGGATTTTCAAATATTCAAGAGAGAGATAAGGAGTAGAATCATTTGCTATTTTCCTCTCTCTCTCCCATGTACACATACACACTGCATCGCTCTCTCTTTCTCTTACTTTTTCTTCGTTCCAGGGCAATTTCATAAAGAAAAAAAATCTTTAGTACATCCAATGCCCATTTCTTCCAATTCTTACTTCACTTCGTGAACGACTCAAAATTAAACTTTTCATAAAAGATCCTTTCAAGAAGGTCCCACATGTAGGGGTTCGGAAGTACACACTCCCTTTAAGTACTTTCTCAATTCCTATCCCCACTCATACACACCATTGGCACACAATATAGGCACAATTTCACAACAGCATGTTTTCTGCAAAAATTAAGAGATACAGACATTATTTCTTGAATAAATTCATATATTTAATTGATATCAAAGGATAATATTTATTTCATTATCATACATACATAATTTTCAACCTTGCAACATATTCATATTTTTCTTGGTATACTGACCATCCAAGCATAATATCACACCAGATGGTTTCAACATCCATCCTTAATTTCAATCAACAAAGTTCTGTGAAAGAGTACTAGGAATTTATCCTATTCAACATATTACAAAGCTTGTGTATATCAAAATAATGGACCCAATGTAGGCTGTATGTTTTGTAAATAAAATCTTACTTCAGTTGTACTGTGTGTCAATATACTAAATAGATCTCTCAATTACACAACAAACCCTAAGACATGTTGGCTACAAGACATGGAGATATGGATTCTTGTTTGAGAAAAGCATACCGGTAATTGGTGCTAAATCAAATAGTGACGTAAAGAGTAGTACAGCGATCATTGATGATTAAAAATTGATTTGGGTTTTTATCATGGATGTTAAGCCTAGAAATAAGCTTGCTACAAATTTAAGTATCAATTTTACTGTTCAGAGCCTTAGTACAGTTGATTTCATCTGTAAAAATGAAAATGCTTAGAATTAATGCCTTAGGTTTCTATCTTCATGAATTATCCCAATTGCATGTAGTTGGTTGCAAAGTGAGAGGCGACCACAAAAATGTTTATGTGTGTAGAAAGCAGATTTATTAAATCATATGGATACTCAAATATGCATTCGTCAAAATGCATCTTACAGGTGACCTTTTGTTTTCATGGCAGCTTTATCTATTTCAATAGATAGTTCTTAAATGGATACTCCAAGGCTGAAAAATAAATAAGAGTAAAATTCACAGAGCAAAATACTGAAAATTTCATCTGATAACAAATAATGAAGTTTACTGCATTTAAGTTTAGCAATATCTTGTGAAAACAGTTATATTCGCATCACCATGAATATTCATAAATAGATGGGCTGGTGTCACATTCCCATTTTCGTTTTCCTTGTGTTATTACATGAATTCATAATTGTATCATTTTTCATACATGTGTGAAATAAGTTGCAGGAATGAACATCTAATGCATTAAATCAGTTGTAAACCATTTTCGTTTTAATACTAAATAGGTTCATTATTGTGGATTGAAATAATCGCTAGAGGGTATTCATTTGTCTCGCAATCTACTATGGTCAACAAGGAAATTCGTGATCACTCTCGCAAAAAGTGTTCACTGGCTTTCTAGGAAATTTGTGATCACTCTCACAAAAAGTGTTCACTAGCTTACAAGTTCACGAGCTTTCGAGTGACGCTGCAACTCTTTATCAAGTGACGAAAATTAAAGTTGATAAATTGATAAAGAGTTGCAGCGGCACTCGAAAGCTCGTGAACTTGTAAGCTAGTGAACACTTTTTGCGAGAGTGATCACGAATTTCCTAGAAAGCCAGTGAAAACTTTTTGCGAGAGTGATCACGAATTTCCTTGTTGACCATCGTAGATTGCGAGACAAATGAATACCCTCTAGCGATCAATTTCGTTTTCATTGTGTTATTACATGAAATCATAATTGTATCATCTTTTCATACACATGTGAATGATATGTCTTCCTTTAATACAATGAAATAAGTTGCAGCAATGAACATCTAATGCAATAAATCAGTTGCAAACCAAATTTTCCTTGGAGGAAAATAATAACAACCCAATTTCAAATACTAGTAATGAAATAGAAAGAACAAGTGGGTATATGACATCATCAGTTTGCTCACTGAACATTCATGAAGGCATGCCTAGAGCTTTTTCACCGTAACAATGCAAATCTTTAAAATTCAAGGATTTGTTTACTCATTGGCTGATATTGATCAAATTTTTAGTGCTTCATTTGTCTGATTTTTAAATAATTATATTATTTTCAGCCTGGAGTAGCCCATTAAAAGAATTGACTCTCAGAAATAATTCTCTGGGTTCAAAATTCCTAGCAGGGCTACTCTATCCCACATTTATTTGAATAAATATAATTAAACTATAGAAGCACAGCAGTGAAATTTCATCAAATTGGCTGAAAATAAACAGAGTTGTTGAGGAATAAGTTTGCACTTTTTGTTTTTTTTGAAATAGTGTTGGTCTTTCATATCAGTGAGTTAGCTGATGTCATATACATGTAAGAGCCCACTTCTTGGTATTCTATGATGAAATCAGTATATGATAAAATGCATTTTCCTTGCGGTTACAACTTAGCGCTTCACACTTTGATCCACTAGATATACATGTATTTCATTTTGTGCAAAAGGCAACTTGTCAAAAGTCTGTGACACGTCTTTAGAAGTAATCCCACCATACAGTGATGCTAGAAAGTTAGTGAACCCCATCAGAAAATGAACATATTTCAAGTTCTGCCATGTGTTAGATAATCAAATGTAAACTCAGGTGATACAATATTATGTTCAATAACGTTTGTTTCTCTGGTAATGCATGTAAATATACTCGATACTTTGTACTGCGCTATCTACTGTTCTGATGTGATACATTTGTGTTAGTACAATTGATACTTAATAAAACACTCTGCAACTGTATCTCTTGGAGTCAAGACGTTTATTATTGTGCTCGTCACATCACATGGTGTCAGAAGTTTTAACGAACCAGCGCTTTCCTAAGAATACTTGATAATTATGTCGGGTCTGCGACCTCCTGAACAACTATCCTTTGAAGGAAATTTGTCTAGAAACTTCAACAATGGGATACAGGAATTTAACGTGTATGAGATTGCTACTCAACTGACGGAGAAGACTGAGATTGTCCGATGTGCAACACTTTGATACGTGGCAGGGCTACATGCTCAGGTTATATGCCAAACTTTTCCATTCATGAACGACAAAAGGGACAGAATTAATGTCTTGAAACAGAAATTAAGGAATTACTGTGAATCTAAAAAGAACACAACGGTGAGCAGGTATTTGTTCAATACCTGTAAGCCACATGGTGGTGAACCTTTTGCAAAGTTCTTGATGGAAATTAAAAGACTCACAAACAACTGTGAGTTTGAGCAACAATCCCTACTGAAGGATTGCATGGTCTGCAGGATAAAGGATCAAGCGCTCCGGGAAAAGCACCTACAGATTGAGAACTTGACTTTGAAGCAATGCACGAAAATGTGCACATTGTCGGAAGCGAAAGCCGAGCAAGTAAAACAACTTCTTTGCACACTGATTGCATCAAGAAAGGAGCCATGGATGCCATCGAAGCAAGGCGCAGAGGATGTGAAAGCACGAGAAGAGGGTGGCAAGATGGAACTGGAAAGGACAAAGACCACCAATCATATCAAAAATCATCCAGGTGAGATAAACATGGTTGACGATATCCTGACAATAAATGCCCATCCAAAGCAAACTATAAATACTGTACATATCGACAGATATGTACAAATGCTGAAAGGTGTCCAGCTGAATTGGATAAGTGTAAATCATGTGGACAAGAAGGACACTTTATCGATCTACATTGTGCCAGAACACTACACCAAATTTTAAAACTAGATATACAAAAGTGCTGTAAGCTGTTGAAATAGGTCACTATGGAAGCGCTAAAACCTCCTCAACAACTTGATTTGGAGGCACAAATCCTCCCTCAGGTATGGGCACTCTGGAAAGAGGAATTAAAGCTGTATCTTGACCTGGCCATGGCTGACAGAGAAGATAAGACAAAAGTAAAGATGTTAGTGTACCTTGTTGGCAATAGGGGAAGAGAGCTGTACCAAACCATAAAGCCAGCAATGGAGACATTGGAGGTTAATCATTGCAATTCTTCCTATAATGAAACTGTGGATCGATTCAAATTCAGCAGGCGGGGGAGACTTTTTAAGTGTACGTGACATTATTAAAACTCCTCACCGAAAACTGCAATTTTTTCCAAGCTGGCAGATAGTCTCGTAAGCATTGTCTGTGGAATTAGGGAGTCGGTCTGAGAGAATGTCTTTTGAGGGAAACGGTATTGACATTAGAGGGCTGCATCCAGATATGCAGAGCATCGGAACTGACAAAGAGTAGGATAGGGTGTTGGATGGAGATACAGATATGGTACATGCCATGAGGGAATCATCAAACCAGCACTCTTGAAGTACACAATCCAAGAACAGAAGTCAGGAATCCAAAAGATGCTTAAATGTGGATACTGAAAATCCTTTGTCAAGGAGACAGTCCAGCCTTTGGGGAAAAAAGGTGCACGATGTGGAAAGGACAACCATTTCAAGAACCAGTGTAAAACAATAATAGGTAAAATGGAAATGTACATGGAATAGCCAGACAGGGAGAAGAGGATGATCCAGACTTTACACTACATGTGATTACACTTGAACCAGAAGAGATAAAAAGTATTCAAGAAAAGCCAAAGAAACGGATCTTTGCAAACATGTTGATATCTGGGCGTTCAGTATTGGGTTTCAGGTAGATTGTGGTGCCACCTGCAATGATCTCCCTTCTTCTTGCATTGACACAAGCACTGTGTTGCTTCAACCTACCAAGGGATTGCTGTCAATGTATAATTGGAGTACAATCAGAAAATGTTTTGGAAACGACAAGCATACATGTACGACTTGTGCTTTTTATTTCATGAAAGATCTGAAGGTAGAAATTCGAAGTTATCTAAGAAGAAAATGTAATCAAAAGAGACTTGATTCAAAACAGGTCTCAAAGGTTTTTTCAATCCTTTAGTTCCTGTTTTGTTATTTTATCTATGTACATTTTTGTATGTGACTTTTTTATCAAACATTTGTAAATATCATATGAACAAATAAAGTACCTCTTATGAGGACAATGTAAACAAGCGATGTATTATGATAACAGGTCAAGAAACAAATAACTCCCACATCTCGAGCCAGACCAGCTGATGTGGTTCAAGGCATGCCCAAGCGAGTGGATCCAGGGTTGCATTATCGCTGCTCATGAATCACCACCTAGTATCTACCTCATCAACTCACCACATGGCGAGTTTCGGAGGAACAGACAACACATTAGAATCTTGAAAGAGCGTGAAAACATTGAGTGACGAGCAAGGCAATCGTGGATGCACTTTCTGTCCAACAGGGTACATCCGAACGCCGGAGATGCACACACAAACACTCTCCACACACCCCCAGCCGGAATGGACGTATTCTGTGCATGCCAGTGAGTGCAGTGTCTGGCGACATTGCAGTGAGAAGTGACATGGGAGGACAACTTCCCCATAGGTTATATTGGATGTATGAGTGTATGATTCTTTAGTTATTGGCTCCTCCACTATAAAGCCTTAATGGAATGGGTAATCAGGGCAAAGAATCTGACTGCATAAAGAAACGATTTTGTCATGTTTTTCAAGTTATAAAGTGTAATATCATTGTTTATGTTGACTATACGAGCAAAGACAATTTTACATTGATTTCTCTTTTGAATTGCCTTCCTCATAATTTGTTGTATCACTGCCCTTAAAAACTAGGGGAAGGGGGATGTAATGTATGTAAATATACTGAATACTTTGTACTTCGCCATCTACTGCTCAGATGTGATACATTTGTGTTAGTACAATTGGTACATAACAAAGACACTCTGTAACCGTATTCTTGGAGTCGAGACATATTATTATTTATTGTGCTTGTCACATCACAGGTTTCGCACACTCTTTAGCACCACTGTATGGATGCTATACGTCTTCTTTGCAGCACCTAAGATGATTTGAAAAGAAAAGCTACTTGCAGAATTTCAGCGGGGAAAACTCAGATCTGACTTTTGACAAGGTGCCTGAAGTATCTCTCTCCTGTATATTAAAATCAAGGATGATTTAATGCATTCCACAAGGATCCAAGCAATATTTCATATTCATGGAGAATGTAACTGACTCAATTTACTCAACACAAGCCTGGCTTGAATTTGGTGAAGGGACCAGAGTTGACATTGTCTCAACACTGATAGTGTTGAGACTTCCCAACTTCCAGTTGGGTGTTTTGGCTTATCTATAAATCATGTAGCATAAGCAACAAGACTAAGTTTGGACACCATACTTAAAATCACCCTGTAGCTTGCTGAGTTAGTTGAGTGATCTGTGAGAGGATATTCTTGATGTGTGGTTTCTTCTGGTGTAGCTGGGATGTCAGCAAGGCTATCTCCTCCTGAACCTGTAAGATACACACAGTTATTGATATTGAGAGACAGGTTGTGAGGGGGAATTGGGGAAAGGAAGTAAAGGGAGAGGATGAGATATAAAGAGGGTAAGGACAGCACATAAGAAATAGTTATATTACAACACAATAAAGCATGCAATTTACCTGGCATAATAAATTCAACTTAACTCTTTGCCCACTGAATGAATTTAAAGGTGAGAATAATGACTGCCCTTTGAATAGTTCTATAAATTTTATGTTCCTCAAGAATTGATGATGGTCATCATCAATGTCCATGAGAAGTTTTTAATGGTTAAGTCCACCTCAGAAAAATGTTGATTTGAATTAATAGAGAAAAATCAGACAAGCACAATGCTGAAAATTTCTTCAAAATTGGATGTAAAATAAGAAAGTTATGACATTTCAAAATTTCGCTTATTTTTAACAAAATAGTTACATGAACGAGCCAGTTACATCCAAATAAGAGAGTCAATGATGTCACTCACTATTTCTTTTTTTTTTGTACGAATTTTACGATTAGGACCTCTTTGCCTGAACCACAAAATGTAGAAGTAATGGAATTCCACGTGATCAGGGAGGAATGAAACTTCTTTTCACATGACAATGACGAGAAAATGAAAATATTTCACATTTCATATAATAAAATAAAAAAGAAATAGTGAGTGATGTCACCAGTTCCCTCATTTGCATACTGAGCGAGATGTGCATATTACTGTTTTGTGAAATGAAGCGAAAATTTAAAATGTCATAACTTTCTTCTTTTACATCCGATTTTAATGAATTTTTCTCTTTTTATTTAAATCAAGTTTTTGTTGGGGTGGACTTGTCCTTTAAGAAGTTTTCTGGTACATTGGAGTCTACTGAAGCTGGCACGAGTGTATGACAAGAGAAAATTTCATTTGATTTCAAATTCAATAAGGAACAAAAATGAACAAAATATTACTAGCAAAATGCACTTGTGCTTGTTAAGTTCATATATTGATGCATATTTTATGTGTAATCTGCTATAAAGGATTGTCAATTGCTGAAATCTATAATACAATGATACCTAGGGTGCTCGTCAATTTCATCCTGTTATGGCTTTACCTTGGAATGTAATGTAAATTTTTTCTGTCATACACTAGAGAATTGCCATTTCAACATCTGACATTGCAGTCCCTCACACAAACTCAAATCAAAATCCCCTGTACAAGAGTTAAATTGATTTTTAAACTAACCTGTGTGAGTTCATCACCAATTAATAATGCTGCACTGTCCTCCGTTGATGAAGGTAAATTCAGCTCCTTAACCCATCCCTGTAACTCAGCCTCCTGACTCTTCAATCTCCTGCAATATAATAAAACAGAATGTCAACAAGGTGAACACAGTCAAATCTATTTGGAATTAATATCCAATACCTTTGACAGCAATTAGGTCATAAAGAATGTTTGTAGCTTTACATTATTCATTGTATGGACTGCGATTTAATCATGCATGGAAAAAAACAATGCAATGCATTTAAGTCTTACAAACTGGAGTGATTCACTACAAGCACTCCCCCAACACCCGGTTGGGAATCACAACAAAACATCTAGGAAGTAGCATAAAGAGATGTGCTGGAAACATCATTATTGTCAGAATGACATTCACACCCTCAGAAATACCTGGGACCTGTCTTACAAGTTTCAATAGACTTAAATCAAATCTAAATTGTGATTGATCTAAAATTTTGTAGTTTAAAGAGGAATTTTAAATCAACTGCAGTTAAGACATTGATTTAAATTTATCGCAACAAACTTTGAAACAAAAAGTTAATTTTTAACACAATGGCGAATGGTTCTTGTCATCTCTTACTTGAGTTTATGTTTCATATCTTGGTATCCTTGGAGGATATTCTTCAGCCCTTGTATCTCAGCGTAGAGAACCTCAGTGGAATCTGCTCTACTCTTATCTTTTACTTCATCACCAAACCTTGGGGTTTGCTCAAAATTAAATGGAATGGAAGACGTCCTTCTCGGCAACATGCCCACTCTATCAGATGTAGATTGTGATGCACCTTTGGGTTAAAACAGAAATATATGTGTTTTAACTTCTTCCTTTTCATGATGATAAAAGATGTGTCCAGTGGAAATATGGAAAGTGAACTGCTAGATAGCAAGTATAACATTTTATGTATTGAGTCAACCAGACCCCCAATGAATAGGATTAAGCTTTAATAATTCCCAATACTAGTAAAATGCTTTTAAAGGATTTAAAGGACTAAGAAAGACAGTAGGGATCAGAAGGGTGGAGGGGAGAAAGAGGACATATTGTATACAAATACTGAGATGACATGCTAAACACACCGACACCGGTTGAGGAATAAGGGGAGTGGAAGAGAGAGAAAGAGAGATACAGACCCAGAGTTCAGACTATATCAGAGTCACAGGGTTCACCCCTTCTAATATTTTGAGGCTCTACAATTCTTTTTTCATAATGATCACCTCAGCACAGTCCCATACCAAATTCTGCAATACTTGCCATGAAAACAGGTACAGGAGCACTCAATACAATTGTAGGAAATGGTATGATCTCTGTTTCATTAAAATGATGATTCAGGGGAAAGTTTGACAGTTGGAGGGATGTGGGAGAAGAGAACATAATCACCTTTAGAGGGTCTATAAGAGGTAGAAGGTTGGCCTGATGAAAAAGCAGATGGTGGAAGAAGAACAGGAGGCTTCATCTCTATCCTAGAAACATCAACACCACTCTGAGTCAGTCTTGAACCATCCTTGGTCTTTGGTAGGGTATATGCTCTGGGACTTCTAGAATCAAACTTGGTATCAATAATTTTCTTCTTGTTATCACTGTCATCTCTTTCAGAATGTACAAATTCACTGTCAGTAGTTCTTGGTTCATCAGCTAGTCCCTCCAATCCACATGATCTAGTCTTCCCCATATCCTCTGGGGGTACACTATTAGGGATGGGTTTTCTTGTTTTAACAGGTTCATTCATATCTGATGGATCATGAAACGTTCTACTACTGGGTGGTTGATCATTCGATGGTAGGGTGGATGACAGTGCTTTGCCTCGCTTCTGAGGAATACTATGGTGGTATTCTTCTTTAGAATTATTTCTATGAAAAAAAAGGAAAGCAGTTTACTTTTTTTCAATTTGCAATTATCACCACAAAACTATAATGGTCTTAAAATTTAACATTAAAAAGTATCATCACAGTAATTCAAATATCACAATGTTTATTGTCATTCCTATATGCACACTTGGGTCAAGTCTAAGTTGACCAGTCAAACACTTCTATTGTTATAACAGGGGCAAAAAGGGATAGACGACCCCAAAACATAATGCCTCTGGAAACTCCCTACGTCCTATTGTGGGCATAACACCTCACCCCCTCCCCGTTATACATAAAGGTTTTTGTTTAAATAAAGAAAGAGCTTGATCAACTTACGATATTGCATGAAGATCTGACCGTGACCATAGTCCTTCTCTCTGAAGTGAATCTCTCAGGAAATCTGGCTTTCTTGGCTGAGGGCGAACTTTACTCATCACAGGTCTGTCATAGAGGAAAGGGAATTAATTAATGGCTCATTGAACTTTGTTAATAGCAGAGTACAAACACACTTTCCTATCACATTCTAATAGCTGAAAACCTGAAAATGTAGTTTGCTGAAAGGTCTCAATTAATGCTGAGTGTTCTGTTTTTGGAGAGTGTGCACCCTATGAGTTTTCCACTAGCATTTTTAAAAAAAACAACTTTGAAAACAACTTTCTTCCAGCAAAACTGTTAAACAGCAACCACAAACCAAATGAATTATGAGCCAGGATGTATTTTAAGTTACTTTACAATTATCAAAATGTAAATAAAAGAAGAAATCCAGCTACTGTACATAAAATATAATAAGACATCTTTATTTCCCCACATAATAAAGAAAGTATATTGCATAAGTAATTGGGAAATTGTCCCTTCCCTTGAAAAGATGGGATTTAATAATATCACAGATAACATGTTCAAATAGCATCGTGCTACAAACAGCAAGTAAAGTGATGAATCCTTTCATAAAGGAAATGAATGAATTCGCACATGCTCCTTTAAATTTTTTTAATTAAATAATGAAATCAATTAACCATTAATTGCATAAATAAGTCTTACTTCGTAGAAAATGATGTTTTTCCTACTGCATGATCCATCACCCTTTCTTCCACAGAGGCACTCATCACTGGAAGACCCCTTGATCCTAACGGTTCCACTGTCATGCTTGACATTAGGGTCGTGGGAGGGAGAGTGACCTTTGGCCTATGACCTCTAGTAGGGTGCTCATCTTCAAACCTGACCTTCCTCTGTTTAATGCTGCGATGTTTCTTCTTCTTTTCTCTGTTGGCGATAGTCTTCTGTCTCCAGAGGGCAGCACAGCGTTGGACAACTTGGTAGGACTTCAGGGATGTCTGTAAATATCAGAGACAAAGTCAAAATTTGTTGAACTTGCATGAGGTAAACTTACAAAGGAATATGATTGACTCTACAAAATAATCTGTAAATGATTTCTATATGTCTGACTTGCAGTAAAGATGAATACAGTAGATGATTCATGTCTATCACATCCACAAAAAAATACAACTAATCTGCCAAAAGAAAAATATAAAGAAATCAAAATGAAATGTAAATTCAGAATTGATCTTGGTGTCATTCACTTCATGATCTAGTAAATGCTGCTTATAGGCATATGCTTTATAGAGGTAATAAGAAGTTAACATGTAGCTTTGTTTTTTTTGCCTTACATACAAATGTAGGGGTAGACATACAACATTCTAACTAAATTCATGCTAAGGGGTTTTATTTTACCAAATCAATAACATTTGCTTACTTTTTAAAAGCCTGCAAATCTTCCACTGTAGCTCCTAGTATAAAATACATTGCCACAAAGTATACAAAAAATTCAAGTAATTCCCAACACAATAGCAGAGTTTCCTGGTCCTACAATAGGAGCCTACTCATATACCTGAGCATGGTGTTGAGCAGCCACTGCAGCCCTTCTCTCCCCTAAACTCCCGGCTACCATCAGCCACTGACGCACCCCTTCTCTCAGCAGCTCTACCCTGCGTTGTTCAAGAGCTTGTGTGATACGTGCCTTCTTCCTCCGACGTTCTTTGACGTACCTGATCCAGGCATGGAGTGTGTGCTGCTGAAGTCTCATGCTCCAGAGCCACAAGGCCATTACTGTCTTGCCGTTCTCTTCTTTGGCTTCACTATACTGCACGTTGTGAAAATAGAATAAAAGAGCTTTCTAATCACATGGAAAATACAATTATTCATAATTTGATCTGAAAATAATAAAATGTAAAAACAAAATCTTCATTTAAATTTTTTTTTACATGAACTTACAGCAATGAAATGAAAAGCTGACACATGCAGGGACGAATCTAGCCTCATTAGACAGAATGGTTTTGAGAGGCCAACTATAGTACAACAAACTGGCTAGATCTGCCACAAGAAACACGACATACAGTACTGTGTTGTTTTAGGTGGACATAAATTAAAAACACCCCTTTTTATTCAATAGAGATGTTCAATAGTTCATGAACTGAATAGTATTATCATTACTATTGTTGACAACACTTGATCGATAGAGCCCCTGACATATTGGTGATAGAGAATATAATTTCCTCCGGCATGAGCGGCTGCTTATCATATATTCAATGATTGAGCAGTTGAATGCACAGTATACCTGTTGTTTCCATTGCTTGAAGAACTTTGCTTGCATCCTGATCCTATTCAGCCACAGTGCCTGTCGAGCCATAAGCTGTAGAAATGAAATAATAGTACATGTACAGCAGAACAGAATAATAAGACTACACAAGAAGAACACAAACAGTGGGTAATAAATTAAGAGTATTAGGAAAGAGGTTTTGTGGATCAGGAAGACATTACACTAAAAACAAAAAGACTGATTTGTATTTACTTTTGTTGTTATAAGCTTCTGAAACTGATAGATTGACTTTTCTGTTTCTGTATTGTAATGTTTATATGAATGTATCATTGTATGAGCTGTAATATCCGAGGTGCTTTAATTTTCTCTACGTTTTTTTGTCAAAAATTGCTAAAAAATTGCCACTTTATTGTATCGTCACTGGTGCATATGAAACCAAAAAAAGTTAATGCCGAATCAGTGACATATACAAAAAATGTATCTCTACTAATTTGGGTGAACTTAATGCTTTTTATTTCAATTATGTGTTATTTACTGTTTTCTTGATGGCAAGAAGCCTGTATGCCTTCCATTGTTGGAAGCATCTCTGTCTCAATTTCTCAGCATGGAAAGTATCTGCTTTCGTCTCTCGCCTTCTGTCCTCTGCTTCCGTCTTAGCACACTGCTTCCACGCTAGAAATGCTCTCCGTAATATACCTATACAAACAATGTGATCATCATTGTCATTACCATCATCATCATCACCATTAGCATCATCATCATCATCAATATTAACATCATTGTTATCATTATTTTTCTCAGTGTGGGAATGGATGAAACCTTTATAAGTAAATGTACATTACGGAGTTGCTAATTCTCTTGTTAACAAAGTGTCATAAATATGTAAAAAAAACTATGTGATTCTTCAGAAAATGGCATAATATCATCTTTTCTGAGTATCCACCCCTTAATATCTAAATGAACTTGGCTACTGGCATAAGCCTACTTAATACATGTACTATATTTGAGTGAGAGATTGAGAAACTAGAACTCTTGTAATAATGTAATGTTAGATTACATTCTTTTATTCTTCACATTATTGATCACTTTCTAAAGCTTTATGTTTTCTCTAAAATCTTAAAAATTTTAATATAATTTAGATCTTATCAAGCTATTGAAATAAAATGATATTACTACCTCTATCTAATTGAGCTTGTAGTTGTTGTAATCTCCAGACTTTCACAGCAGTATCAGCTGCATGCTGCTGAGCATAGGCATGCCAAGTTGCTACAATCTGAAAACATGACGAGAATCAACATCAATCTACCATCACATCCCTTTCTAATTTAGCTCTATAAAGATTTTGGTCCACCGTACCAATCCGAGGCAAGTCTTGCACCTCACTAAGTTTTAATGTGGCAAAAAGTTGTAACAGTAATGAATATTTTGGGGAGCTTAAAGTCTGTCAAATCCCATACTCTGCATGAATGCAGGACCTAGGGATTTCTGCAGACTGAATATTTACACCCTTCCTCACCAGACTTAGGTCGACCCTTGCTTCTATCTCAACCACTTCTATGCCCGACATGAATTTTTTGGTGGTCATAATAAATTTATATCTAAATTTTGGCCAAGAAATGTTGGTTAGCTGCTAAATGTGAAAGAGGGTATCAGTTTACAAGGCCAAGGGCCCATTGGCAAAAAGTTACATGTCCGATTTCAGGAAATATAGATTGTTGATAAACCATCTTCATGCCTTTTGATCAATTTTTTTCTCTTTAATTTTGAATATATATGCATGCTAATATATACAGAATACACCAGTTCACTACATGTATCTGGAAGTGTTAGTAAATTGATGGAAAGTCCCATTTTTCAAAAGAGGGACATCGAGGGTTGAATTATTGTTAGAAAGTTTAAGTTATGTTAAATAAAATATGTTTTCAAATTAGAACATGATATTATAATTTTCCACTCTTGGATATATCTAAATATATGATGACATTTTTTTTCAATAATCAGGGATGATACGTTAAAAAATGGCATGCATCATAGATAAATGAGTGTCCATTTACACTAAACAACAAACCTTGTTGAGTATTCTTGTATTCCAATGATGGATAGCAATTCTCTCCAGTAATCTCTCCTCTTTGGCTGTCTCTACACAGACTTTCCAGTCTGAAAATGCATGCCTTGATAGGCAAAATGAGATTGTTAGGAAGGAAGTTGCATTAACATACAAAACTTGATGGCCCAAATTCACAAAGGTGGTTTTGAAAACCCACGGTTGAGTTTATGGTTTATGCAGATTTCCTGTATAAATTGCGCTTAATTTAGCGCGTATCTGTCACAGTGCGCCAAATTGACGCCTGTTACCATGGTTAGATATGCTATTTTATTCATAGAGTAGACTCATGAATAAAATAGCATATCTAACCATGGTAACAGGCGTCAATTTGGCGCACTGTGACAAAAGCGCACATCAGAATTGGAATTTTTTATACACGTGCCAGATACGCGCTAAATTAAGCGTTATTTATATAGGAAATCTGCATAAACCATGGACTCAACCGTGGGTTTTCAAAACCACTTTTGTGCAGAATTCAGGCCAATCAATATCGAAATTAAAATTCATTACAGCTTTTTCTCAAAGTGATGGTACATGTACTGGGAGTGGAAGTATTCAAACATTTATTTGCAGTCAAATGGCTGAAGTAAAGACTTTTATATATCATGGAAAAAATCATGAGTAATCACACAGAGATATACAAATTAATGGTTACGTTTTTAAGAAAAATATATAAAAAGAATATTTGATACTAAATTAGTGCAAATAAGAATAAACACTGCACCAGGTAACAAACTAAATTGGTGATGTCTCTCTCTCTTCTTTTATACAGTTGCTGGATACTGCTTATTGAAATCCCCCCCTGACTTGAGTCAAGTGTATAAAGCAGAAAATAAACTTTGGGGCCAGTATTCTGAAGTCAGGTTTAACTTAAACTCAGGTTAAAGTTGTGGTTTAAGTATGGGAAGCCGAAAGTATCAAAACTTTTATTAATTTGTATGTTTCTTATTTTTACTAAGCTCTTTCCTGATTCATGGATGGTGAAGACTATCATCTATGTATATTTCCTAGACAATTATGAATGGCAAAAAGAAGCTGCTGTAAACTGCTTATCTAAAAAAAAGAGCCAATGGAGTAAATAAGAGAGTCAAAAGGGGCCTAAGCTTTCGATCCTAGCAGAATCTTCTTCGAAGGCAAAATGACAAACATATAAGGTGGAACAACCATAATATGGACCACAGACATTCAACAGCAACACTGGAAACAAGGAGACAAAAGGGGCATTAGTGAGAAGAGATGACCAATCAAGTTAATGAAGGGGATGAAAGAAAAGGATAGGCAGACACAAAGGGAAGTTAGTGTGAGTGAGGCCAAAGAAAGACCTCAAGTGGGGAGGGATTAAGATATGAGGCAGGCAACATCAAACAGGATCTAGAACAAAACAGTGATAGAGGGTATGAGGAAGATATGAATAACAAGAGAATTAGTGAGAGGTGGGTCAAACAGGTAACAAAGAAAGGCATAATAAACTTGTGCATAAGAGTAGGGAAAAAAGGGAAAGAGTAGGGAACAACTGGTAATGTGCAAAAGACATAAGTATGTATGATAGAGCATTAAACAAACTAAGAGAAGAAAGTGTAAAAATAAATCTGCAAGTATAAAAGTATATAAATATATCAAAAATGAAAAAATAATATATATACAAATGGTGTAACTGATATTGTAATCCGCTAGGTGTGAGGGGAAAAAACAGAAGACTATATAGTACAAAAAAAACCCCTGTATATATGGAAGGGAAGCAAATTGCCTAAAAGGGTAAAAGCAAATAAAGAAGCTGATGCTGTATGAGAGAGAGGGCGTATTGAGAAAAAAAACTAAACACAGTAAACATGAAAAATTATGAATGATTTGAGAGCCGAATGAGCTGAAGTACAATATCTCACTGTTAGTGATTTATGTAACAATTGGCTATTCATATTTAAACCACAACTTTAAACCTAAGTTTAAGTTAAACCTGCTATCAGAAAAAGGGCCTGGTACATGTAGTTTAACCTGTCAAAGGACTGCAAAATTGGATGCAGTATTCTCTAATACTTTTAGTGAATACAAGAGTTTCAAAGATATTTATTCATTTATTGAGTCATATCCAATTTTAATGGTAATTTTCTCACTAAAAGAGAAAGATGCTGAGAGAGAAGTAAATACTTGTTATCCAATACCTGAGTCTTCTACGATTGACAGCTGTTTCTTTGGTTGCTACAACCTGATACACAACATGCATCTTATGACAATGGAACTGTAAGAAATGAGAAAGTCAATAATATATTTGAAATGCATGGATAGTTTGAGGAAGCCGTCTTTCATTCTACAAGGTCAAATTCCTGAAATTCATCACACAACGGTGGATTATAGTTGGAATATACTTACCCCAAAATCTATTTCACTTGCCCCTCAAAAGTCCTTGAAAAAGAAAGTTTCACCTCTTCAAAAAAAAGTTTTGCAGTTTTATAAACCACTGATCTTTTTTCTCTCTTTTGACATGAATTGAGCTACCTTGTTATTGCATTTCTTTTTCCAAAGTGATTTTATCTTGCCTGCCATGACCAAACTTAGGGTCAATATCATATCATATCGACCCTAATATTGGTCATTCTGTGAGAATTTTGCTTTCTACTGTATGAATTTTGCTTGCCCAAGTTTGGTCTTAACTTCAAATCACTTGCCCGACTTTTACTTGCCCCTGGCAATCGGGCAAGTGATTATGTAGCACCCTGGGTGCTAATAGTCCATCATTTCCTCCATAGGTTTTTCCCAGGTCAGATTCTGAACAGCACACTATAAAGAGCATACCTTACAATTATTATTTTTTTCTTTGAAAGATGAAATTTTTTTTTAAAGGTCCATATGGTATGACATATTTTCACTTTGTTATACTGTTAGTTGCTGGTTGTATGTCACAATTTCAAATGCTAAATACACAAAGAATACACCCAGGAAATTCAAAGAAAAGTTGACACTTGCAAAGCATTATAAAATTTACTGTGTTTTATGAATTATTTGTGCTATCATGATGAATTTGATATAAAACAAATGAGTACATCATGCCCCTTCATCACATTGCTTTGTCACCAGGAGCTGAAAAAGGTGTCATTTTCCCTCCAAAATCATTTCATATTTTTGCTGGTTACTTCTTAACACAAACATTTCAGATTACACTTTTTTGTTCAGTGGTGACATATCATGATAGAAAATGTAATATGAATCATAGATTTGATTTTTATATAATTCTATGAAACGATTTTTAAAAACACAATAACAAAAAATAGAATACATTCGGCACAAATATTACTTTTTTCTTCAAAGAAAATTCCACCTGAATATACTTTAATATCAATCATGTGAAAGAGTCTATTACTCTCTTTCATTTGATACCCAATCCGTCATGGTAGTATTTATATTTCTGAATATAAAGTCACTTTTTATGTCTAGCAAGCGAACAAATTTCACTGAATTCCATAGGTGTATGTAAACTTTTGGCCTCAACTGTATGTGATTGTTTATCTTCTCACCTTCCATGCAATGAAGACCCTCCTAATCTGTTTCCTGTTATAATGAAGATCAGCTCTCTCCTTCTTCACTTCCTTCAGTCTACGGTATGAGACATACTGATCAAACGAAATGATAATCAATCTTTGTAAAATGTTAAATACTATGCGAATAGTCTCTCAATGTAAGAAAAGTCAACATTCTTCACCTTAATACAAGAATAGAAAAAAAGGGAGAAAATAACCAAAGGTGCACAGACAATAATTATGTTTATAACCATAAGATAAATGGCTAGATGGCCATTTGAAAAGCAGTATCAAAATGTTGACACCGAGAGCAATATTAAACAATTTAATGATGCAGCAAACACAAAAAGAATGTAGTAAATTGTAAAAGCTTGATATTTTTAAAATCATATACAACTAATATAACAGCTAAATATATATAAAAAAAAATTTCAACTGACAAATGAAATTCTACACATACAATTCTATATAAACACTTTGATAGAGCACAGAAATGCAAGATTACCTTTCTCCATATATCCCATGCTTTCCTGGTTGTTTGAATATAGGCATGCTCAGATGCTTTCCTCTCAAATTCACTCCTGGAAAGATTAAGTGATTCAATCAGTCAAAGAAAAAGAGATGAAATAAAACAAATATCATGCGATGATGGGAGCATATCATAAAAGATAAACAGATAATCATTAAGATTTAGAGAGATTTCATACAACAAATAAACAAAAGATTTTCACTGACAATTTGTTACAAGCCACACAAATCCTTGCAGCTGATTGGCCCAGAGCAAATTTGCGTGTGAAAATCACTCATAAGACACTATAATGTGCATGTAAATGCATGTTCCGCTGTCAGTCACATGCATAGCATACAGGAATGTAGGCAATGTACTACTCCACATACATGTTAAGGCCTAAACATTTCACTGGATCTTTTTTTTAATTTGTTGATGGTATGGCATCTGGAGATCAATAGTTTCCAGTGACATTTTACCATAATACTCTTCTTATTTAATATAAGACCATGAAACTCATTTTTTTTATATATATACATGTACATTTCCAAAACAGGAATTCCCTATTTATACAGCCTAGTAACATTTGCTCAGAGGAAATTGTAAGAATACAGTGACTTTCAATACAAAAACATGTACCATGCAGGCCTACCATGCACATAATGCTACAAAATGACGTTTGCATACAGTGTTGAATTCATAATATCCTAACAAGTATTAGCAATAATAACATGTAATATCTTTTGCATTTCTAGAACAGACTTCTTTTTAAAAATAAGATCATACCTCTGTCTTGATTCTACTGTGAATTCCATCCACCTTTTCAAGGCCTTAGCACTCAGGGATACATGGTGATGGTCCAAGGCATGAAACTGACAGAAATAAATAAATTAATAGCAAATTTAATGGTTGTTGATGTATTTTAGGCTAATCTTGCATTCAATAATTATACTAAGCTATTCGGTAAACAGAATTTGTACAAGAATAGACGATTTCTAGACTACATTCAGGTGTGCATATATATCCAAGATCCTCTAAAAGTAAATATCAATGCCTTAAAAGAGCACTTCAAATATTCTGGCCAAACATTATTGGCATGGAGGAGCTCAATAATCTCAGTCAACTTAACAAGATGAGTCAGGAAGTCAAAAGATGTTGGAATTGGATAGGTCATGTCCTCAGAAAGCAAGGTGACCATCATTGTTACACTGCTCTAACATGGAATCCAGGAGGAAATGTAAAAGGGGTAGAGCAAAAACAACATGGAGAACTGTAGAGGAGAGAAATACCTATGGATGGAAGAGTTGGAATGAGGGGGTTGTGCTAGAAACCGCCAAAAAAGGAAAGAAAGCGTGGAGGCCTTATGTGCCACAGGGCATGAATAAGGATAGTAGTAGTAAAAGTGAATAAATGATTGCCTATCTGAATTGTAAAAAGGCCAACAACAACAAATTGCCTCAAAATCTTTTTATTTTTTTATTTTTTATTTTTCATTTTGAATCTTCATGAAAGCGGTATCCATCTATGGTTTAATGCTATAACCCTATAGAACTAATGAACTCAATGTTTCATATCATACAATCTCTATGAGGATGACCATTCTGATATAACGATGAAAACATTTTAAGGACTCCCTACTGGGATCATAGAATCTATAATTTTATAAGGTGTGAAGACTGACAAATCAAAAAAAATGTAAGCCTGTAGTCAATAAACTTATGGAAGTTGTGAATCAGTGCAAGTGTAATAATAATAATAATTGTCATTTATGTAGCGCTTTATCAATCTACGACTGCCCAAAGCACTTCACAATTATTATTACCCGGTCACTGGATTCATAGCATGTCAAGCAGCCTGTTAGGCGCACACTTGCTAAACCAACCACAATGACGGATGTTTCCTACCGGTACCAAATTAGCCCCTGGGAGAGAGTGGCAAAGTGTGGATAATATCGGGAGTAATATAAAGGGTAATATAGGGAGTCTGCACACAGTGACGGTATGATGTATGGTACACATGTGGGACTAACAAAGATCACCACTGAATGATTCCTCTGTATAGACTCTAGACAAAAACTGTACGATATTGATAGATCATCTAAAACAGCCACAAAATCTTTAAAATTATGGAATTGTTTACAAAATCAGCAGTAACATAAGACACACTCATTGACAAGCAATAAAGAGCAATTTTTTCACATGTACATGTACTTGTAGTGGTGAATCCGGTATGTAAGTGTTTGAAGAGCTTTCTGCCAGCATAATTTTAATGAGTAGACATAAGAAATAACAGGTGCCTGGATACACACCATCTTCTCAGATTCCTGCAGCTTAGATCTTGTTCTTTCTCTCCACTCAGTAAAGAACCTCCTTGCAAGTATGCTCTCATGGTGTAGGAAGGCCTGAAAATAAGAACATTTCAAGCACAATAGCTGTGTTGTTATTCACTTCAAGTAATTGTCTTAAAGGAGGCTATTAGTAATACAATGTGTTTGCAAAAATAATTTGTTGAGATGTATACAGACTTATCCAAAAGATACAACAAAATCTGTTTTGAAGCAAAATTTTCATAATGTACATGTATATACACGTAATATAGTGCACCAGACCCCCTATATTGGAGACCTTCCTGAAATGATTTGTCTTTGTTTTCTAGTTCATAGGTAATACTCTCAATTGATTATGGCATGAGGACAACATGAAGAGAAGTAAGAATGGAAAAATGTGGTTCAGGCACACAAAACAGTTTATTATTTTATGGGATTGGCTGACAGTAACAGTCAGACACCTGTCATTCTCGGTCATCAAACTAAAAAAAGTTGCCAAACAAGAAATTTTGATGAAACACTCTCAAGGTAAACCGTAAAAGGACTTGGCTATTCGCGTGATAACGCAAAAATTTTGGATGCAAATTTTTTACCAAATATACTACAAGCCAGTATAAAAATTCTGGAAATAATTTTTAATATATACAGAGATGCCAACTTTTGGAAATCAGAATTAGGGAGGATTTGCAACCGCCACCAAATTATGTGCGCATAGCGCACATCTCGAGCGCGGAGCGCTCGACCCTTGTGGCCGGGGTCCAGGGCCCGCCTTAGGGCCCTGGAAGCTCTGGGTTTCTAGATGCTCTCTGGTGCAATCTGACCCTTATTTTGGGGCATTTCACATGTTTTGAAATAAACACTGTTCCCACTTTTTTAACATTAAAAATATCAAATATGCATTTTCACATGTAAATAAAAAATGAGGGGACAAAAGAAGTACCTGTTCAACAACAATAATAAGGATGCATTATCACTATCGGCTATGGGCAGGTTATGTTCCACTATAAATCCAGTAAAGAAAAGCTCAGCGCTGGTCCCTTGCTTGGTGAAATAAAGACAACAGGGTACTAGTGGAGCTTGAAGATCTTGCCATCGCAATGTCCGTAGGCCTGTGCCGTTTGCTCCCGAACGTTAAGTGCCTCCGAATTATCATCACGACCTCCCTGCTAAACTGAAATGTCCACGCTGCAAATTGCGCAAAATGCATGGTAAATTCCTCTTTCCGACTTCCGAACACACAGGTACTGGAGACTGTATTCAGTCTTATACTTCTCACACCATTTCTTGGTCTTCTTTTGTTGATTTTCCGCCATTTCGTGTCAATATCAACCCATCAATACGCCGAAATCACACAACGATATTCCACCGCACGACTCGACAAATCCAGTGGCCGCGAGCACACACGCCTCGCGAAGCTAGCCGGGCCTACCGGCCTGGTGCACAGTGGATTCCCGTCGGGCATATCACATGCACCAGCTTTTCGCTGCTCCGTATTTGTCTACTTTTCACACAGAATTTAGTAGCAGCGAACGTAATGGAGTTACTACATGCTAAAGTTAGCAGACGATACATGTCCTTCCAATCCAATTTGATCAATGCAAAAAAATCGTAATTTCGGGAGGATAAGGATGGTAATCGTAAGGGCGGGAGTTGGGATGAATTTTCGGGAGCCTCCCGATGAAATCGGGAGGGTTGGCATCTCTGTATATATTATGAATAAAATATGCAAATGTATTTGTGAAAAACATTATTTACAAATTTAACACCCAATTTCACTTCAAATTTTCTTCTTTTTTTTCAGATGTCATCTTTGTAATCTGATGTAAAGGTTTTTACAAAGAAAAATGGTGAAAAGCCAATTTTTTCCTTATGTATTTCTTTGTTTTTAGAATTTCTTACGTATTTCTTTGTTTTTTCATCTTTTCATCTTTGTTTTTTGTATTTTTTTCAATAGAAATTATTACTGACCATTTAAAAACTAAACCCAAAATTATTTAAGCAGACCGATAAGAGTAAAAAATAATCACCCTATTATGAATTTCATCTCCCTTTGACTTTGCACACAAAGTATAAAAATGAGCCATTTTCGGCATAACATTGACTCGTCAGAAGTCATTTGGCCTTGTGATGCTATTCCTGTGTGTCGCGAATTTGGTCCAGAATTCCAGGAATCTTTCCTGTAGAAACAGACACCATGCCGTTTAATTATAAACTGCATCGTGCCAAATACGGATTCTCATAACCACATCTAGGCGGTGGTTATTGCCATGTTAATCCGTTTGGAGTGTGAGTTAATTGGATTATTTGCTCTGTAGAAACATGTTGGTTTAAGGGTAATACGTTTTTGTGAATTCGCAAAAGATAAACCGTTTTTAGTGATTTTCTGTAGAAACCCGCCGTAAGACACTCATCCAATCTATCTAATTATTTCTTTTCTCATGTGTGCCTCGGAATAGAATATTTCAGATAGATGGCACTATATGAATGCCTATTACTATTAAGTCCAATGCCTGCATGCAAGGACCAATTAGAATTATCTCATACATCGTATACATATAAAATGACCCATTCATGAGAGAACAAAATCAAATAATAATAGCTGGCTTTAGCTCAAGCTACCATCACCAGCACTCAGTGCATGCAAGGAATTAATCCTGCCGGGTACCCATTCACCTCCCCTGGGTCGAGTGCAGCAGTGTGGATAGATTTCTTGCAGAAGGAAAACACGCCATGGCTAGGATTCGAACCCACGACCTCTGGTTGAAAGGCGAAAGTCAGAACCACTAGACCACGACGCACCCAAATGGAACAAGGTCCACACTTGGAATACCTTGGTACCTACAGGGACTTACCATTCTTTCCATCATCCTAACATCTTGACTCAGCTGAAATGATTGACACCAATGATAGAAACACCTACCAAGCTCACCTTCCCTGGTATCAATAACAAATGACAGAAGATATCAATGGAAAACAGAGCTTGGACATAACATATACTCAAAGATGTTTCAATTCTACAATGAATTATGCAGATATCTTGCATTATCATGCTTAATTTAAGCATGAATTTAGCGCCCTTTGCCAAAGTGAACAATTATAATTGGAATTTTTCAGTATGTACACAATAAAACAAGTGCAATTATGTACACACAAAATCTGGATAATCCATGATTTTGTAACATGGTACAAAATGAAACCCCTCTAGAGAAATACAGGCCTACATGTCATGATGAGTAGTCATAGCTGTATCATGATTGGCATAAAACTGACCAAAGGTTGTCTCATTCTGTCTGAATTCCATGAAAACATACATTAAAACTATCATTGGACATTCCACTCATATGATCTGGTGAATTTTTTTTTCAGTTAAACATTTCAAATTTTGAATATTAACTCTTTGCCTCCTATCTGCGACTTTAGTAATATACAGCAAACCGCCAAACGCCTCTCTAACTACTAGTCAATAAGCAAAGATAGTTTCTACTGAAGTGAAAGAACTTTTTATTCTCACACAAATTAATGCAAAATTGAACAGTACCATATATATATGTTCTATAATGTTCTTTTATGGGTGCTTTGTAACGAAAGATTGTATTGTAATTAAATAAAGGGTATAAAAATGAATAATAAAAAATACTATGCAACTTTTCTATAGTGCTTTACACAAAAGTTTTTACTATTACCCCGGCTGTAGCACTACTTTCCTGATCAGGCGCTCGAGCATTCAAGGAATTCCTTCCTATCGGGTACCCATTTACTACACCTAGGTGGAGAGTGGCAATGCAAACTAAAGCGAGTGCTGCGGCGGAATTTGAACCCCGGACCTTGTGGTTCAAAGTCCGGAGACTTGTCCACTGATCCACAACACCTCAACAAATATAAATGGACCTTTCAATACCTGTAGAATTCCATAGCCTGTGCATGGAGCGCCCTCTTCTTCTTCTCTAGCTCAGCATTGTCTCTAAGTCTCTGGATACACTTAGGAAGCAGGTTCCTTCTAGCATAGTGATTATCTGCAATGGCATACTGTGCCTGCATATCAGTGATAGAGGTAACATTAATTAAACTAGTGTGTCTGGGCTAAACTTAAAATAGTGCTAATACCCATTTCACAAAGAGAACTAATAATAATAATAATAGCTGGATTTATAAAGCGCTTTTTGCCAGAGGATACAAAGCGCTGCTATTATTACCCCGGCTTTAGCTCGAGCTACCATCACCGGCGCTCAGTGCATGCAAGGAATAACTCCTGCCGGGTACCCATTCACCTCACCTGGGTCGAGTGCAGCACTGTGTGGATAAATTTCTTGCTGAAGGAAAATACGTCATGGCTACGATTCGAACACACGACCCTCTATGAGAGATATTGCATTAGAAAATATGACATTTCACCTCTCCTTACTACAAATAATGATTGTTTTCCCACTGGAATTGCAAATATAATGAAATCAACATGTTTCACAAATACCCTGTGGCCAAAATAAAGCAATGCCGACAATCTGAATCTTTAAGGGAGAAAACACTATCTTGACCAGATTAATAAAACATGTCTTTTCTTTTGTTTCTCAAACTTTTTTTCAGTCGAGCATATGGAAGGCTCTCATCAAATGGAAAATAAGACAATATTTGACAGTTGAAATGTTACCTTACGATGTCTCCTCCATACTGTGTAGTGGCACCATTGCTGAAATACTGCAGTCAAAAGGTGCTTCCTGTGAACAAAAGGTTTATCAATGGTCATCAATTCCTCCATATTTGACTTGATTTTGTTATTGGTTTATTTCTTTTCAGGTATTATAAACAGGAGCCAATATGAGGAGTTTTCAATCATATTTCATGCTTGTAAAATACCGAAAACCCCTTATAATTACTGGAGTCAATGCCCAAGTAACATATATATACATGAATATTCCTTTTTGTAAATTGGATATCCTTATTTTTCACTATTCCTTCATTAAAAATATCTTACAAATAATCTGATATTCAATCTCTTTCCTATAATAGTTTTAATCAGGACTGTACACATTCACATGGAAATGGTCAGTACCCTGAACTGTAATTACTGTATCTCATGAGCACAAAGCAAGCATTTCTGTGAAGGAATGTTTGAAGATATATGTTTGCTACCTGTGCATTTGTCTTGCTTTCCTTGTCGCTGAGAACAGTCTAAGCTCTTCTCTGTGTTCACACTGCAGGATCCATTGATTCCAACAACCTTTCACCAACTGCAAGAAATTAAATAGCAATTTATAGATAAAACCGATAGTAACGATTCAATACTAACTAAATTATAGTTGCTGAAACTGAAGAAAAATCAATCAATAATGATATAAATGAATTTGTTGAAATTGAACAAGAAAAGATAGCGACAACTCAAATTATAATAATTTACATGTGCATGTAGATGTTAAAACTGAAAAAAAGTCACTGTGACAATTCAATAAATGATAAGTTACTTGTACATGCACATACATGTATAATTGTTGAAAATGACAAAATGGGTTTCTAAAATCCAAATTCCTTATCAACCAAGTAATAAAAAGCCTAGGGATTTGATAATTTTGTTTCCAACATAACAACAGGATGGTTGATATACAAACGTCCTTACAATATTCAAATGACTAATATTAACAAATGAATTTTTACCCGGTTTACAGAGCATCCCCAAAAAAGGGAAACCTGTTTTGAGAGATAGATTTCACAATTATTAAACATGTTTTTACTATAAATTTGATACTCATGGCAAGAGTGGAATCTCATCTCTGATTTGACACCAACAGCTCAGCAAATCAAGGCAGATTACAGACAATAAATATTGAGACATATCAGAAATGATTTGCACAGAAACTCATGTGTGAATCTGAATCCACTCTCATTTCAGGGATCAGTGAGACTCTTACCAAAGAAAACAAGAGACGCTAATGAGCAATCGTCGAATAAGCACAAACCAACCTGGCAATCTGGTTTTGACATTAACATTTCAAACTGGTCTCGCTCATTAATGCACGGATTGTTCATCTCGAATTAGGTATCAAATTAAAGAGGAATAATGGAATCATATGATTATGTAAATGAAATATCATAATTCATTTGCTTTTGACGAAAAAGGATGTGGGAATCCCGGTTTTCTTTTTTCTGGGATGCACTGTATAATAACAAAGAAATGCAAATAACTTTTTTTATAGACTTGTCAATATCTTATTACCTGTACAACATCCATTATTCAAAATCTTAAAATCAAGCCTAATGGAGACACTTACCATCTCTCGGTGCAATTCTATTGCTTGTTCTGTTCTTCTTTCTTTCACTCTCCTCTGAACAACAGCAAGTCTCAGCATCAACAGGCCCAGTTTCTATTATCGAAAATTAGAGAGGTCAAAAACACAGAAACTTGAATTTTTTCACAGAATAGCTGGCATATATTAACCCTAATTCTCCCGGGGGGGGGGGGGGGGGGGGGGGGGCCATAATGGCCCCCCCTCAACAATTTTCGCGATATATCTGCTGCGCGAAATTTTTTCACCTCGCAGCTCACTGACTTTTTACATTCAAGTCTCGCGCAAATTTTGAGACCAAAGTTGTGACGCCCAGGTACGCGGTTACGACATTACGCAACATTATGCAAGTGCATGTCAGACCCAAAATTGCTCATAAACGTGATTTCATGTACAAATCCAATGCAAATTGCATATTTAGCCAAAATTCATAAATGTATCATTATTTCTACTTTTACTGATTAAACTTAATTAATTTTGCCTTGTTTATGATCAGAATTATGTCTGGAACAATTTCCATTGAAAAAACAATAAAAAACAAAAAGTAAAAAAACAAAGAAATACATAAGAAATTCATAAAACAATAAAATACATAAGAAATTTATTTCCAAACCAAAGTTTTTTTGAATTACGATTGTTAAGAATGCTACAAAGAAATTTTTTACCAAAAATTAGCATTCTAGGAGCTTTATTTAGTGAATTAGAGCAAAAAGTATGATTTATGCATAAATTAGCATAATTAATTCATATAAAATAAAATCTCATTATTTTGGAAAATTTTACCATACAGCCTTGTAGATTACATCGCACACTACCAGCGTGCAAATTTTTGCGTCGCTCGCGCAATCGGCGGCCGAGATCTTAAGGGGGGCCATAATGGCCCCCCCCCGGGAATGACAAGAATCAAAATACCCCGGGAGATTTAGGGTTAAATCAACATCAAAGAAGTGAGAAAAAAAAAAATGGCTCATCCATCCAGTTTGCATTGTTTGTTTTAAGCTTTATCTTCATAGAAACTCATGTTTGTCGATTTTTTTTACTATTTTCAATTGCTTTATCATGTTTTGTACATGTCAATGAAGAAGATATGGAATGCAATGTAGAACACTTAAAACAGAATTTGGAATTTAAAAATGCATAAATGCATGCTTAAAATGTCACATTTATTTCTGAATGAGAAAAAAATGGCAGCAAATTCAATTTTCCTATAAATTCTATTATCGTCTTTGATCTCTTAGAGAACATTCTTCAATGACAGATAAACTTAGGACTTACCTTAAGTTGTGTGTTATGATGTATCCTTGCTATATCTTCTTTTCTCCTCTCAATGTGTACTTGATGAATATCTTTTTACATTTATGATATGAATCAAGGAATATATTCATCAGTCTCTTTTGCTTTCAGTGAAGACAGCCAGAGCTATAGGAGACAAAATTAAAATAGGATTGTGTAATGATTAGTGTTTGAATAAACAGAAGTTTTTGGAAGAGTTCAAATATGTTTCAAGCAATGTTCATGGAGGAGTGCTCATGAAATATCTCAAATAAGTTAATCATCATCAATTCCACAACATTCATTCTTATTATGAACGAGTGGAATGCCTCTGGCCGTCTCACCTGCATCACCCGGTTCAATATAGCAGCAGTGCTGACTTTGCATACTACTCTAACTCGCACAAGATGTTCAGTGATACATGATTACTCTTATGTCCTCTTTTTATGAACTAGACCAATAAACTTACAGAGATATGATGGTTATTCAACAAAAAAACCCAACATGGCCAAAGTTCATTGACCTTACATGACCTTTGACCTTGATCATGTGACCTGAAACTGGAACAGGATGTTCAGTGATACTTGATTACTCTTATGTACAAGTTTCATGAATCAGATCCATAAACTTTCAAAGTTATGATGGTAATTCAACAGATACACCCAATTCAGCTAAAGTTCATTGACCTTTGACCTTGGACATGTGACCTGAAACACGCACAGGATGTTCAGTGATACTTGGTTACTCTAATGTCCAAGTTTAACGAACTAGACCAATAAACTTTCAAAGTTATGATGGTAATTCAACAGATACCCCCGATTCGGCCAAAGTTCAGTGACCCTAAATGACCTTTGACCTTAATCATGAGACCTGAAACTTGCACAAAATGTTCAGTGATGCTTGATTACTATTATGTCCAAGTTTCATGAATCAGATCCATAAACTTTCAAAGTTATGATGGGAATTCAACAGATATCCCCAATTCGGCCAAAGTTCATTGACCCTAAATGACCTTTGACCTTGATCATGTGACCTGAAACTTGCACAAAATGTTCAGTGATGCTTGATTACTATTATGTCCAAGTTTCATGAATCAGATCCATAAACTTTCAAAGTTATGATGGGAATTCAACAGATATCCCCAATTCGTCCAAAGTTCATTGACCCTAAATGACCTTTGACCTTGGTCATGTGACGTGAAACTCATGCAGGATGTTCATTGATACCTGATTAACCTTATGTCCAAGTTTCATGAACTAGGTCCATATATTTTCTAAGTTATGATGACATTTCAAAAAACTTAACCTCAGGTTAAGATTTCGATGTTGATTCCTCCAACATGGTCTAAGTTCATTGACCCTAAATGACCTTTGACCTTGGTCATGTGACATGAAACTCTCATAGGATGTTCAGTAATACTTGATTAACCTTATGGCCAAGTTTTATTAACTAGGTCCATATACTTTCTAAGTTATGATGTCATTTCAAAAACTTAACCTCAGGTTAAGATTTGATGTTGACGCCGCCTCCGCCGCCGCCGGAAAAGCGGCGCCTATAGTCTCACTTTGCTTCGCAGGTGAGACAAAAATCATTGCAATGCAAGCAAAGACAAATAAAAAAGGAAAGCCCCCCCAAAAAAAAAAAAAAATAAAACAGGTTGAAATTTTGAATTTATGCTTGCATAAAGCATTTAACACATAATTGTCTTACATTAGTGCTGCAAGTCAGGCGGCATGTTCGGGTTCGGTTCGGCAATTTTTCTCCGAACTTTGGTTCAGTTCGGGGTTCGGCAATAAATGCCAAATTATATTTAACATATAAAAAAATAAAGATCGCCGACCCACAAACAAGTGATCTCCAGCATGATCTGTCATATATTTATAATAAATTTTGTTTCTAAAAAGAATAGTTATGAAAAAAGTTGAACTTTCTTTTGTTTTAATCTTTAAACAAAAAATAAGTCATTTCTACTTTCTTTTTTAAAATGAAAATTAAAAAAAAAGAAAAAATATTGATAATGAGAGAATCAGGACAGAAACAGAATTACAAAGATCAGAATATTTTTTTCATGATTATTTCAAGTAGCTTGATCATGATCGATTACGATTAGGCCTGGGAGTAAACATCGATTGATCGAATGGTTCGATTGGCATGCCGCCAATCACCAATCGAAAAAAAAAATTAGAAAAATTTACACTAATCGAATGTTCGGTAGATCCTGATTATGACATTGGGATAACTCGAATACCCAAGTAATAATAACAAAAACAAGAAAACAACGATGACAACGGTTTTTGAATACTTCATACAGGTTTAAAAATTATAATGTTACCGAGGTAATTTTTCAAAAATGATCAATGATTGTATCACATTCACAGTTACACACCAACATGAAAGCGCTCCGAAAATTTTAATCCCACCTGACCTTGCCGTCGATACACAAAATAAGTCATTGTCTGCGTGCACAAAACAATAAGTAAACACACAACCAGCTCACTTGAGCTGATTGGACCTTCGGATAGCCAATGAAACTTTGGGAAACAAAGAAGAAGGCAGTGGTTCCCTTATCAGGAAAGGTCATGACTTCAGAAATGAATTGACCCCTCCCCCATCTGTGTGTGTGTGAGAGGGACAGAGAGAGAGAGAGAGAAAGATAGGGTGGGAGCCGGACAATTCCTTTCATGTTTCAAAACAATGCAACCTTTTTATATCCCCCTCACACAATGAAAACGACATTCCAACATGCGCCCCGTCTTCCCCAGTACTTTCTCGACTAGTCTCCAAAAATAGACCCAGTTATACATGTAGGTTCAAATGATAAAAAAATCGTAATTTTGAAGGTATTTCAAATGAAATATTTTGCAAAATATTTTTTTTAAATACATGTGTAGCATCGTGGACAGTGCCACAAGTGGGGGCGGAGAAATGGTGTGGGCAAGGGATGAAATTTTTCAAGTGAAATGCTCCACCTGGGGTCAATCTCAAAGAATACTTCATGAATGAGTTGTTTACGTCTTTGGGCTGATTCATTCATATGAAGGGGTGTGGCACTTGGAGGGATGTATGCATGATGCCAGAGTAACAGCATTGATTTAGGAAAGATTATCATTGGAACAATATACTGAAAGATTTAATCTCATTTCATGTAGTTTCTTTTGATATAAAAATCATGGAAACGAGGGAAAAGGGCCTACTTTCATTTATGCTAAACATGTGACTTTGATGGAGATTTCTTCATGGGGGGGGTCACCATAAATTAGGTCACCTATTGTGACTTAAAAGACGTGATTCCCCAACGAACAATCGAATCATTCGATTATTTTTTCAGGAAATAATCGAATGGTGAAAATGACAATCGTCCCAGGCCTAATTACAATGTCATTGCCAACGCAGCTTCTCAAATTGAAAAGTGTTGATCGGGAATGTCGAAACAGTAGACTTACAACCTCCACTCAACTGTTATTATACCGGTAAAATTCACATTCCAAAGAATATGAGTGTTTTAGAAAGTCCCTATTTTCAAAGTGGTGAAATCTGGTCAATGAATTACTTTAAAAAGATAAAATATCAGTCCATTCTTTGTCCAGAAAGATCGACGCTACGTGACTTCAAACATATTTCCAACACGAAAATGAGTACATGGGACTACACTGTATTTTAGTGTTGTGAAATCACCCGGCGTTGATCGTCAGAACTAAGACGGAACTGATAATTTATCATTTCATTTTCAGTAATTGACCAGATTAAACCACTTTTAAGAAAATATTGACAATGGAAAAACGTTTCAAGTTCGGAATACGAATTTTACCTGTATAATAGCAACCGAGAGCAGGTTGTTTGGACTTCCTGTTTCAACTTTCCTTACCAACCATTTCCGGAACATCGATCAGGGAACATGCGTTGATTTGGTTTGAATTTTTACATTTTCTGTTTTTCACCCTCATTCCTTCATCTCTTATTTATTCATCTTTTATATTAATATGGAAATTTCAGAAGGTGGAATATATATACTTTACCATTACTTTGTCAGTCACAAGGAATTAATTTGTCTTGTCTTTTTCTTTTTTTAAAATACAAAACAATTAAATGTACGTCCGATTACAGCAATACGTAATTCAACTACACTATTGAACTGAGTTAAGCTTAAAATGTCCCCACATTTTATAAGGAAAAAATATATTCATGTTTATAAAAAAAATTGAAAATGATAAAAATTTAATCAAACACGAGACCGAAACTGTCATACTTTGTCATTTACGAGGAATGAATTTATGTCTGGTTCTTTTTCTTTATCAAATACAAAATGATTAGGTCCGATTACGATCACGATCGATTATGGCAATACGTAATTACACCACACTTTTATACCGAGTTAAGCTTCAAAATGTCCCCTCATTTTATCAAGAAAAAATATATTTATGTTAATAAAATATTCTTAAGTTGATAACAGTTCAATCAAAGACATGATGGGAGCTATCATAGTGGATTTTAAAAATATATTGAGTGGAATTCTCTTTGTGCACAATCACTAACCAATATTTTTTTGTTCAATTTTATACTTAAATCTAGTATGTAGTCATCACTGGGCGTTGTGGCGTGCGCCTGTAATCCAAGCTATGGGGAAGTTACAAATTGATGCAGAGGTTCGATGTTCGAGCCCTGGTCACGTCTTTCGGATGGTGACGTTAAAGGTCGGTCCCAGACGTAAATAATCATATCTGATTGATACACGTCTGACAAAACTCAAATACACACACACTTACGCATTGCATGTTAACATTTTTTTTTTTTTACCGAACTTCCGAACCAGGCCTTTGTGTTCGGTTCGGTCTGGTTCGGAAGTGCCAAGTTCGGCGAACTTCCGTTCGGTTCGGCTGCAGCACTATCTTACATGCGCTATGTTGCTTTACTTGTGTGATATTAATAAATCTCAATCAGTATGTCCAGGAAATAAAAAGTTTAGATTATAGACTTTAATGTAAATCTCAAAATACATCTAAACCTACAGACAAATAACATGATGAAAGCAAAAGAATAAAGGATACAGAATCTCCAATGAGTGAGGAGTCTCCTCATCCTGGCTCTGTTTCCCAGACGATCAACCTGTTCCTGGCGCTGTTCCAAGGATCGACGGGTAAACCATCTCTGATTCCAATGCTGCCAGGATTGGGTTAATAGTCTGTCAGAGTACACCTGGTAAGCTTGTGCTAAATGTGGTATGAAAAGGAGAGTGACAGATAATAATAATAATAATAATAATAGGCATTTATATAGCGCCCTCTATCTAGAAATATTCTATTGCGAGGCGCGTTTTTTTATTTATTATTACCCCGGCTTTAGCTTGAGCTGCCTTTCAGCGCTCATGCATTTAAGGAATTAATCCTGCTGGGTACCCATTCACCTCACCTGGGTCTAGTGCAGCACAATGTGGATAAATTCCTGGCTGAAGGAAATTATGCCATGGCTGGGATTCGAACCCACGACCCTCTGTTTCAAAGTCAGAAGACTTATCCACTGGGCCACAACGCTCCACAGATAAAAGGGTGATGATTATTATTAAAGAGTATTAGAGAGTACATGCCTCTACCTACCAACACATGTGTATCTATAATTCCTGATGTAGAATTTTCATGACTATGGTAACTTCTCTGTTAAATACTCTGATCGTTGATAGCAATCTCTTCATCTCTCAAGACCTTTTCCATTCCAGAGTTTCAGGATTACAATTTCATTCTATACTTGATGTGTTCTTTTGTTGTTGTAAGTGCTTTGGGCCAATTTGGGAAAAGCACAGTGCATAAATAATAAATAATGATTAAAGTAATAATAATAATCTCTTTCATCAGCTTCAAAGCTGTCTTCAAAGCTGATGATACCCCTCTTGAAAAGAAAAGTATTCAGAATTTACTCTCATTTGCAGCACCTGTGATCCAAAATAAAGTGAAACTTTGAAATGACACAACTTTCATATTTTGCGTCCAATTTATTTGAATTGTCTGCATCATACTTGTTTTGTTTTCTCAATTCATCTTGGCCTTCAAAAAGTTAAAGCAAGATCCATTTAACTGTATTTTATCATCTAAATATATATACCCATACTCCATGCAGGTGTAGGCAATAGTGATTCTTCTTCACAAAGTTTTAAAGATAACATAGAAAAAAATATTGTATCTAATAAAAATGATCATACTTGCTTGTAGAGATTAATATTTTTTTATCAAAACTCTCTAAAACACTCTACAATAATGGAGAGTAATAATATTGCCTTTACCAAAGTAGATGTTAAGCACCCAAAGTATCAAGGTATAATTCCTGCCTTTTCCTCCATCTGGGTTGAAAGCAATACAATATGGAAAGATTTCTTGCTGAAAAAAAAAAACATCTAAAGTAGGATTTGAACCCATGACCCTCTGATTGAGAAACAGGAGTCAGAGCCACAACACCATGATGCCCTTGATGTAAAGATTAGCAACTCAACCATCTTGAAACCTAGTAGTCTCTACAGTCAGTCTATACGAATCAGGGGGCCATTTCATAAAGTTGTTCGTAAGTTAAGAGCAACTTTAAGAACAACTGGTGATCCTTTATTGTGGTAAATGGTGTATTCATTGGTGATGGTTACGAGCGTAAGAAAGGTTAACCAGTTATTCTTAAAGTTGCTCTTAACTTATGAACAGCTTAATTTACGAAACTACCCCCCCCCCCCGATCAATAAGGATATGTGGTAAATCTTAAATTGGTTCTCCTTTCTACTATGAGTCTAACCCATTTGCTACCAAATCATGGGTATTCCTTGAACAAAAACTATGGGAACTTAAAGGACAAGTCCACCCCAACAAAAACTTGATTTGAATGAAAATGGAAAAATTCAACAAGCATAACACTGAAAATTTCATCAAAATCGGCTGTAAAATAAGAAAGTTATGGCATTTTAAAGTTTCACTTCATTTCACAAAAGTTATATGGACATCTTGGTTGGCATGCAAATGAGGAACTGATGACATCACCTACTCACTATTTCTTTTGTATTTTATTATATGAATTATGAAATATTTTTATTTTCTTGTCATTGTCATGTGAAATGAAGTTTCATTCCTCCCTGAACACATGGAATTCCATTATTTTAACATTTTGTGATTCAGGCAAGGAGGTCCTAATCGTCAAATTCGTAAAAATTGAAATATTGTATAATTCAAACAATAAAAACAAAAGAAATAGTGAGTGACATCATCGACTCTCTCATTTGGATGTAACTGGCTTGTTCATGTAACTATTTTGTTAAAAATAAGCGAAATTTTGAAATGTCATAACTTTCTTATTTTACATCCAATTTTGAAATTTTCAGCATTGTGCTTGTCTGATTTTTCTCTATTGATTCAAATCAACATTTTTCTGAGGTGGACTTGACCTTTAAGTTATTAGTATTCTTTGGGTTAAGGACACTCACCACTGATCCTCCTTTTCTCCTTCCTATAATGAGTGTATGGTATCAGGCCCTGGTAATAACATCTAGATACCAGTGTCTTTTCATAGTGATGCTGAGCTTGCATCTCTTTCTCCTTCATCTCCTGTTTCTGTAACCATCTTCTTCTCCAGGCATTCCATGCCTGAGGAAAATGAAATCAATAGATTAATTATTAATACAAATATTATTAACATATCAAGCATAGTGGCCATGACTCCTTCTGTGTACTCAGCGTTCAAAGAAGGAACCAAAAAAAAAAGATATTGTATGTATTAACTAGCTGATTTTGTAATGCAATCATAACAGAGGGAAATAATGTTCAAAATGATAAAGCAGACTTCTTTTATACAGATTACAGATATATTATCACAGAAATTGTATGTCTCAGTACTTGCATAATGGCACATACATGGCATACAACAAAAAAGATTCATATCAAAATTCCCCCCCCCAAAAAAAAGAAAGAAGGATATTAGAAATTCAGTTCACTATTTTCTACTAAAGAGAATTATCAACAAACACCTATAATACTTTTCTTTAGTGTTTACAAAATTGCGCTACTCTATTCCCCCTCTCTCTCTTCCCTGCCCAACCCCTCTCATTCTCTCCATCTTTCTCTTTCAACTCACCCTCTGGACGAGACTCTCAGCCCAGTACTGCAAGGCAAACACCTCAGCATCATTCTCTTCTCTGCGCTGCTGCATGGCAGCCCTCCACTCATTCCAACAGAATTGCAGTGCATGTCTCTGATGAACCTTCTCAGCTTTCTGCTTCAGTACTCTCTTTGCTCTCCTCAATGTGACATAGTGCTTCCATGCTAACATGGCCTTGAGTAGCAATGTACTTGAGGCTTTCAAGTTGAAAGTAATAAAAAAGACAATAACATGCACTTTGAATAATTACGTATGTATAAATAGTCATAGATGCACAAGAAAATTTAACATATGATTTTACACCCCATTCAAAACTTTTACAATTCATAGACAAGTATTCAGAATTTAGAATATACCATATTCTAAGGAGAAAGCAAACATGGAAGTAAAAGGGGGAAAAATAATTCATTGAATATAATGAAGAAAAAGAAAGACAAAAGATGAAAGAATATCAAAAAATTAGAAAAAAGAAAAGCCAGAAAGAGAGAAGCAAAAGAAAGAAGAGAAAGGATATCGCTTTAAACAGTGGGGAGGGGGGGGGGGGGGCAGGGGCAAATAAAATTTTTCTTATATTACCATGTATAGTTGAGATTTCTTTCTTGGCATTCTTCACCTTTTCTCTCACAACAAATGCTCTCCAACATATCCATACATGTTGGTACATCTTGTATCTGTGATAGGAAGGAAATAGGTGATAAATACAGGATTAATACCTTTCCTATCTAGTATGTCTTCAAACATAGATGAGTAAGTGAAAAGCAAAGAAATCATAAAGGTTATGAGCACAAATCACACGTCATCTACATATATCTGCCCGTGAACTCAGTCATAACACAAACAAGTAACATTTGACTTCTTATTTAGTAAGGGGTTTGTGTACTTGCTTCTAGCATCTTTTCAAATTTAACTGTGGACCTGTGCTTGTGTTGGCTCAGTTGGTAGAGCGTCCGTCTCACAACCGGGAGGTCGGGGGTTCAAACCCCAGCCGTGTCAGACAAAAGATGGGAGTTGCTGCTACCCTGTTTGGCGTTCAACAATTAAAGGGATAGAGCCTCGTCGATCTGGTGCTGCATGGTGGCTGCCGGGCCCACGATCAATTGGGCAAAGCCGGAGTATTTCATTTCATGTCTATTTCGAACAATAAATTATGGATTTTCATTTAAAATAACAAATGTATATTGGCATTTGAAACTGCATTTTAACAAATTAACATCCTCTGCAGAAATGACTACACCAATGATGTGCCCAATTATGACTTGGCCTAACTAATACCACATAAGCAATTTCACTATGAAACACTATTAAGCATTCTCTTAAAGGTATACATGAAACCACTGATACTGCAGTTCTTCACAAATACAGGTTTACCTTTTTCCAGTTTCACACCTCATAATATCTCACTGTCAAACAGAAACAGGTTGCTATGTATTTTTTTGTTTACAGTTGTAACTTGTTGTTAAGTTTTTTTTATGGCAGTGCTGTGGTGTAGAAATGGGTTGATATACATGTACATATACCCCACAGGATGAAAAAAGTCAGAAAGTTACATTCTCTCAACAGGAGCCTCTTCATAAAGCATCAGTCAATGCCAAGATTTGGGTTCAAATCCCAGTCTGGGCAGAGTTGTTTTCTCACATTCTTCTTCAATGATTATTATCAATCCTACAAATTATATTGAATTATGATAATACTTTGAAATCCCCTGGAGCCTTCTGATTCTTCCTGAAAACCCTCTCATCCATGAAAAGTTTTCTCTTACCTATGATGATACTCAGCTCTTATCATAAGGGTCCATTCTCTGCGCTGTATCCACCAGAATTCTCTCCACTCGTCAAACATCTTCCGCATCAGCCGAGAGTTGTAATGCTCCCTGGAGTCCAAGAAATGGAAATCCCAATTTAACTAGGAGTGGGCTATACATGGGTCAAAAATACTTTTTTTGTAATTTCAATATGGGAACAGTTTTTTTTTTATTCCTTGTAATGTATCTCAACATGAAATGACAATATTTTTTGTCTTGGGTCCGAGAAAAAAGTGTGCCGGGCCAAAATCCAAAATGGCCGCCAAAACCACCCAAAATCACAGTTTTGGCCACAACTTCTTTATTTGGTGGTCTTTTTCTTTGGTTTTGGTGTCTATTCATGTGTATTTGGGGGCAGGCAATTTGTTTTTCATATAATTACGGTAGTACTTTTAAACCATTATTTGTAGAGTTAAAAGGTAATTATACCTAAATTTTTCAAATTTTATAGCCTTTTTTCAGCCAAAAAAGTAGATTTTATTGTCCTTGGGTTCTTGGATATTAGATGGTACGAGGTCAACAATAGCAAGCAGCTTCATAGAGCTATATCGCTTTTATTCCTCTACTATGGGTTTTACGGATATTTGTGAAATATATCTTTAATAAAAAAAATGTTAATTATCCATAGGGGCTATACAGTATACAATGTACTGTACATACTGCACTGCATAAATGCATTGGCCACCATGACAAGGCATAGTGTTATACATGTAGAAATGAGCTCTTAGGTTTAGAATTAGATGCCACAGAAATTAAAGATATGTTTTGTCTCAGAAACTGAGAACATCTTTTGTCAACTATGCTAATTCAGGGGGTGAAGAAAGGTAATTAACCCCACATCATGGCATTTACACTGTAGCTATTCTGGGCCCGTTGCATAAAAATTTACCATTATGTTAACTTAATGGTAACTTACATGGAATCCTTGGCTCTGATTGGCTGTTGATCAACGTTACCATGATTATATAATTACCTGACCCCATAAACATAGGCTAGTTAGACACCACAACCAGGTAAAAAAAGCCTCCAAATGAAGATATGGCTACATGTAGATGATCTACGTATATGATATATGTGATATTTTATGTCCAATTTACGTTGCTGGTTTCATCATGTACATCAGCTGACAAGCAATCAAATTCACAATTCACAATCTAATTTGAAACCTTAAGAGCTTATTTCTATGACTTACATGTAAGAGCTTATTTCTATATGACACTGTATACAGGCCTTGTCATATGTAATGGTGGTCAATGCATGGAAATATGCAGTGTAGTGTGTACAGTAACAGTACATTGTATACTGTAATGTCCCTATGGATAATTAACATTTTTATTTAATAAGATATATTTCACAAATATCTGAAAAATCCATAGTAGAGGAATAAAAGCAATATAGCTCTATAAAGCTACTTACTATTGTTGACCTCGTATCATCTAATATCCAAGAACTCCAGGACGATAAAACCTACATTTGGCTGAAAAAAAGGCTATAAAAATGGGAAAATTTAGGTATAATTACCTTTTAACTCTACAAATAATGATTTAAAAGAGCTAATTATAGGAAAAAGAAATTGCCTGCCCCCTAAAATATGAATAGACACCAAAACCAGAGAAAAAGACCACCAAATAAATAAGTTGTGACCAAAACTGTGATTTTGGGGGGTTTTGGCAGCCATATTGGATTTTGGCCCAGCACACTTTTTTCTCGGACCTGAGACAAAAAATATTGTCATTTCATGTTGAGATAAGGTAAAAGGAACACAAAAAAACTGTTCCCACAGTAAAACCAAAAATCACCTATTTATAGCCCACTCCTAATTTAACTTTCTGTCTGCTTGAAAACAGGACAAGTAGAGCTACATGTTCATTTTGTATTTGGCAGGGCAAACTAATCCTTTCTCAAATCAAAATTTCAGATCATTTTTAACAAAAGGATGTCAAGGAATGTCCAATATCACGAACTAGCAATATCCATGAGTAATGTTACATTCAAATATATTTGTTGTTGCGGGCAGGTAATAAGAACCCCCAAATTCTCAGAGCCCCTTCAAACAAAACATCACAATATGGGTTCAAACCATCAAGGGGTTTGAACCCACATTTCCACAACCTAGGTTTAAAGTGCCATTTATACCGTGTTTACACATTGACTCGGCTCGGGTGTTGAATCCGCGAGCCGGGTTGAACACTGCGAAGAAGGGATCAGAGATCGCGTTTAAACGTACATATAAAAAGGTGAGTTCAACACGGCTCGCGGATGTCGAATGGAAGAAGAATTATGACGTCGCAAATTAAACGCGGGAAATTCACCGCCGGAATCGAATCTTGTCCGTGCGAACAACAACAATGCCAAAAGTGAAATCGCGCGCAGTGACCTGGTCAAGAGAGTTCGATACGGCTTTCTGTTTACACACGAAAAAATTGCCGAGTCTGACTCGGCTCGCGGGTTGAAACCTACGATTTTGGCGGATCAAAAAAGCCGTGTTCGACACGGCTCGCGGATCACACTGATCACGTTTACACAGCATAAAATTGCCGTGTTGAGCACAGCTCGCGTGTCGAACCCCCGAGCCGTGTCACTGTGTAAACACCGTATAAATTAACACAAATAAGTACATGCACACCTGCAAATAGGATCAGAATAGGAACCGCTTTAGTAGATTTGGACCACAAAGAATATGTATGGTTTTCATTTTGGAATGCATTAATACACCCATAAATGAAGTAATAGAATAATTATTATCATGACTACATAATAATTTTAAAGTGAGGGCTCTAGATACCTGATAATTGATGGTCTGACACCAGTGCAAGCATTCCTTCTCCACACCCCAAAGTACTTCCTCGCAAGAAACCTGGAAAAGAGAAAAGTGTACATCAACACCCCTGGCATATTCAAGACTGTTACAGTGTTAGGCCCGAATTCACAAAGGTAGTTTTCAAAACCCACGGTGGAGTCCATGGTTTATGCAGATTTCCTTCATAAATCACGCTTAATTTAGCGCGTGTATAAAACATGTCCAGGACTGTTAGAGTATTTAATGTCCATTTGGTCTCTTAGCAGATGGTTTGATTCTCAGATTGTCTAACACCATTGGAGTAATGTTGAAATAAATCTTCTCACTGAAGCTTTGTTTAATGATATTTGAATGTGATCTGGAAAGTAACTGGAAAGCCAACGTCCTCTTCAAGAGACATCTGAATCCTTCTTCAATGTTATTGAATATTCAAGTATTCAAGATCAAGTGGTGATCGTTGAAGTGACATTTTTGTCTGTAAGTAGAAAGATAGATGGCTGATTGTAGCTTAAACTAAAGGGAAGCAATCACCGAGTCATTTTGGATTGTGTAGACTGTGGTCCCATATCTTCAATTCCATGTGAGCTTCTTCAATCTGTTAACATGTTTAAGTTCACTCACCTGAGGAATTAAGCTCTTGGACCCTCTTTTGTGTATCTGGATTAGTAGGCAGTGTGTCTTCTCTGGACAACAATGGAGTTCTGTGGCTTAATAACCCTAATCCTTACTATTCTGGTTCATCAGGAATTCTACCCGATATTACCTTCATGCTATGAATTATCTTCTTCAGTGAGGTATATTCCTACCAGAAACAAGCATAGTGGTTTACCTGTTAATTATTATGCCAACTCCACTGCAACTTTCCGACTGCTTCTTCAGTCTGGAGATATAGCTACAAATCCTGGTCCATCTACTCGTCAAAACTCTACTGCTAATCATGTCGAAAATTCTCATGATCATCCAAATGGTCACGTGACTGGACTTGTGTTTAATGCACGTTCCCTTCGACATAAAATGCCAAATTTATTAGCGCACTTGGCTACTGACCATTCAGAAATAATATGCATTGTTGAAAGCTGGCTGAATCCTGCTTGCGAGGATGTTGAACTTGGGTTTCCATCTAATTATGTTCTATTTCGTAAGGATAGATTGAACAAGACTGGTGGAGGGGTACTGACTGCCATCGATGCCAGCCTTTATCCTAGGAGATTAGAAAACCTGGAACACCCTGACCTGGAGTTGTTAAGCATTGAATTTCTTCTCCGGCATAAAAAGTGGCTACTGTTATCTTTATACCGTCCTCCAAACTCTAACGCCCAATACTGGGAGGTACTTCAAAACCACATTGACAACATCCAGAGGATCTCAATCAATTACGATGGTATTATCCTCACAGGAGATCTCAATGTTGACCTGTTTGATAATTCCTCCAACGATTCATCACAGCTTCTCTCCATATGCAGCACCATGGAACTGTGTCAGCTTGTCAGTGCTATTACCCGTCCTTCAAAGGACGACCCTTCATCTGGTACCCTGATCGATCATGTGTTCACCAATCGTTCTGACCTCTTCGTGGAGGCATCTGTCTGTCCCAACCCAGTTCCTAGTGATCACCATGGAATTGTATTTAAGATTATTTCCCATAAATCGTTCGCTCCTAAGTCGGTGCTTCGTGAGTTTCTCAACATTCCGAAAGCTGACTTTGAGCATATGAATCGACTGTTGCAGCTTGTACCATGGAACCTCTTCATCGATCCCGAAGATGTAAATGCCTCGTGGGAGGGATTTTTAGACATCTTTGAAGCTGCGTCTAAAGATGCTATTCCCAGATCTCGAATGAGAACCAGGAAATATAAGCCATGGATCTCTAAGGAAATAAAGCATATGATCTGCAAGAAACGTAAACTGTTTGTTAGAGCTCAACGGTCCAACTTACTTGCTGACTGGTGCCTCTTCAAAGAAGCGCGAAACCTTGTGAAATATGAAATCAAGGCAGCTTACTGGCAATATGTTAATAATCTATTCCTGCTTCCTGACAACCGTAAGCGATTCTTTGCCTTCGTGAGAGAACGTAAGAGAAGTTTATCCCCTCCTGTCATCGTCGTCGAAAATCACGTTGTTAGCAATCCTGCTGATATTGCGAGTCAATTCCTTTGTTGCTTCCAGAAGTCATTCACAGAGCCGAGCATAGTTCCTCATGAACCTCCAAAGTGTGACTTCCCCATCACGTCACTGCAATCTTTCGACATCTCTGTTACCGATATTTACCAGAAATTAGTTTCTCTCCAGACAAATAAAGCTCCTGGTCCTGATGGCTTATCAGCTGTGCTCCTGAAGGAAACTGCCATTGTGTCATGCCACATCCTGCAACGTATATTCAGTACATCACTGGCCTTGGGTAAAGTTCCAACCTCTTGGAAATCTGGTAATATCACTCCTGTCTTCAAATCCGGAGATAAAAGCTGTCCATCAAATTACCGCCCGGTTGCATTGACATCATTAGCCAGCAAGATCATGGAATCTCTTGTTGCAACAGCCATTCAGAGTCACTGTAATAGTTCTTGTCCAATCACCAGTGTGCAACATGGTTTTCAGAGAGGAAAGTCATGTGTAACTCAAGTTCTGCATCTTACTAATGAATGGATGCATTGTCTAGAAGGTCCTTCTTCTTGTCCGGTAGATGTGATCTCCCTTGACTTTTCACGAGCTTTCGATAAAATACCACATGATATCCTTCTCAACAAATTATCTCTGCAGTACAACATATGTGGTACTCTGTGGCACTGGATCAAATCGTTTTTGTGTGGTCGTCAACAGCGTGTCATCTTTAGAGGTACCTTCTCTCAATGGGGCAGTGTGCCTTCAGGGGTGCCCCAGGGAAGCATAGTGGGCCCCCTGTTTTTCAATCTCTTCATCAATGACATCCCGGACTATGTGTCATCCAATTGTGCTCTATTTGCAGATGACACATTAATATATCGTCCAATAAGAAGTACTGATGACTGCCATGCTCTTCAATGTGACTTGAACAGAATATCGAAATGGTGTTTAGAAAACAGAATGGAACTTAATGCTAAGAAAACTAAAGTAATGCGAATAGTAGGATTAATGAGGAAAGATGTTGGTGTTCCTTCTTACCTTGTGAATGTAGACCCAATCGAGGTAGTGAGTGAAATGAAGTATCTCGGGATAGTACTGAATCACAAACTTTCCTGGGATAGTCATGTAACTTATGTCATCTCCCGTGCAAACAGGGTACTGGGTTTACTTACCTCTCTCTCGTCTGGTCTGTCACCCTCTGCCATTTTTGCCCTGTACAAATCATTGGTCCTCCCGATACTCGAGTATGGTTTACCTGCCTGGAATCCTTACAATAACTGTTTGTCAGATAGGTTAGAAAGCATCCAACGCCGTGCAACCCGTCTCATTCTGAAGCAACAAAGGCAACAAATGTCTTACCAAAATCGACTTCAATTGCTTAACTGGCAAAGTCTTAAGTCTCGTCGTGCCTACATCATCATAACCTTTGTTGTAAAGTCCCTTCTCCGTCTCACTTCTTGTGACGATGTTCGAGATAACATCCATGTGGTTGCAAGGCGTCTGGATGACCTCCGTTTTCGGCACCTTAGAGCTCGCACAAAGCGACTCGCTAATTCGGCCTTATTTTTATTTCCTATTCTTTGGGACGGATTGCCTGTTGGATTACGTAATGACGTTATACTGGTAAGCTATGACAATTGGAAAAACAGTCTTAAATCTCACATCTCTTCTCACGCCCCTTTTAGTTAGTATTGCATGTAAATCTGATGAAGACATTTTTCAAATCAATAAATCCAATCCTATGTTTAGTTCAGTTATATTTTGCACTTATTAAGGAAGATTTCATATACATGTATCTATAATAATTATATTATTAATCACTGTTATGTTTTCTTATGCTTTCTTGCCATCGTCATCTATACTCTGTTTGAAGAGTCATGGTCATCACATTGTCACAGTATATTCATCCTTTAATTTTCAGTATTTTAGTGCCCTAATTATCAACTTTCATTCCAATATAAAGATGTTACAAATGTATATACATTAATAATTACCTTCATTTTGGTTATTATGATATATTCCTAAATTTCAGTTACATTTATTTACATATATACTGATTACCTTATTCTTGGACCCCTTTGAATATAACTTGAAATCGGACATCTACATTTAGTGCAATCATTTTCAATTTGATAATCCCTATTCATTTTTTGATTCGATTATTTTCATGCAAATTTTACCAGTATTTCCAGTGCATCGGTTGGTTGGGCGGAGGGACCATTAGGTCACAGTGATTAAGTTTGCTCTCCTCTTCCCTGGCCACCAACTGATGCACTGGACAAACTGCTATCAAATATTGCACGTACCTGTATAATTTTTATGTCATTTTATGTAACGTTTGATGCTGCTTTGTAAATCTTAAATATGTTTGAAGTGCCGAATAAATAATAAATAAAATAAATAAAGCATATATTTTCAGATTATTCAGGATTTCTTGGACATTCCAGTGATAGCATAAAAGATTCAAGACATTTTACCTGATTCTGAGTTCATTCAACCTTCCTCTTTGTCCCCACGTATACTCAAAGTTTACAGTTTGGTTCCCATGATGCTTTTGGTCACCATCACCTCTTCTGACACTTTGTGTAATCCTGCTTCTAGCATCCTGCCCCTTTACATTGGATACCTTGTGACTTCTTGACCTTTGGTTTGGGTCTTGACGAACTGGCACAGGGATTCGGGATTGGAGCCTTGGTTCTAAATGTGCTTCACCAAATGTCACATGTTTGGTTTGACATCGGGAGGGGACCTGCGTTACTGGCTTCCTCTCAGCAACGTCTTTGACATTGTCGTCAGCATCATCATGATGAGTATCAGAGGAACCTTTCCGATGGATACGAATCCTCTCTGCTCGAAGCTGCATCGATGAGTGGAGCTCATAGAGGATGGCCTGTTTGGCAGCAGAATTGGTCTGACGGTGCAGGTCACTCAGAGAAAACTTGGCAGCTTTGTGATGGGCTTCGGCTAATGAGAGGTTGGGAAGTGTTACCTTGGAATTGCGCTTCTCAGTCATTTTCATTGGTTTCCTAACCATACACATAACCTGGGCTGTATGAAAGAACGAAAAATAGGCAATCTAATTACTTGACATGCAGTACAATTAATTTCTCTTTAAAAATTTGCATTTTCACAGGATAAGACATTAAATTCACATTAAAGGACAAGTCCTCCCCAACAAAAACTTGATTTGAACAAAAAGAGAAAAATTCAACAAGCACAACACTGAAAATTTCATCAAAATCGTATGTAAAATAAGAAAGTTATGGCATTTCAAAGTTTCGCTTATTTTCAACAAAATAGTTATATGAACGAGCCAGTTACATCCAAATGAGAGAGTTGATGACATCACTCACTATTTCTTTTGTATTTTATTATATGAAATATTGTTATTTTCTCGTCATTGTCATGTGAAATGAAGTTTCATTCCTCCCTGAAAAAGTGGAATTCCAATATTTTAACATTTTGTGCTTCAGGCAAGGAGGTCCCAATTGTCAAATTCGTAAAAATTGAAATATTGTATAATTCAAATAATAAAAAACAAAAGAAATAGTGAGGGACATCATCGACTCTCTCATTTGGATGTAACTGGCTCATTCATATAACTATTTTGTTGAAAATAAGCGAAAATTTGAAATGTCACAACTCTTTTATTTTACATCCGATTTTGATGAAATTTTCAGCATTGTGCTTGCCTGATTTTTCTCTATTGATTCAAATCAACATTTTTCTGAGGTGGACTTGACCTTTTAAAATCAAATACATGTAGGCCTAACAAAGGTAAATTTCTTGTAGTGAACTGTAGGCTATTTATGAATACATTCATGACATTCATGAATTCCAATCACAAACATTTAGGTTAAAATTCATCATCAAAGTTCAAACTTCTACCATTATTTAAAGTAAATTAAACAAAAATAGTTTATAATTTTTCCTTCATTCTTTTCTGTTAGTTCTTCTCCTTTGATTGTTTGATCGTATTTCCTTCCTCATGTTCCTTGCGACTTGAAGATAGGGTGTCTGAAGCCACACTGAAAAGTGTCAGCATAAAACAGGCTGATTTAGGGGAAAATGTGGCACATTTTTTTCACGAAGTTCAGGCTGCTAGAAAAATGTGATCTGAATTGATTATTAACTTGTGTTTGGCATGTATGGAAAGAGAAAATTCAGGGGCTTCTTTTGACAGTAAGGACAAGTTTATATGATCATTATAAATAAGGATTTAGAGAAAATTTTCAAACCCTTATTTGTGTGTGTGTTGAGATTGCCATTTCCCCATGCGTTTTCTATGGGAAAATGAAATTTCTGTTTTGCACATTTTTTTTCATTTCGTCGCAATTTTTCATTGTGATCTGGTTTCAAAATCTTTATAAAAATCATACCATCAGAAAGAGCATAAAAAATCCTATTGGACTCTTTATGGACAAGTTTTTGGCATTAATGATAAATTTATAACAGCTCTCGGAAGCTAAAAATTTGGATTTGTGTGTGTCCCATTTCTTAACTACACAGTCTATGGCAGAAAAATGCTGAAAATTAACCTAATTTCATTCTTCTTTTTTGCAGCCAATAATTGGAATTTTTTCAAAAATGTTACATTTCTGTCAGTCTGAAGGTCATTTCTCATCAAATTCACAAAGAAATTGTGATATTTTCTTGAAATAAGAAAAATAATTTTTTTCTCCAGACACCCTACTTGAAGAAAACCTTTTTTCTTTCTTTCAATTTCATTACCGCATAGCCATATCTACACGTATTGTAGATCTTACTTAGATCTGGCCTCATTTTTTTTTCTTTCCTTCCTTAGTTCTCCCTTCATACCCCCCCCCCCCCCCCCCCCCTCAAGCTATGACGAAGACTCGGCGGAGCATGTCTCGATCACCAGTCCTCCGATCCGGCCCGGCTCCGCACCACACGGTCGCGGTGCAGCGAGGCCGAGGCAAGCGCCGTGGTCAATTATCGAAGACCTTGTTTTAATTTAAATTATATCACTTAAAAAACAGTAGTAAAGGTGGGTAGCCATGAAGGAGGTGGGGAGATATACATTTAAATATTTTCACTCTCCTGGCTATTATATTCTTCCTCAAATTTATAAAAATTTGAAAAAAAAAGTTTTATTTAACATCAACTTACCGCGGGCTCCGTTCAAAGTCCTAGACGGACGTCTATGGGCCGCCAATTGTCTCTTTCTGTCTTTCATTTGCTTATTTTTATTTTTTGTGGAATAAAACAATTCTATATCCAATTTGACGGTGGGGGGGGGGGGGGGCGTATAACCTCATATTTTTTAACGATCTTGTCCATTTGTATCGGAGATAAATAATAATTAAAACATAAATGAAATTAAAAATAGAAAATATGTAAATCATGCCGCCGCTATTATATATTTTCCGGACATGATATTAATGGTTATGATTTTTTTAAAATTCAAATTGTTGTGTTTGTAATGAATGTTTTCGTCACTCATTCAATGAACAAGGTTATAATATAACCTTGTTCTCAGTTATATCTCCATGTGTGGCAAAATAAGGGTGGCAATGTTTGGCTTATTTTCTCTTTTTCATTGGGGCAAATGCTTGATTTTTTTACACTGACAGTTTTTATTACACCTATTATTCATACTACTTGGCTCTTATTTCAATGTGATTCATTAAATCATTTTTTCTTAATTAAAAATAGAGATCAAAAAATGAAAATTTTCTTGCCATATTACTTTCCACCAATAGAGGGCGTACACAAAGATATGCCCAAAATTCAAGTTTTTGAGCGCTCTGGTGAATACAAAAATTATTCCCAAGTTACTAATGAAAAATGAATTGCAACTGTATGAAAATTAGTAATTTGGGTCACAAAAGTGACATTTTAATGATTTTTTGAAGTGTGTGCTCTGTACAACATTGGCATACCATAGTCCTACCTGTAGATTCACCACAGGCAGGGTGGTAGCAGTGAACAAGTGGATTTCGTGTTGTTTGCTATTGAAAAAAAAAGATTCCATAAACCATGGATTTTTTTTCTAGCATTTTAGCAATCTATGTTTAAAAAATATCTAATATAAAATCTTCAAAAGATACTGACGTGGACCAACAACGCGTAGCCAGGGTTTATTTTGGAGGGCCGGGGCCCGCGATAAGCGCCGTGCCTGATGGGGGGGGGGGGGGGGGGGGAGCAGGACGTTTTTGGTATCTCATCAAATTCAAATCAAAATAAGACGTCTCTTTCGTCTCTAGTACAAATTCAATTGACCTTCCGTGATTTAAAAAACCTTTATTTTTCAAAAGAAATTATGAGCGCTCCCGAAATTTTGAAATAATTCCTCTTACCGCGCAAAGCGCAGCTAAAATAAATATGAAAAAGGAAACAGAAAAATGCCTACCTTATTCCTTTCAGGTTGCAAAGACTTATATAGCTGCATTAGATCCCCTTCAAAGGGGAAGTTCACCCTGAAGAAAACTATGTTGTAAAAATAGCAGAAAAAATAGTGAAAATATTGGTGAAGGTTTGAGGAAAATCCGTTAAAGAGTAAGAAAGTTATTAGAGTTCAAAATTTGGGATTTGTGACGTCACAAACGAGCAGCTGCCCCATGTGTTATGTAATATAAAATGTATGAATTTCAAATTTTGTATGGTTCCTGATGACTTTATTTTGTTTTCTTTTCATGATCGGGTGTGAAATGATTTGTCTATTGATATACAAAGGTTACAGTGAAAACCATTTTCAATTTTCTGAGAAAATGACATTTCATTGATTTTTTACCATTCGCTATGTAGAAATGCTGCTCGCATATGACGTCACAAATCAAATAATTGAAATTCTAATAACTTTTTAATTATTTGATGAATTTTTCTCAAACCTTCGGCAATGTTTTTTATTATTTTTTCTGCTATTTTTACAATAAACTTTTTGTCAGGGTGAACTTCCCCTTTAACTCGCAAACTAATAGAAGACGGCCTGCATGGAGGAAATATTCATTCCCCCGAATGGCGTTAAAGTTTCATGCCGCCTAAAAAAAAGACATAAGAAGGATGTGCAGCGATATACCATTGTCAGTAAAAGAAAAAAATGGGGAACAGAGAAGAAAGAAAGGTGTGGGAAACAAATGAGGGGAGAGGCAATTTAGTTATTTTGTATGAAGAGAGAGAAGAAGTTTAGGTTTCTATTCTTTTGACAAAAATGAAAAAAAGCTATACCCTTCTTCCGGTTTCTCCCTTCGCTTTCCCTTTTTCTTCCTTTCCCCTTCTTTTTATTTTCTTTTTAGGAACTTTTTTTTTTGGGGGGGGGGGCACCGCCCCCATGGCCCCTGGCTAAGCACCCGTGGATCAACAAAAAAAGAAGAAACATACAAAATAAAAAAAAATTGCAAGCTCTGTAAAAAGAGAGTATTATGATAAAAAGTTAACATCTTAAAAGGGAACATGATAAAGCATGGAAAAGAATCGAAAGGAAAACCTTAAGTTTCTCTACCTACCCTCCCCCCACAAAAAAACAACTTGAATGTATATTATAACAATGAATCTCGTCGACAACTTTGGAAACTTGGGTATAAATCTTGCTGAAGTTATCCTCCAACTTTAGCAATGACTTCATGAGCTTTTAGGAAAAAACAATATTCATTCAATGCTTTTTTTAAACCAACCAACATATAAATGAAGTATTAGATGGTCCCCCTTCCTGTCATGGGGGCTCTGATGTTATTTTCCCATCTATTGTAAAATCAGAGGCGTCGATCCTGGGGGCAGGGGGGGGGGCGATCGCCCCACCAATGAAAATATTGGGGGGGGCAAACATATTGTTTTGCCCCCCCCCCCGATAATTCCGCATGTGCAAAAAATAAAATATGATTGTAATGTTACACAGAAATCAGCAAGCGAGATTGAGATACATAACTCATTCTTAATTTTAAAATCGTGCTCAAAATGTCCGCTTTTCAGACTACAAATTTTCAGCTCGCGCTTCGCGCTCGCCCCATTTCTGTAGCAAAAACCCTTACTTTTCATGATTAAATAGGTGAATAGAATGTCCCGTTTTCAGTTTTAAATCTCAAAAGAACTCCGGCTTCGATTTGCAATAATCTTTTGATGGATCTTATATTATTCATCTTGTTCTTTATTAAAATCGTCCATTAAACTCAAAATTTTTCAGATCGAAATATCAAAATTTTCAGCTCGCGCTTCGCGCTCGCATCTATTGTTTGTTTTAGATACCAATCTTAATCATTGGTACCAAATATGCTTAAAATATCAAACTTTCAGGTCTCAGCTCGCTCTTGGCACTCGCATTATCTGTGTAGTGAGATATGTATTCTCCTAATGAGTTACTACAAACAGTCCTAAACAGGCACCTTTTTCCTGTTATCAGGTCAGTATATTACAAAATTTCAGCTCGCGCTTCGCGCTCGCATAATTTGTTGGTCAGATAATGTGTCTCTATCTCACGAGTCACATAAATTATATATATATATATATATGTGTGTGTGTGTGTGTGTGTGTGTGTGTGTGGGTGTGTGTGTGAGTTTGTTTGTTTTGTCTTTGGAAAGTTGATTCATGATTTTTGCCCCCCCAATCTGAAAAATGGATCGACGCCCTGTGCGAAATGATGTATCCACTGTGTCATTTTGTAACAGTCATGTCTCTCGTATATAATGAGGCTCCCAATGCACTTTAGATAGCAACAATTGCTCACATTTAAACGAAAGGTGACTTTGAAAAGTTTTATTACTTACTAATATTCTCGAAGATCTGAAATGTTTACAACATATCATATGGATTTCACAACAATTGTTTTTTGTAAAAGGTATTCAACACACGCTAATATTGCATATGTGTGATCGCATAAAGCAATAAATAGATAAGGTTGATTTCACCATTGGTATATTTTATTATCTTTCAAAAACATTTGACACCGTTGACACACTTCTTTCAAAAGAATGGAACATTATTGAATAACAGGTCGCTCTTGGATGGTTTGATAATTATTTATCAAATCGTATGAGTATGTTGTGGTCAACGGGGTCAAATCCATTCAGCCATGTATCACACGGCGTTCCGCAGGGGTCCGTTCTCGGCCTGTTGCATTTTTTCATTTGGATGTTTATGACCCAAGTTGTAAATTGTTTGTCAATCCTTTGTACTCTTTGCGGATGATACCAGTGTTACTATTTGTATACAAACTTGTCATTGATACCATAGACAGTGGTGGACCGTGACCCGGAGGGAGACAAAGCATGGGGGACACAGCATTGTTCACAGACAATGCAGTGCCCCCAATGCTTTGTCTCCTCCGGGTCACGGTCTGCTACTGACCATACATAAAGAATTTTATCGGGCTCCATTACAACGAATAATCCATGAACCTCTATTATTTCTTAGGTATAAGGAATGATTAATTAACAAAAATAATATTATCATATTGATGATTTATGCACTCACTTATAAAAAACTAATAGGGTCCTCAGCAAACTGATTTTTTTTCACCCAGACTTGTTTTGAATTCATTATAATACTTTGTTTTTACTATATCTCACTTATTTCTTTTCTAGGCAGATCCTGAACTTGCTGCTGAAGTATTTCAACCATTATTAGAAAAAAATGGGAAAAGAAGCAGATCCCTGATGGCCGTCTGAAGGAGTCAGTAATATTCCAAAGAAGGGCAACCTTGCGAGATTGTAATATCTGGCGCGGAATCCCTCTACTTTCTATACCGAGCAAGATCTTGTTAAAAGATATAATACAACGAATCTCTTATTAAGTATATAAATGCACAACCAAGGAATGGACAGGCTTGATTTCGAAGAGAAAGGGGATGCATCGACCACTTATTTGTCATAAGAAAGGTCATAGAACAATGCACAGAGGCAGGTTTACATCAACTTTGTAGATTTTGAAAAAGGCTTTGGACAGCGGCCTACACCGGGAAAGCCTTTGGGCACTGACGGATCCAGGGGGGGGGGCACATCCGTCCCGTGCTCCCCTTTTGAGAAGCAAAATAAAAATTTGTAAGGTAAAAATGTAGAAACAGTAGTGTGCCCCCTCGTTAGAAAATGTTATGTATCCGTTTTGTACTCTTTGCATACGTGTTTCATACGCATTTCCATCGAGCATCCGCCCACTGTGATAATTCGCCCATTCTATATAGGGCGGATGGAAACGGATGGAGCCACCCCGGCTTGTCCACTGTATCAGTTGGCCAGTGGGACCAGGCCTTAGGAAATGAATAGCATTCTATAAATCCTATTATTTTTTTCTTCCTTTCTTGTTTTGTTTCTTTTAAGCATCTACACTATAGTCTTCTGCACTATAGGGACGCTGTCTGGGATCTTGGGCAGTGGCGGCACCAGAATTTTCTTAACTAAGGAGCCCGGGGGGGGGGGGCACTTACATGCGAGTGGATACCATGCGCGACCCCAAAACACGTAAAAAAGGATGTATTTTTCAAGATAGGGCACGTTACGTACGTAACGTAATAAGGGTGTCAAAAACACTGAAATAATGAAAAAGGCCGGGTCTATGCTTCGCTAGGAAAGTTACGTGTTAAGGGTCAAATTTGCGAGGGTATACCCAATAATGTAGGTAAAGGGAAAACCGACGACCGACGTCCGTGACATAACATTGAAATATCGCATACCTGCCAATAGTATCGTTTTGTTTCCAATACCATTTGTTAAGGGTAGGGTTTCACACGCCATTACTTGTTAAGGGGTGCATTTTCAGAATATGGAAAATACGTGCTTGGGTGCTTTTATAGATCTCATGGTCGCGCATGGCATCCACTCGTGAATGGAAGTGGCCCCTCCCCCGGGCTAAGGAGGCAAAGGCGGGCAAGATTTTTCGCCTGTTTCAAAATAGCGAGCGCGAAGCGTGATCTATAAATTTTTATTGTAGGCCCTCTCCTTTTTTTAAATGAAACCACTTTTGTTTTTTTTTTCGAACTTACAGCAGCACCCCGGTAAAAAAAGTTCCCAGGGCCCAGCGCGTGAATTGCCAATTTTGTAAGCACTTATTTGCCCCTGGTATAGATCCGTGCTCCTATGGTCATGCAAATGATATATCCGGGAAAGAAGTGGTACAAAGTCTAGACAAAACCCCTCCAAGGAGAAATTAAATAGCCGCTCAAGTGTTGTTTAATCCAGATTAAGCTATTAAATAGTTATTATGATGGTGGGGATCACTTGGAGCTGCAATGTGATAGAAAATGCTGGTACACCTACCCCAAGGATAAAACAAAGTTTCCCTACGTGCAGGAACTGATATTGTCACAAAAAATGTAGATCAAAACAACAATGGTAGCAAATATTTACTACTACTTCCATCAATACTGCTACTACGACGACGAATTCGACTACTACTACTACTACTACTATTACTGCTGCTGCTATACTACTACTACTACTAGTACTACTACTACTACTACTACTACTACTACTACTACTACTACTACTACTACTACTACTACTACTACTACTACTACTACTACTACTACTACTACTACTACTACTACTACTACTACTACTACTACTATTACTACTACTACTACTACTACTGCTACTGTTGCTACTGCTGCTACTACTACTACTACTATAATTCCTACCACAACTTTTCCTACTATTCCCCTTTTTGTGCTGGGATAGGATATTGTTGCACGTCATGTGAGCAAATGCAATAAGTATGCACCTCTAACTAATGACATTATTGACCAGGGATATTCATGCAAACTTTTCTGTATAGAAGTAGGTTCAAGAGGTTATGTGTCTAAGCAAAATAAAGTTAGAATCAAATCATTACTCAAAACGATGAAACTAGGGAAGAAAAACAAAGCGATGTTGAATAGAATAAGCAAGATGAGCATCATGACTAGCTATTCTTTGTTCCTTGCAAAAGACCAACCAACTTGGACCGAGCCCCCATTGCTCAGTGTCCCGGAAAACAACCAAAGCTAGCCTTCTTTATCTGCTTGATAATTTTGACCATTATAAAGATGAGTAACTCCACTTTTTTTCTCTCAAGATATAGGTATTGTGATCTCTAAATTATAATTTATATTCAGTGACGTTTATGAAACAATTACATGTATACTTACTGTCTAATAATAACATACATAGAATGTGAATCATTCAAACAATATATTTCATTAAATCAATGGATTATTAGTAATATCTATAACTTCCAAATGTCAATCAGAATAAACAATTTGAACTTTTTTTTACATTTATTAGTCTATCTATTTTAAAACATCATAATTACAATAGTTCACATAATGGAAATATTTATCATAACAAGATTCTATGAACTTGAATAAGTACGTAACACTGTTTTCGTTGTGGCGATGCGTACCTATATGTATATATATCTTTATCACAAAGTGATGGTTCCAATTTTGTATTTTCTTATTACTGTCTGGTCCCTCTCTTCATCTCTCTTTCATTTCATTGAGACAGTCACCTTTCTTTTTCATTTAACATGCTTGTAACTTTCATCTTTCTTATGCAATGTAAATTATGTGTTAAATCTTACTATATGTATTGTACCTTATGAATTGTTCAATTAATATTATGTATTATCACCCTGCCTATTGCCAGTGAAGGGGAATTTGTCCCAGAGGACCTGGGTTTATTGTAACTTCTCTATTTGACTATGAAATAAAGATGATTTATTTCTATATAGGCCTATAGTTTAAGATCTCTGCCAAAATGAAAGTCAATACTGAATAGAGGGCGGGTTGTGTTTTACGAAATGAAAAGAATTAATTAAAAAACCCTCCCTCACCTTTGTCACCTGTCGAATTCAATACTTAAGGCATTGCTTTGGGAAGCAGGGGTGCTGAAGCCCCGACAATATTGTTCTTTGGGGCGCTGCGTGTATTTTGGAATTCTGGTACATGACAAAAAGTGCTTTTTTTGCTTGTCAAATTTATCTGGACCAAAATTACGTTCATTTTGTAGCGACCCCCAACTTTTTATTGTTTGTCTATAGTTGGTTTTTATATAGCGCTTTTTCCATAATGGCTCAAAGTGCTTTACAACATATTATTACGACGGTCTTTGGATTCATTTCAATCCCGCACAAAAAGTGCACGATTTCCATTACTTGGGAAGTATTACTTGCATTCATCGCAGCCTCACTATGGCGCTGGCAAATTTAAACATACCATATTTTCGCATCCTACCGGGTACCTATTTAGCACTTGGATCGAGAGTGGCAATGTGTGGATTAACGCCTTGCCAAAGGACGCTATAGACCGTGGTGGAATTCGAACACACGACCCTCTGTTTACAAGGCGAGAGTTAGACACTACATCACGGCTCCTCCACCAGCACCCCCAGTAAGAATAAATCTTTCCCAGGGTCCTGACCAAAGGATGACTAAAACCTTTGAGTGAAACAGGGGTTTACGTCATTGATATTGGACCACGTGATTGGAGGGGCAGAACCAATACTTTCATTTCCCGCCCATTTTCGCTTTCCTGATCGCTTCAATATTGGTTACTGCTATTCATGACGCGTTACACGTTGTATGTTTGCTTTCCCTATTGGTCAGTTAAAAATGTGGGCCCGATCTGTAAGAAATCAATGTCATCAACCTATTTTCACAATATATAAATAGAAGCATTTCTACTCTCTATACACTATTTGCAGATCAACATACCGCTGGGAGTCTTCCTGCAACTTATCTTACTTTCTGGCGAAAACGGTCTTCAATAGCTTCGTGGCCCTTCTCCGTGTTCACATATCAAAGTAACTACTTCGCTGTCGAGTTAAAGCTTTTTTTCACCAGAAGCATTATTGTTCAAATAATTTGTTCAATTATTATTCAATCCGAATACATTTTCTTTTATCTTTTAAACAGTAGATCTTCACAGAAGTGAAGCTGGTAGACTCTGTACCATGGCTGCTTGTATCTTCTTCCTCCTGATGTTGATGGTGTGCCATTCCTACGCGCAGACCTGGCCATCTGGTACCTACGGTCTTCCTAAACCTTTGACTGGGTGTCCATCTGGCTGGGTTGACGGGCGTAGAAAGCATGATACTGAGGACACAAGTCCAAATAACAACTGGAGTGACCCTCTTAATCTGGCTGGTTATCAATATAGCAGCAGCATGGAGCATGAATTCTGCATCAAGACCTCTACTTCTGGTAGCTCTGGTTGGCCAGCAGGAGAGTACTGCATCTATAAATATGGATCTTGTCCATCAGGTAAGACTTTCAGCAAATGCATCTAGAAAAACGCGGCGCCAAATTCACGCCTGCATGTCTTAAATATTTATTTATTTATTAGAACATATTTAATCAGGTACAAAAGATCAGTATAAAACTGTTTTTCATCAATGACCTGATGAAAACATAAAGAACAACATAAATCAAGTCATACATGAAAATAAACTCAAAATCTAAATTAAAGATAAAAATACTTAGTAACATGAATAAACAAATATTGATTGTTACTTAAAAGATAATATGAATCAAACTAAAATATTTTAAATTATTAAAAGGGAACAGTAACTAATTTTAAAACTACTAATTGTATAATTTATTCTCTGATAAAAACAAAGAACAATGGAATAATTCTGGCACAATAGAAAATCGAGTGAAAAAATGGCAATCAGTATAAATATGCTAAAGACAAGGAAACATTGTGTAGTGGGTTTCACGGTACACCAGGGCCGTCGCCAGGGGGGGTGCGGAGGGTGCGAACGCACCCCCCTTCAGAACCAAAAATAAAAATAAAAAAAAAATAAAAAAAACCGGAGGGGGGGGTTAGGGATACTTGAGGGCTCTTTTGAAAAAGATCTGGCCGGCGGGCTATATAACTGCATGAAATTGAGTTAATACGCTGTTTTTTGTGTTTTTTGTTTTTTTTTCATAAAAAGCACCCCCCCCTAGAAAAAAGCTGGTGACGGCCCTGTACACCATGTATTTTTCGTAAGCAAATTGCAAACTTTTGCTCATTCTCCTGAAGACAAGAACGTCGAGTTTGGTTGGTCCTATTCAGGACCAACAATTGCCCAAGAACGATATTTGATGTACCGTGAAACCGACTACACTCTTCTTCTTCGCCATGGAAACCTTCGGATGTAAGCAAAAAACAATAACCAAAATCAAAGCTATTATGAATAGGAATGTATTTCTACCCCCCCACATACACACACATATAATGAATGAAACGCGAATACAGTGTGCCCCCCAAAAAAAAAATTCATGAAACCGAGAATTATCGGTGATTTATCATTATCACAATCTTAAAAAAGACAAATGACCTTTCATTTCAAGCTTATAAAAGATAATTCCTCATCCACACATGAGTGAGTATAAGCTATTTGAACATGCTGAAGAGAGGATACAAAAATCACTTGGCGCGCGAATTATGGATTTCTAAATGAAAAACACTCGTTTACACATATGTTCAAAATCTGTTCTTTAATTTGATACCTCAATCTCAGAGGGTTGTCAAGAAGTTAAGTAAAAAAAAAAATAATAATAATTATGGAAATATGTATTTCCATAATTCCATTAAACAGATCACAGATTCTCTACAGTAGCTATAAAAAGCTACAAACCTGTACAACGTATTTATTCTATCAAATTCGGTTTCAGGGATTATTTAAAAAACAAACTTTTTTATGTCTAGACCATTTTCTGCATGTGATCGAAGTTATTAAATGGAAAAGCAGATGTTGAAATTGTTGGACATGTTGTACTTGTTATTTGAAATTCAGATACCGTCCGTCAACGTATCCTTTCTTCAAATTGTTTTATTCACTCATACTATGCTTGACTGAAGAATTTTTTAAAATTTATTGTAGCAAACTAAAGAAAGGGGAAGTTGTAAGCCTTATGATATTAGGTCATTTGTCTATTGATAAATCATCAACAACTCCCTTTTTCTGGGACCACTGTAAATAGGTAGCAATTCAAAACAGCTCTTAGAGGATTGCTGGTTAGCGCATACATTCGTAATTCCGAAGGTTCGTTATTCCGAAGGTTCGTATTTCTGAAGGTTCGTATTTCCGAAGGTTCGTTTCCGAAAACGAAATGAGGTTCGTAATTCCGAAGGTTCGTTAGTCCGAAAACGAAATGAGGTTCGTAATTCCGAAGGTTCGTTAGTCCGAAAACGAAATGATTAACGAACCTTATTTTGTTTTCGGATTAACGAATCTTCGGAAAAACGAACCTTAATTCATTTTCGGATAAACGAATCTACGGAACAACGAACCGTATTTTGTTTTCGGATTAACGAACCTTCGGAACATCGAACCTTATTTCGTTTTCGCATTATCGCACCGTCGGAATAACTAACCTTCGGAAAAACGCCACAAATGTTCGGATTAACGAACCCTTTTACGTTTTCGGATTAAAGAACATCGAGGAATAGGCAATTTACGTGTTTCGGAATTACGAACCTTCGTAATAAAGATCCTTCGTAATTACGAACCTTCGGAATTACGAAGTGTAACCGCTGGTTAGATATTGAAAGCCACGTCATTTATAGTGCTATTGAAGAGGACGTGGAGCTGAAATTATTAATGCTGGAACAGCTATTGCGGATAATCAACTACATTTATTTTTTTATATTACAGTTTACTCATCTGGAAAAAAAAGTGTTCTGACATCATCGGCATTACTACTTCGCTAATTCAGATTAATTCGGGTACTATCAATGACGTTTATGTAAAGCCTCCTTGTCTAGACACATACTTGAAATTGACTTGAATCGTTATGGGAGGGGTGCCAAAATTAAAAATTTCAAAGCAACAAATCTATCAAGCAAGAAAAGGGTGGTGCACTGCCGTCATTACTAGGGTTGAACAGTTTTAATCGAGGCCCGGGGGGGGGGGGCATTTACATTGACGAGTGGATACCATGCGCGACCAAAAAACACGTGAAAAGGATGTCTTTTTCACGATAGGGCACGTTACGTACGTAACATGATAAGGGTGTCAAAAACACAAAAATAATGAAAAAAGGGTATTTATTTCGCTAGGAAGATTACGCGTTTAGGGTCGAATTTGCGGGGATGATAAAACAAAATTAATTTTTTTTATAAAGGATGTCCTCAACACTTCGTGTTTAGAGTCCGATTTGCGCGAGGTGTAGAAGGACGTGGGTACTAAACCAAATAAGGTAAAGCCGACGACCGAAGGACCCGTAACAATAAAACATTCCTGTACTTGTTTAGGGGTTCATTTCAGGTAATATTTGCCAAGAGTATCGTTTTTTTTCCAACACTTGTTAAGGGTAGGGTTTCACACGCCAGTACTTGTTAAGGGGTGCATTTTCAGAATATGGAAATTTCATGTTTAGGGTGCTTTTCGAGACCCCATGGTCGCGCATGGTATCCATTCGTGAATGGAAGTGCCCCCCCCCCGGGAATCGAGGAAATCGAACCGAGGTGGTGACACGACATTTGCTCCTGCGACAATTGCTTCGGTCTTAATATCCCTGGGGGTGTTTCACAAAGATTTATGTATGACTTATAGTCGCACTTAAATACCGATTTGCGTACGATTTGAAAGGCTTGACTGCAGTGGTCAGATCGTGTCGTGAGGACGCGCACTAATGTGTATCTCGCGCGTTGCATATCCTATACGCGTCGGCATTAAAGTGCGACTTAAGTCATACTTGAATCTTTTTTTAACACCCCCAGGCGGCATATAGAGTACGATTTTGATATGGTTTTTGGTTCAGAATAATGTAAAGATAAGGATTGGGGTTTATTTAGTTTCGGTGGTTTGGATTTATGTTTAAAGGACAAGTCCACCCCAACAAAAACTTGATTTGAATAAAAAGAGAAAAATTCAACAAGCATAACACTGAAAATTTCATCAAAATCGGATGTAAAATAAGAAAGTTATGACATTTCAAAATTTCGCTTCATTTCACAAAAACAGTCATATGAACGAGCCAGCTACATCCAAATGAGAGATTCGATGATGTCATTCACTCACTATTTCTTTTGTTTTTTATTGTTTGAAATATGAAATATTTAGATTTTCTCGTCATTGTCATGTGAAATGAAGTTTCATTTCTCCCTGAACACGTGGAATTCCATTATTTTAACATTTTGTGCTTCAGGCAAGGAGGTCCTAATCGTCAAATTCGTAAAAATTGAAATATTGTATAATTCAAACAATAAAAAACAAAAGAAATAGTGAGTGAGTGACATCATCAACTCTCTCATTTGGATGTAACTGGCTCGTTCATAATAACTATTTTGTTAAAAATAAGCGAAACTTTGAAATGTCATAACTTTCTTATTTTACATCCAATTTTGATGAAATCTTCAGCATTGTGCTTGTCTGATTTTTCTCTATTGATTCAAATCAACATTTTTCTGAGGTAGACTTGACCTTTAAGGACGTTCCACAGTTAAAGTGAAATCCATGTCATTTTCACAAAACTTTGCACATAGATACTTTAGAACCTGAATATTCGAAATATGCAAAAATTAACATAGGTCCATGTGCTTGATTTTTTGCTATAGAGCTTCAAAGTTCACCCAAATGGATCTATTAAGAATTGCGCATTCAAAATAATTTGGCATTTTTAGACCTCGCAAGATCACTACAATGAATTTAAACCTCTATTACTCAGTCAAAATACATGAAAAAGTCACCAAATTTTGCAAGAGAGTTAATAAGTGCATCGTTAGAATGGAGAATTTATTTATAGCGCTCTTTGTTTGCAATTTTAAGTCTAACAGCATTGTCAGTTCTTAAAAATGACGTAAAAGATAACAAAAACCCAATCTCAAAAATGTGAAATTTCAATAACAAACTACAAAAGGACAATAAAAGCTGCACTTTATTCAAAATCCATGTCATTTTCACCACAATTTGCAAAGTTGTAGAGGAAGGTATATACATAAGAGGAGCACAAATTAAAAAAACAGGGGTTCATGTGTTTTTTTAAATTATCAGCATTTTTATTAGAGCAAATGTGCCTTTTAAAACACCAAATATGTGCCAAATGCGTTGTATCTATGTAAAGAACAAAATCAAAACCACTCTACCATTTATTAAAATTCGTTGTCATATTCGTGATATTTGGCTGCACTGCAGAGTAAAGTATTTTGAAATTGTACAGATATTTTTTAAAATGGTCCAGGGAATAATTCAAGTTTTTTGGCTTCATAAAATAACGCATCGGGTCTGCAGTTAGAGTGCAGATGATGAGAAAATTCAGCTCATACCCACAGCTAATTAATCACCTGTTCATCCATTGTGACGTCAGCGCGCAGACTTTAAAATATGCGCAGATCATAATGCGCACAAACATAACTGTGGAACGTCCTTAATATGCACATTTTCCATCGGATTAATTGTCGTCTGCGCAAATACCATGGTAGGCCTACCTGAGAGTTATAAGGTGCGTCTTCACCAGCTCGAGCTTGAAGAATAGCGCGCTATTCCTGATCCAGTGAATTAGCCCGATCAGAGAATAGCGAGCTAATTTTGCAATGAAGATGGAAATAGCGCGCTATTCTGATCGAAAAATAAACCACCAAAATCTTGGACTTATTTTCAGAATAGCGAGCTAATTCGCAAAATAGCGCGCTATTCTTTTCGCGTCTTCACCAGCTCGAGCTCAAATTTCGGGTTTATCGATCCCACCATGCACTGCAACAATCAATTTCCGCTCTTACAACAACAAAACACACGTGTACGTGTACGTACGCAGACGGTCCGAATGTTGGCGCGGTAAAATTTTAAAACCGCGCGCTTGTTCCTTTGAAGCGCGCATGCTCCAGTTTCGGGCTTAAACTCGAGCTCGAGCTGGTGAAGACGGGATCGCACACTCCCACTGACTTCGGGCTTATTTCTCTGATCCCACATTAGCGCGCTATTCTTCAAGCTCGAGCTGATGAAGACCCACCTATAGAGTCTACTATACATGTATCTCTTTCAATATAGCAGGCCAACAAAATAAAGAAAAAAATTTATAATACTAAACGTTTGGTTGATTTTCACAGTATTTTTGGTCGGAGATCCTTTTTTTTAGAGCGTACCAGTCAACCCATATTCCAATCGACTTTTATAGGATTCCAGGAAAAATTCGTTTATTGGGATGATGAAGACAGCAGTAATGCGAATAGTAGGAGTGGCACTCTACCTGATGGCGTTTACGACAATAACACAAAGTACAGGTTCTGCTGCCGAAATGACGGTGATACCTCGCAGGCCATCTCTCTTCCAACGGGAAACAATTTCTATCTTTTCGCCATAAAGGCTACATGTCAGCAGGTGAGTCCATATTTATAATGGCTAATTATTGCAATATTCATACCCCCCTCTATTCAATAAGGCCCCCATTTCAAAAAGGGATACCTTTGAGGGACCTTTGAAAGACCACCAAAAATGGCAATGTGTTACAGCAGTCTCATTGTCATCTCTGTGGAATGGCTCTGAAAGACCACTCAAATAACTCAGAAAGACTGATTGATACTTCTTGTCTTACCGGGCTTAGACTCGTCCTCTCGTGATCTTTCAATGGTCTTCAGCGATCCTTCAGAATTCTTTCCATGGACTTTCTTCCTTTTTTTTGGGGGGGGGGGGTGGGGGTGGGAGGGTCTTTCAATGATCTTTTAATGATCTCTCATGAGTCTTTCAGAGATTTCCGCAAAAATCTTGAGAGACTATCAAGAGATCATGAAAAGACTAATAAGAACTTTAAAAGTTCATCAAGAGACTGCTGAAAGCCAATCAAAAGACATTTTTCCTGAAAGACTGTTTTGAACTGTTTCAGCAAGTTTTGAAGACCATGGAGACCATGAAGACAACTGAAAGATCAATCAGGAATCATAAAAGACCTCACAGATCTTTGAAAGTTCATTGATGGACCCTTGAAAGTGCAAGCAAGTTTCATGATCTTCTTACAGCGGTCTTTCAGAGGTTTTGCTGTCTGTGGAATGGAGATTTAAAAAAAAGCCAGATATGAACATGATCTCTGTAACTATCGTATATCTGTATTAGACAATCTTCTATCTTTTATATTTTGCTGCACATTGATGAGTAATTTGCATCCTCTCAAAAATGGAATTCTTTAATTTTTACTTGGTTGTTTGTTGGAATCGACATATCACTGCTTGATTTTGTCAAATTTCTTTCTTTGTTACGTTTATGATGGTGTTAGGGATGTAATATTGATAAGACAAAATCGAACGTGTTAATCGCCTTCAATTTGTATGCAATTATACAATCTAAAGCCTAGATATGACGTACGATGTTTTAGAGGAGCAAGTTATCTCTGAGTGATCTAGGCGCCATTTTGCAAAAGTGCATTATTGATGATTGGTCATTATCATCATTAAGAAATTTGAATAATCATATTAACATCATTAACACAAAATTTCATATCAAATCCAGGTCATAAGTTGATAGGTCATGTTTTTTATTCAGGTCATTTTAAGCATTTCAAAGGTCTGGTTGAGCACAGGATGTCTTTTTATCCCATTACATTCCATATGATGCTTTTTTTTAGATGGCATCATTGCACACATTGGCAATTTATAGAGATTTGTTATGTTTGAGGTAATTTTACGTGCACTCTCTATGGGATATGACTTTAACATCCGTGTCTTTCGTGAGCCATATCTCCATTATTGGCATTCAATTATTGCTGAGCTTTCGACATGTTTTAGCGAAGACTGGAGACTACTCTAACTCTGTTCTAAGTTATATGGTCATCATGATCACATCGAAATACCAGAACTCATTACTCCTGATAGAATACCTAATACCGTCTTCACGACGAATCAGACATTTATTATATTTGTTTCATGTTTTATTGCTGTACCACGAACCCCTTTTAACTAAATTTGTTTTTTTTTCATTTTGATTTTGAAATACAGGTTAATGGTATGGATGTTACTCTGGAGTATTTTTATTGGGATAATGAGGATTCTAGTAATGCAGACGATGAAAGTTCTGGTACCAACACTCCCTATCCAGGTGCGTTTGACAACTGAATTTCTTTTCCAAGTATTTTGTTTTCGGAAAGTTACATTAACTGATATTTTTTGTAGAAGGTCAAAATTGCAGAAAAAATATTATTGTATATGTTCGTCACGCTTCTTTACTTTTTTTTCAATTTTTTCTTCTTTAAAAGGTCATCACTTTGGTGAAAGATGGAGGGCTCAAGTTTATAAGATTAGAGAGGGGAAAAGATCAACCCGATTTTTTTATATATAAAAATGGTATTCAGCATAATTAAGCTCATCTATTATCTTAATAATTTTTCGTATTATACCAAATGCAATAAGAGTCTAAATTCTTTTTTCAATTGGTAGAGTCCTTCAATTATCTACCTCGGTCATAATCATGGTAATCAATCGTCGAAATATTATGTTTGGAATTCGCTGCAAGGTGGGAATATGTACAGTACACACTCTAATATTTTGTGGTTGCACAACTTTTGATGTTTATTCTACGTTCAATACCCCTTTCATAAACCCAATTATGCGGCTAATAGCAGCATAATTTGGTCGTAAAATCGGAGGAGGACCAGAGTTATCCGCATTATTTTGATGCTGCAATTATCCGCATAATAGCAGCATCGGGACCAGATTTTGGCTTTATGAACGTATTTCGAAAGTAATGCGGATAATTGCCATGGAGCGGTCACAAAGTCACCCTTTTCCAACGCAACCGCATCGGAGGGGGTGTGCGCGGGCCGCGCGTTTCCGTTTTACACCCTGGCGAAGGCATTTTCCGGAAAAGTAGCCAAAAAGCGACTAGTGAAGAGTCTACACACGTCGCTGGTTGCATGCAGCGTGCGACACAGGCTAGTCCACCGCATGCAATTTGCACAGTTACTGATCAGAGCACAGAGTTCCTCGGCACTTCATGTACAGAGAGAGCGGCAGTCAGGAGTGAAATCCGAACATGCTTTTGCAGTCGCGTTGTTTATGATAGTTTTTTTTTCTAAAAAATAAATTATTAACTAAATGAATAGAATGACAGGCAAAATAAAAATAAACAGATACTTATAATGGAAAGACAAACTGAAGTTTGATGGATTGATACACTTAGAAGCTGCCGAAAGATAGATATAGAAGACTGATAAATATATAGATAGAGACAAGATAGACAGATAGATAGATAGATAGAAAGAGAGAAAGAGGTGGATAGATAGATAGAAAGAGAGAGAAAGAGGGAGAGATGGATGGATAGATAGATCATAGAGAGAGGGGGAGAGACAGAGGTCGATATATAGAGGGAGAGGGGGAGAGAGAGAAAGAGAGAGAGGATAGATAGAGAGGGAGAGAGATGTTGTAGATAAAAATATGGACGGACAAAGAGAGAGAGAGAAAAAAGACAGACAGATGCTAGAGAGGGAGAGAGATAGAGAATTTGAGAGACAGATAGATAGATGTTAGATAGATAGAAAGATAAAGAATGAGAGAGACAGAGAAGATAGACAAATTAACAGATAGATAGATACATAGATAGATATATAGATAGAGAGAAATAGAGAAAGACAGACAGATGTATAGATAGAGATAGATAGATGAGAGATAGATAGATAGATAAAGAGGGAGAGAGACAAAGATTATTAACAAATTAACTGATAGATAGATAAGTTAAAAAATAGATAGAGAGAAATAGAGAAAGACAGACAGATGGATAGATAGATGGATAGATAGATACATGTCAGATAGATCAAGAATGAGAGAGAAGAGCGACAAATTAACAGATAGATACTGTAGTTACATAGGTAGGTAGAGAGAGAGAAATAGAGAAAAACAGACAGATGGATGGATAGATAGAGAGAGATAGAGAATTTGAGATAGATGTTAGATAAAGAATGAGACTGAGAGAGACAGAGAAGATTATTAGATAGATACTGCAGTTACATAGATAGATAGAGATAGAATTTGAGAGATAGATATATAGACAGATAGAGAGAAAGTCAGACATCAGCAAATCGGCAAGGCAAATGATCAAGGCAAACATTCGTATTGAACCTGGAAAGTATTAGCTCAGCTGCATTTGAAAGTACGGTATGTTCTGCGGATAACTTCGGTGCGGACTTTGGATCGCGCGCCCATCTGATATAGATAATGTAAACAAACGTAGACGTAGACTCTTCACTAGTCGCTTTTTGGCTACTTTTCCGGAAAATGCCTTCGCCAGGGTGTAAAACGGAAACGCGCGAGCGGGGCATGGCGATTATCCTCCTTTTTCAGGACGGGCGCTCCTAAAAATAGTGCGGATTATTTTCGGAGTTTATGAATGCAATTTTTAATGAATTATCCGCATTACTCTTAGGCGGCTAATTGGAGGATAGGTTTATGAAAGGGGTTTGTAACTTAACTCATGTGATAAATTCGTTTTCTTGTAATATTCATATAATTTAGTTATATCAAGTTTGTTGACCAGGGGGCATCCGCCAGTGGCGGATCCAGAGGGGGGCGCCCCGGGCGCGCGCCCCCCTTATTTTCGCCGGATTTTTTTTTTTTTTTTTGGATGGTTATATTCACTGGATTGGTACAATGTAGTCAATTTCAAGGGCTAGATCTAGTCAAAACTATATTTTTTTTTTTGAAAAAGTCCTTGCCGTGGCAGGGGGGTATCCCCCCTCCCACACCCTCCCCCCGCTCGGTCGCTTCGCTCCCTCGCCGCTGGCGCCCCCCCTATTTCAAAATCCTGGATCCGCCCCTGTCCGCTGCTGGAAAGAAAACAATATCACACAGTGTGACACAGTATTCACACAGTGGTTCATATGAACATATTATTCACACTGGTGAAATGCTCAAATTTAGTAATGTGAATTGAATTCACATTGTTCATATTCTGAATATATAATGGCACACACTGCGAGACACTGTTCTTTCTAGTAGATATACATGTAGCATGACCGAAAGGTCAAAAATAAAAATAACCATCTACATAAGTCTTATTTATCATCACGCGTCTTCCAAGAACATAACTGCAACGAGTACCTGCACCTGAAAACACCTTTTCAAAATGTAAAGAGCCATTACACCAAAACGATTAAAAAAAATTTTTATTGGTAAATATCATCATATAAAAGATTGGTGCTCTCAGAGAAAGTTAAGACTATCATAATTATTCTTTAATTTGAAAGGTGTTATACTTGGGGGAATAAAGCTGAATTTCTGCTACTACCAACCTGCAAGTACCCAGACCTGGCCATCTGGTACATACGGTCTTCCTAAACCTTTGACTGGGTGCCCAGCTGGTTGGCTTGATGGACGTAGAAAGCATGATACTGAAGACACACATCCAAATAACGTCTGGAGCGATTCTCTTCACTTGGCTGGTTATCAACAAAGCAGCAGCATGGAACATGAATTCTGCATGAAGACTTCTACTTCCGGAAGCATTAACTGGCCCGCAGGAGACTACTGCATCTACAAGAAATTGGCGTGTCCATCAGGTAATCATGTGGGAAATATGAATAGGTAAACCGTCAATGAATCTTTGAATCTGATGATTATAGACCCGTATTCCCAATCGATTAACTTAATCCTGGGGTGATAGAATAGATATCATATTGAAAATGAATTAGAATTATGTTCAAATCGATTTCTTTTCAATCCATTATCTCTCTCTGCAGTTGTTATTTACTATCACAGGCCGAGTAAAATGATGAACATACATCTCGCATGCAACCACTTCCTGATAAATCTTTTTATAACCACCCTGCTCATTTTCTTGTTACAAAATTATATTAAAGTTCTCTAGATAATTGCTTCTTCCTTCCTTCAATTCTGTCATCATTTTCCTCTTTAATGTATGATTGACAGCGCATCTTCGTTATCATGCTAATTTGATTGTAATTATAGTTGACCTACCTAAACTGCATCGCCGTATATACGCAGCAGAGGATTTAGAGGGAGCCACCTCCCATCCGGCTCCCCAAAAATTTGTAACATATTTTTACGATAAATTTTGACATTCTTGCTTGCTTATGCTTCCATAATTTCATTTGATGATTATAGACTCGTATTCCCAATCGATGAACTTGATCCTGGGGTGACCGTACGCAGCAGACGGTTTAGAAGGTTGTCACCTCCCACCCGGCTCCCATAATTTTTAGAAACATATTTGTACGATAATTTTTGACATTCTCTCTTGCTTATGCTTTCAAAAATGTTATTAATTCTGGTTCCCCTAAAAAAATTCAGCCCATGGCCTTGTCAATTTGCAAATGTACTGCCCCTCCGTAGAAATAACGCTTATATCAGTCTGTCAGGAACAAAAGTTTATCATTATGGTGCTCATGTAACAGTAATTGTTATGATGTAAGTGCCTTTCATCGATCTCTATATCATACCTGTCATCCTCTTCTACAGGTTTCCAGGAAGGTTACATTTACTGGGACGATGAAGATAGCAGCAATATCAATACTCAGAGTGGCACTTTGCCCGATGGGGAATACGACAATAACACAAAGTACAAGTTCTGTTGCCGAGATGACGGTGTTGTCTCACAGGCCATCACCCTCCCTACCACAGATAACTTTTATCTCTTTGCAGTGGGAGATACTTGTCAGCAGGTAAGTGTTATTGAGAACTTTCTCCATTTACCAAAAAAAAAATAAACTCAGATCAACCCACCATGTCCTATCCATTGTAACTCATGCGACATTTATATTAAAAAAAAAAAAAAACATCCGTCTATTTCATCAGGATAGTATATTAAATTTTTCAGACCTATTCAAATTACAAATCAACGTATTGATCATCATACAAATCTGAAAACTTGCTTGCCGAAGATATTTTATTTTCTAGTCTTGACTCGGATGACGCGACGCTATTGAAGATTTGACTATCCTGAATAATACTCTTATTTGACTTGATCTTCGGAAGAAGTTATTGGTCCAATGAATCGACGCACATTTCTTAATTTAGTTTATTATTTGCCAAATATTTGGCAGGTGTTATTTTATTCTGGGGATAAATAGTGCAACTAATCATCGGGGTCGTGTGGTCCAGGGGTTAGAGCATTGGACTCATAATCGCAAGGTTGTGAGTTCGAATCCCAACTCTGCCATTGTCTCGACTTTGATTAAAAAGGCCCAAGAGTGATATCTGTCGTCTATTATGTCAGCTACTATGACTGATTAACCTAGACGTAAAATGTTTCCAAGGTAATTGGTTATATACCAGCTTGGCGTTTACCAGCAAAATGCTGTCCTGCCAAGTTCCTACGGGAGTTACCATAAACAGAAACAAAAAAAAATTGGAAAGGGGTCATCATTAAGGTCAAACTCTAGAGCTAGATGTATACATTACAAACCAGACCACGAATTGAATATTCTATTTTTCGTTGATCACGAGATTATGACATTACGTTTTAATACTTGCCCACAGGTGGCTGGTAAGACAGTGATCTCAGAATGGTTCTACTGGGATAACGAGGATTCCTCTAATGCTGATAGCCAGTCTGGTGAACACCCATATCTTGGTGTGACTGCTAGCGGTGAAAACATCAAGCTAACCTTCTGTTACTACAACTAGCAAGAAGCCACCGCTATTGACACAGAACCTGAGCCTGTTTTACCAAGATGACGACAAAATGACGATGATTAATAAAGTTTTTTTTTATTAACTTTTGATAATTGGTGTATGGCCTTTGTTATTGATAACCATTTTTTCTCTCTTATTTTAAAATCGTTCTTATATTAGTCAATGAATATAATCATTTTGGCATTACCATACTATATGTGACTATATAATTATGTCTAGTCACACTTCTGATATATATTCAGAAATAACTATGTTCTTGAATAGTAAAACACGACTAAAAAATAGATAAATACGACTAGAGTAACAGTTGCACCCAGCTGATCATATCAACTAGTCCTTTTTTACTGATTTGTTTTTAGAGTGTTCGACTCTAAAAGTACATCTTTATATCCTAACTTAAATACTCAAATAGGATGGCGATGCTTCTATCGAAAATTCTACACATTCATCTTAATTTATATAACTTCATACTTTATTACCCCGGGGTATTAATGTTGTGAAATATTCATAGTTATAGAAGATTTTCAAACGTGACGATGTTTCTAGTTTCACATGTCATATGAAAATTTGTAGTTATGATACCATTAAGCCGTCATTTAGAGAATCTGTCCGATCAAGGCTTATATTGTGTAAAACACCTTTTAGGAAACATGATCTGTTCTGTGACGTGTGTACGATTTCTCATAATACATAGTCATTACCAATGATGAGTGGTATGGTCCCCCCCCCCCCCATTTTCCTTGTAGTTGGACTGTCTTATCTTCTTAATTGCACACACTCCATTTTCAATGCAAATGAATTAAGCTCCAACAAAGTAACTGAACTCCTTGAACTACAATTTATGCAAATGGGGGTGTTTGAAATATTATTAGATATGTAGGCGAGTGAATATTACATTCACGTTGAACAATAATTTTATTATCACTTACAATTATAGCCCGAGTACCCGAAAAATAATGATATTGTAATGCCCATTTTTTTCTTTCTTTTCTTTTCTTTTTTTTTAAATATCATGTATGAAAAGAAGGGTAATCTCAAAATGATATTTGAAATTCTCAGATACATTCTTTTCATATACACTGTAAATGAAAAATATAATGCTTTGAACAATTGGTTGAAGGTTTCTATGTTAAAATTAGAAATAATAAAATAATGCATTGGTGTTAGGAATGGAAATGTATGTTTTGTTTTTTGATTGTGCAAATCTTATACTCCGTACTTGAAGTAATCTTAAATCTCTTTCTTGTATTCCTCATTTTAATTTTCCTCCTGCTCGTTTTCATTCTTCTTCTTGTTTTTCTTAATGGGATGAGAGCGAGATCGATGAAGTAAGCATCGAAAGAAATGATATCAAGGAAAACAGGTTGATGAATTGATATTTAGTTATAGTGCGAGAGAAAGGGGAGAGGGCAAGATAATAAGAGGGACGAAGCGGAGGGGGTGAATTCTCTTGCCCCTGATTTCATCTATACACAACTCTTTAATCCATTCAACAAATTCTTACCATCAGAGGCGTCCTTCCATATTTCTTCAATTTTCTACGCGCCAAATTATAGAACAGAATTTTGCGCGCTAAGCTCGTCGAAAAATTGTCAATGTGTGTTTGATGATATTGTCAAGCTAGTACTTTCCAATGTTTTTAAAAACAATTTTGCCTTGATTTATCACATTTTATTTCAAATTGTCTTATGGGTGGAAAATCGATATTTTGAAATATATTTTTAATCCATCATTTGAAATAATGCTTGAATTTCAATAATTTCATGAAATGAAGAAGTTCTCCAGGCTGGCTTTCAAACTCACTCGACACTCTGTTTTGTTGACGATCAGCCATGCATTAAATCTTTTGTTCACCATGCGGAAGCTTCTGTAAGAAACCGGTAAAAACACGTTTATCTCATGAATTAATGGAAATACAAGCCTTATTTCAAATGACCAGAACTTTTTTATTTCTTGACCATTTTCTATAATTGAGGTACCAAATTAAAGAGCAGATATTGAACTTGTCAGAAATGTGGTTTTCTTTTTGAAACCCTGATACCCCCCGCCAAATGACCTTTTGGTATCCTTTCTTCATATTGTTTTTGCTCACTCATGCGTGAATAAGAAGTAACCTAAGTAATATCAGATGAAAGAGGAGATTCTAAGCTTTAAATTGGTAGGTCATTTGTCTATTCTATTTATGATTAAGTTATGATAAATGATCGCTAAATCTCGGTTTCGTTTATTCTGGGACGCACTGTATAAGAGAATGGAGATTCTGAATGATCTCATAGACTGGGCCTATTTTAGAAAAAAAGAGACCTGTGTAAACTTCTTAAGGCATTTTGGGGAAAAGGTGAGAACCGGTCTATTGCACATAATTCAAATGTGCTGAATCTGATCAGACCGGTCCCCAAGCTGATTTATCATGTTTTGACTATACTTAATTTCCATAGACAGAGTGGCTGCCAATTTGACCATTTTATGATCTTTTTTTACAAAAGATTCAGTCGCTTTCATTATTATTATATTACTATACATATTGTGTATCATTAGTGAAGATTATTTATTTATGATAAGTTGATAATGCAAGTTTATGAATATTTTGAAATATGATGATATCATTTATTTTCAGTTATAAAGACAACCTTCGAGTATTATTAATAATTATCCGGCCCTAGAATATAACATAGCGGTTAATACTAATGTGTTTTAATGTTCTTTGAATTCGTATGTATTTTTTTTTGTTTTTTTCAATATTTGATTTGTACACTGCAAAAACATGAAGTGCTAATTTGGCACTTACAGTGCAGTCATTATACAAGCACTGCTAAATAAGCACTTCATTTTTTTTTACAGTGTACATGTTTTGTTATAGGATCTGTCAAAGTATTGACTATAATATAAAAATAGAAACTAGCTTCAATGATATGAATACTTAATGACGCGTTTACAATCTTAATTGAAAAGAGTATACAATCGAATACTCAATTGTGCCCCCCCTCCACGTTTGAGGAGAGATTTAGAGATTTTCACACATGTAACAAACCAACAGACTATCGGGAAAAGTCAATGGCTCCGGGGTTGAACCTTTTTTTTACCTTGTCAAATTTACTTCAGCACCCCAGTTTCCAGATGTTCTCAGCACCCTCCCTATTCAATAAGCACAAATCCCCCAAACCTTGAATTGCGTAAAGTAATTTGAGAAAATATATTGCCCTATGTGGTGTACAGAATTTATTCTATTATATAAAAGTGAAATTCAGATATACATATCCTAAGAAATACACAACAAAAAAGTAAGTCCCACTAAATCAAATTGCTGTAACTTTTGAACGGAATCATTTTGAGATATGATATTTGATATAGGTGGTTTTCTACATTCATTAAGCAACTGCTGGGTAAAAATGGGATTGATCGGTTGAGTCATGCATGAGTAATTAAAAATGACCATTTTTGAAAGTCACAAGAGTCGTTTTTCAGATTGTGCAAATACAAAGTTGGGCAAAAGTTGTTGTAAGGTGAATTTTATGGTGTTAATGCTGTTTTACTATTCATCATTTAGCCACTGCACACACAATTTTGATATCGTATGTTCATGGTTGAGTGAGCACAATATTGCAGGGGCCGAAGAAGCAGGGCTGGGGGGGGGGGGGGGCTCCCACTTTTTTTTCCAGAAGCATGTACAAAAATGTAAAAATGACCATACGATTGTGATTATATGTATTGTCAGCCCCCCACTTTTGGCTCAGCCCCTCCCTCCACATTTTGAAAACCGTTCCGTTCTGTGACGTCTCATTATAGGGATTTTTGGTAGTATCCTCTACACCTTGTTAGGTCATATTAGAAGTTTAAATGTTGGTGGCTCTCCCGATTACAGACCCCTCCTCCAAATATAAATTCTGGGTCTACCACTGATTTGTCCATAAATAAACCTGATCATGAGAAATTGTTAGGAAGAGAATACATTTATGCAAAATAAAGAGTATTCATTCTAAGTTTTCGAATGTGCTCCCTCAACCATGAAATGTTAAAAGTTCGGAAAGTGTGTGTTGATAGAAATGATGGATGATAAAAAAACAGCAATTAAAGTCACATTTGAAACTGAATATTCCCCAGTTTTCACCTTATTACCCTTTAAAATGAGTATGTGACATTGAAAATACTAATTTTCCCACTTTGATGCGTGCTCACTCATCCATAGATAAACAAATCGATTTCATTTTTGCACAGAATTCTGCCCATATGTTGATAAACATTATAGTCCGGGAGCCAAACCCTGATTGGGGGGGGGGGGGTAAGGTTGCATTAGAATGTCATATTTTTTTAAACTGATTTTGACTGGTGACACCTTCTATTTGAAGAATCTACATGCTGGAGCTCTGTCAGCATTGAGCAATCCAAAATGGCCGCCAGCAGCCATCTTGGATTTTCTGTTTACTCACTTTAGCATAATAAGATGTTTAAAAACTTGGGAGTTACAGGTTTTAGGGGGCGGAGAATCCAAATCTGAAGTTATTTTGAGGAAAGAAAAAACATGCATTGATGTCAAAATATACAGATAGCGGTCATTTTTCAAGATGGCCGCCATATAACATGCATTATATTGTCTATTTCCTGTATAGGATACCTAGAATTTTCAAAACATGGAATATACTGGTTAAAGGGGATGGAGAGTCCATATCTGAGGTTTATTTGGGGATATAATCATGCTCCGATGTCGAAATATACAAATAGTGGCTATTTTCCAAGATGGCCGCCATATTACATGAATTATATTGTTTATTCTTGTAAAGGGTTCCTATAGAATTTTCAAAACATGGAATATACTGGTTTTAGGGGATGGAGAGTCCAAATCTAAGGTTTATTTGGGGATATAACCATGCTTCGATGTCGAAATATACAAGTAGCGGCCATTTTCCAAGATGGCTGCCATAACATGCATTATAATGTTTATTTCCTGTATAGGGTACCTAGAATTGTCAAAACATGAAATATACTGATTTTAGGGGATGGAGAGTCCAAATCTAAGGTTTGTTTGGGGATATGACCATGCTTTGATGTCGAAACATACTTGTAAATATTCCTCATCGCCAGAATGTATATGCGCAAAATTACTAGCAGGGTCCCGACGTTTGCAGGCCCTGGTGGAAACTTGGCTCAACATTCTCCGTTTCCCACTTTAATATCCAATTCAGCTAAAGAAGCGCTAAGGTTCTGTCAGGAGGCCCCAATTTGAGATCGGTTGACCATCGGCCTTTTGACATTTCACCACTCTTTTCCATGGCATGCTAACCTCATACTTCTTTTTTCCTAGATAGCACTCTGTAGGTCTCATCTTGATGCAGGTGTCACCTTAAGTTGTCTGTCTTTGCTGGCCATTCAGCAGCGGGGTCGATATCCCAGGACTTCAGATTTTCCACCGGCTGTGAGACATCATGTTAGGGGCTGTGTGGTGCTTGCTTGCTTGCTCTGTCTGTGCTCATTACAAAGTCTCTCAATTAACAAAGAAGTTCGAGAGGTAAAGATATATTGCCTACAGAAAGGAATCAGTTGAGTGCTACATATGGTAAGCCGTTGTGATTAGGCTACTGTCTGGAAAAGAGCTACAGGAGAACGCTTCATACTCTTCATAGTGCAATACAGCCTGATGGTACCAAGTAATTGACTAGATAATACAGTTTGGGCATTTATCATTATTGGTGTTGAAAGTCCTAAGAAATAATTCAGAGCTGCAGTCGATAGGAATCATTGTTGCTGACATGATGATGCCATACGTGAACTGACTAGACTAGAGCTTTCAATTGGATATTGTTAGTGGCCAAATCAGAGATGTTTTCAGTGGACTGGACGGACGGGAGAGGAAGGTGCAGTTAGAGGGAGAGAAAAGGAGGGGGTAACGTGTACAAGAGCAAAATAAAAAAAATATGTGAGATGACTAAATTGTTGATATGGGGGTGGGATTATATTAAAGCGATTGTCAAATTTTAATATGTAATAAATATGTAATGTAATTCATTTTTTATCAAAAGGGGAATGTACTTTTCTTCCAAGAGAGTAATTTTTTCAGATTATTTTTCTTGATTAATAGGCCTATCACACCAAAAATATTATTACTGGTAGATAAAGGCTAGAATAAGATAAAAATAAATAATACACAAAAATAGTTTGAGTATACTATTGTATTGCTTCAAAGTAATTATGAAGAATGAAACATGCTCAGAAATTAACTATTTCTGTCACCTCCGTCCCTCTTAAAAAATCTGCCTTATGGTAGACAGACACAATCTCTATGAACGTTGTATTTTGATTGGTATTTTATTTATAGTGTGCATGGAGATTCGTTCACTATTATATAGTGGAAATGTTATATTGTACTATATACTTTAATGTGTGTGAAATTTGATGATGGATATATTCTGTATAAACTAAATAATTTCCATGTTAATTGTGTGATTGATATTATTACGATATATTTTGCTTGTTATCTTAATATTTACTTATTGTGGCTTCCTTGTATGAAAATAAATTGCAGCAATGAATATTTAATGCACAAAATTAGTTGTCAATTCAATTTTTTTTTTAGAAGAAAAATTGGAATAGATGTAATTTCATAAAATTAATACAAAAATGAAGTGGTGATGTCATATGATCAGCCCATTTAATGAATATTCATGACAGCTGTTGTCACTAACTATTACTATACTTTAAAATGTAATAACTTTATTATTGTTATTCAGTTTTGATGACATCTTTGGCACTTTCCTTAGTGAATTTTACATGATTTGTGATGCTGTCAATATTTTCAGCCCGAATTATCTTTTTAAAGGTCAAGTCCACTTCAGAAAAATGTTGTTTTAAATCAATAGAGAAAAATCAGACAAACACAATGCTGAAAAATTCATCAAAATGAGGTGTAAAATAAAAAAGTTATGACATTTGAAAATGTCGCTTATTTGAACAAAATTAGTTATATGAACAAGCCAGTTACATTCAAATGAGAGTCAATGATGTTAATCACTCACTATTTCTTTTGTTTTTTATTGTTTGAATTATACAATATTTCAATTTTTACAAATTTGACTGCCTTGCTTGAAGCATAAAATTTTTAAATAATGAAATTCCACATGTTCAGGGAGGAATGAAAGTTTATTTTACATGCTATTGTCGAGAAAATAAAAATATTTCATATAATGAAATACGAACAAAATCGTGAGTGATGTTATCATGTCCTCATTTGCATACCGACCAGAATGTGCAAATAACTGTTTTGTGAAATGAAGCAGAAGTTTAAAATGCCATAACTTTCTTATTTTACAATCGATTTGATGAAATTTTCAGTGTTATGCTTGTTGATTTCTTTTTATTCAACTAAAGTTTTCGTTGAAGTGAACTTGTCCATTCAGTTCTTTTTTTTTCTTATAACAACTATTTTAATCATTCTCATTAACATTGAAACCATCATCATCATTATCATCATCCTCATCATCAATATCATCATCATACTATCATCATTAGTATAATTAACATTATTATTATGATCACTCACAATACATTTTTACAAACAAATAAGTTGCATAAAACCATCATACATTTTTACATACAACTAATTCGCATTTACCACCAATGTTAAACACAATAATAAAACAAATTTTGTACAATGTGAAACGTCATAATTTGGTTTAAGTTGTAAATTTTAATACCAAGAAAAATAAACAAAGGATATGAGTTGTAGAAATGCACTATAACTTATTGTGATTATAATGTTAACATTATCACTCACAATATATTTTACATACAATTAAGTTGCATAAACCATCATATGTTTACATACAACTAATTCGCATAATACCACCAATGTAAAACACAATAATAAAACAAATTTTGTACAATGTGAAACGTCATAATTTGATTTAAGTTGTAAATTTTAATACCAAGAAAAATAAACAAAGGATATGAGTTGTAGAAATGCACTATAACATATTGTGATTATAATGTTAACATTATCATTACGAGTTATGCGTTTTCGTAGATACCATGTCACTTTTTACTTATATCAATTTTATAAGCAAGGTTGGAATAAAGGTTGACTTTAAAAATGGAGCGACATTGGAGGGGATGGGAGTCAGAATGAAATGAAGCAATCAAGAAGTGCAAGAAAAATGGAAATAAAATAGTTACTGTTTAGAAAACATTTGTACAAACTTAAAACTTTTCAGATTGTAACTAACATATGAATAATAACACAAAGTAAGCATAATTATTTATGTCATTGTATAAAAGACATAATTAGAGAGTAATACAAAATTTATTCAAAAATACTTTTTTTTATAATACTTCTTGCACGAGGTAAGGGTTTGTTGATTTCGTATGTTAATGTACATGGAAAGAAGTGCTTTTAATTTTGTTTTATACTTTGAAATGGGCATAGGAGATCATGTGAGACGTGGTAAAAGGAATCAAAATGCAAAAATCATTAAAACCTAGTGCATGGGCTAGAAGTCCCCAAGCGCCCATGGAAAACTAATGCATGTTGACACCGAACATTTTCATTATGTCTATGATGTAAGGAAAATGAGAGATTTTCAAAGCTGGCTTTGAAGTAGGAAGGGTGCATATGGACACAATATGCAGCCATAGGGTACTCAGGTTTTTTTTTTATCACTAAACACCTACTGCGTGTTCTGTAAGAACAAGAAAGAAACCGAGATAATGTGATGAGCGGGTCGACAATTTAAGAATAGCTGGTGTGTGTTTTGCAAAAAAAAAAAAAAGCGAGATGATGCGAGGAGTAGGCCGACGCACCAATAGCAGTAGAAATAATCAACGGGTTCAACGGTTTGGCTGCCAATTATGAAGTAATACAAAATTTATACAAAAATATTTTTGTTTATAATATTTCTTGCACAAGGTAAGGGTTTGTTGATTTCGTATTTTAATGTACTGTATTTGGAAAGAAGTGCTTTTAATCTCGTTTTATACTTTGAAATGGGCATAGGAGATCATGTGAGACGTGGTAAAAGGAATAAACAAGTGGAATGCCTCTGGCCGTCTCACCTGCATCACGCGATTCAACATAGCAGCAGTGCTGACTTTGAAAAGTACTATAACTCACACAAGATGTTCAGTGATACTTGGTTACTCTTATTTCCACGTTTTATGAATTATACCAATACACTTACAGAGATAGGATGGTAATTCAACAAATACCCCCAATGCGGCCAAAGTTCATTGATCTCACATGACCTTTGACCTTCGATTTGATTTGATTTTATTTATTTATGCATTCACATCAATATCAGAATTACAAAATACATATATACAATATTTACAAAGGTAATACATGACAAAATAATAGAATTACAGAATACATATATACAATATTTACAAAGGTAATACATAACAAAATAATAGTCGCATAGTATAAATATTGTAAATAGATATTAACAAAAAAAAGATGTGTTATATATTTTTTCAAAACAAGGTTATAAATGAATGCAGGAGACCGCCATCGTGAGCGATTAGGCTTGATGATGATGGAGGCCTCATAAAAGGTACGTAATAGTTCTTCATTGATCAAGTGGGTGCTGTGCAGGTGTAGGTGCAGGTGCGGCAGAGAGCAGTTGAGATATTAAGTTTAAGAGGGGGCTGCGTAAGATGTAATAATGTTACGTTTAATATTAGCTTTCAAGGAGTAGATTGTTGAACATGATTTGATATTGTCTGGAAGATTGTTCCAAATATCGGGACCGTAATGTCGAATGGATTTGTGGGTTATTAATAATTTGGGGTTAGTGAGGTGGAGGTTTCCAGATATGCGGGTTGGGTAGGAATGGACAGACCAGTTGAATCTAAACATATTATTAAAAGACTGAGGAAGTTGATTATTAAAATACTTAAACATAAATATAGCAATTTGAATCTTATTAATATCAAAGATTTTTAATGTTTTGAGTTTGTGAAACAATGGGTCAGTATGAGCCAAGTAATGTGAGCCTGTACACATACGGATAGCTCTTTTTTGTAGTTTAAATATAGAGTTTAGTTTAGAAGAGCCACAGTTTGCCCAAACGATATTACAGTATGATATATATGGAAGAACTAACGAATTGTATAATAAGAATAAAGTTTTATGAGGAAGAAGGAATTTTAACTTTGAAATGATTCCAATATTTTTTGAAACGCACATTGTAACATGGTGTATGTGTTGGTTCCAAGACAGAAATTCATCCATAATTACACCCAAAAATTTTGAATTGGTTTTCTGTTCTAAAGGCGTACCGTCAATGTTAATGTAAATCGGTGTGTTGATATTATGAGATTGATGTCTGAAATACATAAAATGAGTCTTTTTTGTATTTAAAGAAAGTTTGTTGGCCTTAAACCAGTTAGACACCTTGTAAATTTCACGATTTACTACATAGTTTAATGAATTAAGGTCTTGATGAGAATAAAATATATTTGTATCGTCAGCAAATAAGACAAATGACAAAATAGAGGAGGTTTTTATAATATCATTAATATAGAGTAAAAATAAAAGAGGACCTAAAATCGAACCCTGTGGAACACCACATTGAACTAAAAGAGAATCAGAGTCATTATTATTAAAAGTGACATATTGCCTTCGATTATTCAAGTAATCTTTGAACCATAAGAGAGATTGGCCTCGTATTCCATAATGATTGAGTTTGGAGAGTAAAATATCGTGGTTAAGAGTATCAAATGCTTTACTTAAATCACAAAAAATACCAATTACGTGTTCTTTATTTGCTATGGCATTACTTATTTTGTCATAAATTTGAAGTAAAGCCGAGTCTGTTGAATAATATTTCCTAAAACCATATTGATTCGAATTTAGAATATTGTGTTTATTGATAAATTTGTAAAGTCTTGTGTATACTATTTTTTCTAGAATTTTTGATATTGTTGGAAGTAAAGAGATGGGACGGTAATTACTTATTTCGTGAGGATTGTCTTTCTTAAAAATTGGATTGACTTTAGCTATCTTAAATAAATCTGGGAAAACGCCTTGAGATAAGGAGTTATTAAATATGTGAGCCAAGGGGCTAGCAAGAGGGTGAATTATTTGCTTAAGTAAAAACATACTGATGCCATCAGACCCAGAAGATCTAGAACTGTGAAGGGTACGGGCAATGTTGACAATTTCAGAAGGGTTCGTTGGGGTTAGAAAAAGAGACTCCTGATTTGGATCTGACAGATAATCTGCAAAATGTGCATTGGGAGTATTTATTTTATTTGCTAATTCGGGTCCGATATTCGTAAAAAAAGAATTGAATGAGTTTGCATAAAGACTGGGATGAAGTATTTTAGATCCATTGAGAGTAATGTTATCATTAGGTGGAGGGTGGGTTTTTGTACCCAAGACTTCTTTAATAATTTTCCAAGTTATATTTGTATTACCACTGGCATTATTTATTTTGTTAGTATAGTGCAATTTTCGGGATATTCGAATCAATTTAGTTAGTTTATTACGATATATTTTATATGTTTTTAAGGAATTATCAGTTGGATTGCGCAAATGGGACTTATAGAGTCGATTGCGTGTCTGTATTGACTTCAGTAGACCTTTTGTTATCCAAGGATTTTGGGGTTTATTACGTTTGGTTTTAGCTTTACCTAAAGGGATATTTTTTTCATAATAATGTTTTAATTTATTATTAAAGTGATTGTAGGCAATATTGGGATTTACTTCATCGTAAACGTCTTCCCAATCTTCTAAAAATAAATCTTGCTTTAATAGTTCAATATTTTGTTTAGATTCTTTACGATAGAAATATTCTTTTTTGGATTTTGGGTAAGATAGTTTACATTTACAAGTTAAAAATATAGGTAGGTGGTCCGAAACTTCAGAACAGAGGATCCCTCCGATAGCTTTGCTATTATGGATGTTCGAAAAAATGTTATCAATTTGAGTTGATGAATTTAAATTAATTCTGGTGGGTTTATTAATGATAGAAAGGAAGCCAAATGAGTACATCAATTTCATGAAATTAGTTGCATTATTATTATCGATTGATGGCAAGAAGTTAATATTAAAATCACCGAGTAGAAAAATATGTTTGTTTTCATCCCCTATTTTATAAAGAAATTGTTCTAATTCATCATGAAAGAGGTCTGTATTTGAATTAGGGGGTCTATAAATCAATCCTATAATAATGTTTTTGGAACTAGTATTTTCGATCTCTATGAACAAAGACTCTGCATGAGATAATTTTGCATCAGAACGAACTGTGAATTTAAGATTATGTGAAATATAAAAGGCAACCCCACCACCTCTTCTTTCTTTACGGTCAGTCCTTATTAAATTATAATTAGGCAGATTAAAAATATCAGGGGAATTTTCATGTAACCATGTTTCGGTTAAGCCAATTACGGAAAAGGGAAAGTTGTTTAATGAGTGTAAGAGGTTAACTAAATATTCAAAGTTTTTATTTATACTTCGTATGTTTGCATGAAAAAGTGAAATATTGTCTGAAGTATTATTAAATTTGTTATTAAATTCTTGGGGAGTGTAATATTTGCTATCTTGCGAATTCTCAATAATGATGTCCGGGGTAAAGGTATGTGACTCAGACAGGGGGGCGTGAAAATGTAAAGTACCGGAGGTTTGGAGAGAGGTCAACTGCAAGTGTGCAAGTGGTGCAGGTGATTGTGTGTGTGCGTGAAGGTGTGTTCATGTTTGAAAGTGGTGCTCGTGTATCAGCAATTGGAACATAATATACAAGTACAAAATGAATAAGACCCATCTTGGTCAATGATGAATAGGCAGAAGAGCAAAGCCCGACCACCAAAAAAAAAATACAATAAAACAATTTCAGCAGCAATACTTAGAATTAACAAAGGGGGAATCGAGACAAGACATAATTAACAAACAGAGCTTAAATTCAGCTATATCGAACATTTGATTATTTACAGTGGTTTCTATCGGTAAAAAAAAAAATCTGTTTTGAAAGGACATGAATTGGTATGCTTGAGAGAGGAATATCAAGAAAAATGAAAAGAAGGGAAAAAAGCAAACATGATGTCAGATCCATTAGCCAGAAACGATTAGGTTTCTCACATCTTAGAAAAACAAAATACTGCTAAGACAGTCATAAACGAACATAAAAGTTTGTTTAAGTTTGCGATCATTTAGAGTAGCTGAAGTAAATGTTGAAGTACAAAAACAAACAAACAATTGATTAAAAGGATGATAAGCACTGTCAAAAAGACTGGTGGGGACGACAAGGTCAGTGACTACACGAACCCGCCAACTATTGTTTAATCGAAAGTTTCATTGAGGAGTGGGAAGTGATCAGTGGTGCATAACCATGCCTTAGTGATTGAAACCTGGGGATGAGATAATGCAAATTGATTACATTGAGTTTACATGAAATGAAGGTACAGTACAAACTTTTAGCATATCTTCACCAGCAGACCGTTTACAAGTCAAATAATGAATTTGGTTATCCGCTTTGAGACAATGCTTAATTGGATAGAGACATTGAGCGTTTGGTACACAAAAAGGTTCTTGTAAATGTGGGGATGAATTCGAGGAGTGGCGGGAAAAATACTATATGGAAAAATGTTAAGTACGTGACTAAAGATAATGGTACAACCATGTAGTAGAAAGGACATTATAATGCACAGTTTATACACTTGTATCAGCGTAATCAGCATGCATAAGAGGGTATATTTTTCCCCTTCTGTCTCCCTTTCTTTTAATCAAAGGATAAAAGCAATTGAATTAACAAATTTTCGTCTAATAACAATATAAACAATAAAAGGTTGTTTTATGAATACCATTGAAGAATGTAATTACAGTGCAAGTACAAAAAAGTTCACTTGCGGTATTCTGGTTTTGCTAGCTGTACATAAACTTCATTACGTAATGATTTGTAATTGTAAAGGGACAGAGAACAGAACAAAAAATGATTAGGCAAATGTCAATGAGGTTTGCCCATGGTCAGTCTTCATGTTCTTACATGCTCACGTATCGACCAATAATAATCATGGACAATTTGGTAGGCGGGGAATGATCGATGGTGCATGATAATCACGCCTACATGAAACCTGTGGATGCGATAATTCAAGGTGATTGCATGCATTGAGATTAAATAATAGAGAACAACCTTTTATGAAATAAAAATATGCTAATCGTGTCTTTCCTGACAGTTTAAAAGTCCAAGAATGAATTTCGTCATCCAATTTGGGACAAAGCTTAATTGGATAGAGAAAGATAAAGGGATTAATACACAAAAGGTGGGCCGTATGTAGGGATGAACTCGAGAAGTGGCGGGAAAAATACTATATGAAGGAATGTTAAGTACGAGACTAAAAGTAATTGTTCCAACCAGGTGGTTGAAATGACATATTGTACAGTTTGCATAAGTATAATCAACACACTGACAATGATACATGAAAGGGTAAAATGTTTCTCTTCTCTTTCCTTTTTTTCAAAGTGTTTTTCTTATAATAGGAAAAAAACACAATAAAGTTTGTTTTATGAATAAAACATACAACGTTGAAGAATGTAATTACAGTGCAAGTACAAAAGAAGTTGTTTCTGTTATACAGATTGTCACTAGACTTTGCAGTATGCATTACGTAATGAATTTTGCCATTGTAAACGGAAAGAGAAGAGAAATAAATAAAAAGATCGGGCAAGGACTATTCAGTTAGCCCAGGGTCAACAGTCATATTCTTATACATGCTCGCATGTCAACCAAATCTTTATATAAAAGAAAAAACCGTTTAAAATATTTTGACATGTCAATCGTAAACTAATTTGGAACAATGCTTAATTGGATTGAGAGATTAATGGTTGACATACAAGTTGTGGGCGTATATAGGGATGAAATTTGAGAAATGGCGGGAAAAAAAATACTAAAAGAATGTTAAGTACGATAATGGTTCAACCATTGCAGTTCAATAGACATACAGTTGTATAAGCATAGTCAACATACTGGTGATGATACGTGAAAGGGTTTTTTCCCCTTCTCTCTCCCTTTCTTTCTTTTTATCGAACAGGTCAAGATCTTTTTTCCTTTTCTTTTCTTTTATTAATAGCAAAACAAACAATGGTTGTTTTATGAATAAAACCAATAGCGTTTGTAATTACAGAGCAAGTACAAAAACTTGACTTTCAGTATAGGTTGTCGTTCGATTGTGCAGTATGTGTTACGTAATGATTTGCCATTGTGAAGGGAGAGAGAAGAGAAATAAAAAGATTAGGCAAAGGTCAATGCAGTTTACCCATGATCATTAGTCATGTTCTAATACATGCTCACTTAACGACCAAATCTTTCATGACAAACCGTTCAAAAGATATTTGACAAGTCAATCGTAATCCTATTTGAGACAATGCTTAATTGGACGGGTCAAGCTAAAAAGAGTTGTCGTTTATGGGATGAATTGAAAAAGTGGCGGGAAAAATACTGTATGCATGATCGCAAAATTCAAGGCTCATAATTTCAACAGGTTACACACATAAGAAATCATAAATCTAGGAATATTTATCTGTGCAAAATGGCCATTTGGTAAATAAAAACAAAGGTTTATAGCAATAATAGTCGAGTGACAAAATCCATATCAATTACAATATTCTCGATGTGTGCTGGAGGACACCTCTTAACTGGTCATAAAACATATTTCAGAATGATAAAGCAATGCGTATCGTATTCATGGTAGTGATGTAATCAGTAATAAAATAAAAAGTGCGAAATTTGCCGGAGGGGCAGGTTTCTTTGTTTTGTTTTGTCTTTTTTTTTGACCAAAGTTTATTATTATTCTTTGGGGTGACTCGATCGAAAACCATACCCATGGCAAACAAGCAGCATTATCAATACTGAATATCGAATATCAATTCGACTAAACTATGTTTTTACTACAGTTACGGGTACAATTTGGCTTGACTGAAATTGGAATAGGATTTCCAATTAATGAATAATGAAAAGAATAATTAGAGAAAAAAAAATGTCCTTATGACTATGAATAAAATTTCCGTTGAATTTTACAAAACAGCATAGGTGAGAATTCTGAGCAACATAGATAACATTGTCTGTTGTTTCCTTTGCAAATCAAATCATTTCATTTTATTCGGAGGGGGTTGGGGGGCAAACTAAAACAAGAACGAATAGCATCATGTTCAGGTAACTTCAAATAATGAATAAATAAAAAAAAAAAAAATGTCCGATGGTTAGATGGACAAAAGTTTTGATGACTTCAATGTTTTCTAAAGTAAATCTTGGGTTCCAAGCTATATTGAATTCTCTTTCTTATGAAAAATGATACAGACATCTGGATTATGAAATAGAAACGGAGTTTTTCTTGTTTTTTTTTTTTTTTTTTTTGGGGGGGGGGGTTAACATGAAACTGCAGATGAACGAGAATTGACCCTTGAAACATATTTTATGAGTACATTACTATTCAATATTATTACATTATAAGTATTATTCATGAGAAGATGTAGATATCACCTGATGGAATGTTGATGTCCCTTTTTTCATTTCCTCCTCTAGACGATTTGACAATTTTGAAAACAGTTGACAGGTTCACTCCGTTCTGACTTGTTGGTATCATGGGGTATCACGATTATTTCCTATTTATACATACATTTTGAATTCCTCAAGAAAGGTTGACGATAATGATCTAGATGTGAAGATAATGCAGCTTAACTACTCATCGTATGCTTTCCACGTCGTTGTGCCCTTCTCTTTCCACTGGAGGATTATTTTAACTCCTTGTAGTTTAATTCTGGTTGACAGGTTTTTCTCCTTCCGTAGCTTGTAGGCGACCTCGGCGAGGTAACCGCGGCGAGCCTTCAATGTGGGTGGTAGGTCCGTCCTCACCGTTATGCGAGGGGGGCGTGGCAGCATGGCTGAGGCCGATCCTTGCGGCTGCGGGGCGGGCTGCGGAGTAGGTCGCTTCAGGTTCTCGAAGGTGGAGAGGATCAGGTCCCGGTCGGGCATCCGAACAAACTTTGCGATGATCGGGGCGGGGGCTGCTCGGCCTGATGAACGGGTATCTTGGGTTCCAATCGGGTTGCGTCGGGGCAGCCTGTGGGCGTTCACGAGTTGTATGTCCTTGGCCTTTTCCTCATCGATGCCGAGAATAGTGAAAACTTTTAGCAGAGTGTTGTAGATGTTTCCCTGATCTTCTTCCTCAACACCATAAAATAATAAATTAGATTTCCGGTTATATATCTCGGCCAGCAACAGCTTTTCCTTCAAATTTGAAATTTCCTCTTGCAGGGGCGCGATTTTGATAGGGATTGCATTTTCGACATCGGTGATTTTGGCAGAGTTAATTTCCACAGTAGCTTCTACATCATTCAAACGATGATTAATTGATTGAATATCTGCAGTAATGCTGTCGAGTTTTGCCAGAGTTTTGTTCGAAAAATTCGAAATATCCCGTTGCAAATCGGCATTCGATGGCATGGCTGTTGTGGGTGAGGTAGGTCTATCTTTATCCGATGAGCCGCCAGCCGTGTGCTTGGCCGAGGCTTGGCGGGTGTTGGGGCGTTGAGGATGAGGTAACATTGCAAGTTCGAGCTGAAATCAATTTAAATATGTAAGGCAATGGGTGGTCAGAGCTCCGCTCCAAAGCGTCCTTCCACTACGAAAGCATAGTACCTTCCTTGATCATGTGACCTGAAACTTGCACAGGATATTCAGTGATACTTGATTACTCTTAGGTCTAAGTTTCAAAAGTCAGATCAATAAACTTGCAAAGTTATGATAGTAATTCAACAGATACCCCCATTTATGGCCAAAGTTCATTGACCTTTGACCCTGGTCATGTGACCTAAAATGCGCACATGATGTTCGTTGAAGAGGACGTTCCCTTGTCAAGGTGGGATCTTTATTAAAGGAGAATGAAACCTTTGGACAAAGATAGCTTGTGTGAAGACAGAAAAATCAAAGAAACAGATCAACGAAAGTTTGAGAAAAATCGGACAAGTAATGAGAAACTTATGAGCTTTTGAATATTACAATCACTAATGCTATGGAGATCCTCACATTGGCAATGCGACAAACATGTGTGATGTCACTCTTGAACAACTCTCCCCATTACTTTAGTATATATTTCACTTAAATTGCCTCTTGTATTACATCTATCAATAGAACATGTATTCTTTCTATAGGAGGGCATGTAATACAGATTTTTAAAGAATACATCATGGATAAAGAGTTTGTATCACCATACGAAAAAGCAAAAAGACACATTTTCAGGGTATTTCATAGTCCATCAAAGGGAAAGTTGTTCATCAGTGACATCACACATCCTTGTCGCGTTGCCAATGGGAGGATCTCCATAGCATTATAGATTGCAATATTCAAATGCTCATAACTTTCTCATTATTTGTCCGATTTTTCTCAAACTTTCTTTGTTCTTATTCTTTGATTTTTCTGTTTCGACACAAGCCTACTTGTTCCAAAGGTTTCATTCCCCCTTAAGTTGATTGTATCGAGAATTTGAAAGAAGTGTTGAACAGAAACATGTACCCAGGTTGGTTAATCGAAAGGTCATTGAACAAATACATTCAAAACATCCAAAACCCAAACAATGGTCAGGAGAAAAGACTACAAGATTTTTTAAGTTACCATATATTGGTAAAGCATCAACATGATCAAAGGAACTTGAAAGAAGAATCAAAATTATGGTTAAACAATATTGCCAAGATCTTCATATTACTCTTTCTTTCTCATCTTTCAAGCTCAGTTCTCTACTTTCTTTGAAAGACTCCATTCCCCAGGAGCTCCGTGCTCGTGTCATATATCAATTTACATGTGCGAGATGTAAAGCTCGCTATATTGGTCAAACCAAGCGTCATTATAAGACACGAGTACAGGAGCACCTGGGGAAGGACAAAAACTCCCATGTCTGGAGACATTTGCAATCGTCACCCCAATGCTTGTTAGAATGCAATACCCACTGTTTCAAAATTCTCGATACTGCTCAAACAGATTTTCAACTAAAAATAAAAGAAGGGCTTTTCATCAAATGGAAACACCCTCAACTAAACCAACAGGTGTACAATTACCAAATAATGTTATCCATTTAATTTAAACCCACCCCTATCTGATAAATCCATAGACTTTGTAACTTTTTACTTCATTCCATTCAACAATTGCATTCCTTGTAATCCTGTGTAACTACATTATTGAAATTTTTACTTGACATCCCAACTGGATAAATACCAATGACTCTGTTAATAATTTTCAGGCTGAGGATGAGGTGCGACACCTCGAAACATGTTCCGTTTATTAAAATGTTATGTTCTATTCTTTATTTTTGTCTTCAATTTAGTATCGTGTCGTTTTTTTGGAATTATTATACTGTACAACGAATCTCTCATTAAGTATATAGATGCACAACTAAGGAATGAACAGGCTTGATTTCGAGGAGGAAGGGGGTGCATCGACCACTTCATATTTGTCATAAGAAAGGTCATAGAACAATGCACAGAGCTAGGGCAGATGCAGGTTTACATCAACTTTGAGATTTTGAAATGGCTTCCGATAGTCTACACCGCGAAAGCCTTTGGGCACTGGCGGATCCAGGGAGGCACATCCGGCCCGTGCCCCCCTATTGAGAAGCAAAATAAACATTTGTAATGTAAAAATGCCATTGAAACAGTGGTGTGCCCCCCTCGTTAGAAAACGTTATGTATCCGTTGTGTACTCTTTGCATACGTGTTTCATACGCATTTCCATCGAGCATCCGCCCACTGTGGAAAACGGATGGAGCCACCCCCGGCTTGTCCACTGTATCCGTTGGCCAGTGGGACCAGGGGAGCGTTTCATGAAAGGACTTGTCGGACGTTTTCGGACAAGTCCTATTTCATCCGACAGTTACCATAGTAACACTGCCTCTCAGCCAATCAAAATCAAGGAAAGATGTCAGATCTGACAACTTGTCGGACAAAAATGTTGATGAAACGCTCCCCTGGCCTTAGGACCCGGGGGGGGGGGCACTTCAATTCACGAGTGGATAGCATGCGCGACCATGGGGTCTCGAAAAGCACCCTAAACACGTAATTTCCATATTCTGAAAATGCACCCCTTAACAAGTATTGGCGTGTGAAACCCTACCCTTTACAAGTATAGGAAACAAATCGATACTCTTGGCAAATATTCCTGAAATGAACCCCTAAACAAGAGCAGGAATGTTTTATTGTTACGGGTCCTTCGGTCGTCGGATTTACCTTATTTGGTTTAGTACGACCCCCCCCCCCTTCTACACATCGCGCAAATCGGACTCTAAACACGAAGTGTTGGGGCAAAAAGGAAATCCTTTATAAAACATTTTAATTTTGTTTAATCATCCCCGCAAATTCGACCCTAAACACGTAATTTTCCTAGCGAAATAGATACCCTCGGCTTTTTTCATAATTTTCGTGTTTTTGACACCCTTATCACGTTACGTACGTAACGTGCCCTATCATGAAAAAGACACCCTTTTTACGTGTTTTTTGGTCGCGCATGGTATCCACTCGTCAATGTAAGTGGCCCCCGGGCCTAAGGAAATGAATAGCATTCTATAAATCCTATTATTTTTGTTTTTGTCTTCCTTTTTTGTTTTGTTTCTTTTAAACATCTACACTATAGTCTTCTGCATTGTAGGGACGCTGTCTGGGTCTGGGGTCACGGTCTTGAGCAGTGGCGGCAACAGGATTTTTTTTTTTAACTAAGGAGCCCGGGGGGGCACTTACATTGACGAGTGGATACCATGCGCGACCCCAAAACACGTAGAAAAGGATGTCTTTTTCAAGATAGGGCACGTTACGTACGTAACGTAATAAGGGTGTCAAAGACACTGAAATAATGAAAAAAGAGTATATATTTCGCTAGGAAAGTTACGTGTTTAGGGTCAAATTTGCGAGGGTATACCCAATGATGTAGGTAAAGGGAAAACCGACGACCGACGTCCGTGACATAACACATAGAAATATCGCATACTTGCCAATACTATCGTTTTGTTTCCAATACTTGTTAAGGGTAGGGTTTCACACGCCATTACTTGTTAAGGGGTGCATTTTCAGAATATTGAAAATACGTGCTAAAGGTGCTTTTATAGATCTCAAGGTCGCGCATGGCATCCACTCGTGAATGGAAGTTGCCCCTCCCCGGGCTAAGGAGGCAAAGGCGGGCAAGATTTTTTTGCCTGTTTCAAAATAGCGAGCGCGAAGCGTTATCTATAAATTTTTATTGTAGGCCCTCTCCTTTTTTTAAATGAAACCACTTTTGGTTTTTTTTTTCGAACTTACAGCAGCACCCCGGTAAAAAAAGTTCCCAGGGCCCAGCGCGTGAATTGCCAATTTTGTAAGCACTTATTTTCCCCTGGTATAGATCCGTGCTCCTATCGTCATGCAAAGGGTATATCCGGGAAAGAAGTGGTACAAAGTCTAGACAAAACCCCTCCAAGAAGAAATTAAATCGCCGCTCAAGTATTGGTTTAATCCAGATCATATAGCTATTAAATAGTTGTTATGATGGTGGGGATCACTTGGAGCTGCAATGTGATAGAAAATGCTGGTACACCTACCCCAAGGATAAAACAAAGTTTTGTAGGCCTATACTTTCAATGTAGGCGTCTATTAAAAAAAAATACCCTACGTGCAGGAACTGATATTGTCATTTTAAAAAATGTAGATCGAAACAATAATGATAGCAAATATTTACAATACTGCTACTACGACGAATTCGACGACTACTACAATTGTTGTTGTTGCTGCTGCTGCTGCTACTATACTACTACTACTACTACTACTACTACTACTACTACTACTACTACTACTACTACTACTACTACTACTACTACTACTACTATACTACTACTACTACTACTACTACTACTACTACTACTGCTACTACTACTACTACTACTACTACTACTACTACTACTACTATATACTACTATACTACTACTATACTACTACTACTACTACTACTACTACTACTACTACTACTACTACTACTACTACTACTACTATATACTACTATACTACTACTACTACTACTACTACTACTACTACTACTACTATACTACTACTACTACTACTACTACTACTGCTACTACTACTACTACTACTACTACTACTACTACTACTACTGCTACTACTACTACTCTACTACTACTACTTCTACTACTTCTACTACGACTACTACTACCATTTTTCCTCCTCCTTCTACTACTACAACTAAGACTACCGGTACTACTATTACCACTACATTGCTCCTACTACTACCCTTTTTGTGCTGGGATGGGACACTGTTTATCTATTTAGACATCCCTAGCTAAAAATATCTCTGCCAAAATGAACGTCAATACTGAATAAAGGGCGGGTTGTGTTTTACGGAATAAATAACAAAAAAAAAACAGCCTTTCTCACATTTTGTCACCAGTCGAATGCAATACTTAAGGCATTGCTTTGGGAAGCGGGGGTGCTGAAGCCCCGACAATATTTTTGCTTTGGGGCGCTGCGTGTATTATTCTCCATACGCAGCACCCCCTGGAATTCTGGTACATGACAACAAAAAAAAAAATGCTTTTTTTGCTTGTCAAATTTCTCTGAACCAACATTACGTTCATTTTGTTGCGACCCCCACACTTTTTGTTTGTCCAATAATAGTAAAAGTTGGCTTTTACATAGGGCTTTTCCCATAATGGCTCAAAGTGCTTTACAGTATTACCCCGGTCATTTGATCGATTTCAATCCCGTACGAAAAGTGCACAATTTCCACTCCCTGGGAAGCATTCCTTGCATTCATCGCAGCCTCACTATGGCGCTGGCAAAATCAAACATACCATAACTTTTGCATCCTACCAGGTACTCATTTAGCACCTGGGTCGAGAATGGCAATGTGTGGATTAACGCCTTGCCAATGGATGCTAGACCGCGGTGGGATTCGGACACACGATCCTTTGTTTACAAGGCGAGAGCTAGAACCACTACATCAAAGCTCTTCCATCCAGCACCCCAGTAAGAAAAATCGTTCCCAGGACCCTGACCAAAGGATGACTTAACCTTTGAGTGAAACAGGGGTTTACGTCATTGATATTGGACCACGTGATTGGAGGGGCAGAACCAATACTTTCATTTCCCGCCCATTTTCGCTTTCCTGATTGCTTCAATTGGTTACTAGTCTTCATGACGCGTTACGCGTTGTATGTTTGCTTTCCCTATTGGTCAGTTAAAAATATGGGCCCGATCTGTAAGAAATCAATGTCATCAATCTCTTTTCAAAATAGATAAATAGAAGCCTTTCTACTCTCTGTACATCATTTGCAGATCAACATACCACTGGGAGTCTTCCTGCAACTTATCTTACTTTCTTGCGAAAACGGTCTTCAATAGCTTCGTGGCCTTTGTCCGTGTTCACATATCAAAGTAATAAGAAACTAAGGTACTTCGCTGTCGAGTTTAAAGCTTTTTTCACATCAAGCTTCACCAGAAGCATTATTGTTCAAATAATTTGTTCAATTATTATTCAATCCGAATACATTTTCTTTTATCTTTTAAACAGTACACTATCAAAGAAGTGGATCATGGCTGCTTGTATCTTCTTCCTCCTGATGCTGATGGTGTGCCACTCCTATGCACAGACCTGGCCATCTGGTACCTACGGTCTTCCTAAACCTTTGACTGGGTGTCCATCTGGCTGGGTTGATGGACGTAGAAAGCATGATACAGAAGACACACATCCAACTAACAACTGGAGTGACCCTCTTAATCTGGCTGGTTATCAATATCGCAGCAGCATGGAACATGAATTCTGCATCAAGACCTCTACTTCTGGTAGCTCTGGTTGGCCAGCAGGAGAGTACTGCATCTATAAATATGGATCTTGTCCATCAGGTAAGACTTTCAGCACATGTATCTAGAAAAATGCGGCGCCAATTCACGCCTGCATGTCTTAAATAATTATGTTAAAGACAAGGAAACATTGTGTAGTGGGTTTCACGGTACACCGTGTATTTTTGGTGGGCAAGTGGTGGTCCTGAAAAGGACCAATAAATACAAACTTTTGCTAATTCTCCTGAAGACAAGAACGTCGAGTTTGATTGGTCCTATTCAGGACCAACAATTGCCCAAGAACGATACATGATGTACCGGGAAACCTGCTACACTCTTCTTCTTCACCATGGAAACCTTCAGATGTAAGCAAAAACTAAAAATAAAATAAAAGCCATCATGAATAGGTATGTATTTCTACCCCCCACACACATACAATGACTGAAACGATACAGTGCGCCCCCACAAAAAAAAACCAATTTCATTTCAAGAAGATCATTCCTCATTCACACGAGTGAGTATACGTTATTTGAAGAGAGGATACAAAAATCACTTGGCGCGCGAATTCTGGATTTCAAAAAGAAAATCACTTGTTTAAAAATATCAAAATCTGTTCTTTAATTTGATACCTCAATCACAGAGGATTGTCAAGAAGTTAGGTAAAAATGATCTGTCGCTTTAAAATAAAATATGTATTTCCATAATTCAATTAAACAGATGTGTGTTCACAGATTTTCTACCGTAGTAATAAACTCAAGACAGAAGCAAGCCTGTACAACGTATTTATTTTATCAAATTCGGTCTTAGGAATTATTTCAGAAACAAACTTTTTTTTTGTCTAGACCATTTTCTGCATGTGATCGAAGTTATTAAATGAAAAAGCAGATGTTGAAATTTTTGGACATGTGACTTCTTATTTGAAATTCAGATACCGTCCGTCAACGTATCCTTTCTTCAAATTGTTTTGTTCACTCATGCGTGACTGAAGAATCTTTTAAATTGTAGCAACTAAAGAAAGGGGAAGTTGTAAAATTTATAATATTAGGTCATTTGTCTATTGATAAATCATCAATAATTCTCTTTTTCTGGGACCACTGTAAATAGGTAACAATTCAAAACAGCTATTAGAGGATTGCTCGTTAGCGCATACATTCGTAATTCCGAAGCTTGGTTATTTCGAAGGTTCGGATATTCCGAAGGTTCGTTATTCCGAAGGTTCGTATTTCCGAAGATTCATAATTCCGAAGGTTCGTTAGTCCGAAAACGAAATGAGGTTCGTAATTCCGAAGGTTCGTAAGTTCGAAAAAGAAGTGAGGTTCGTAATTTCGAAGGTTCGTTAATCCCAAAACGAAATGAGGTTCGTAATTCCGAAGGGTCGTTAGTCCGAAAACGAAATGATTAACGAACCTTATTTCGTTTTCGGATTAACGAATCTTCGGAACAACGAACCTTATTTTGTTTTCGGATTAACGAGCCTTCGGAACATCGAACCTTATTCTGTTTTCGCATTATCGAACCGTCGGAATAACGAACCTTCGGAATAACGCCACAAATATTCGGATTAACGCACCCTTTTACTTTTTCGGATTAACGAACATCGAGGTATAGGCAATTTACGTGTTTCGGAATTACGAACCTTCGGAATTATGCCGAGCTTTCGAAATTACGAAGTGTAACCGCTGGTTGGATATTGAAAGTTACGTCACTTGTAGTCCCGGGGGGGGGGGGGCACTCAGTATATAATGCATAGTGGGTATGTGCCGCGGAGGGGACCCCCATTTTTACACTCAAATTTCCGTTCCAAGGCATAGCATTTTTGCCTTGTTGAGAAAAAGAACAAAGAAAGTCGCTCCAAGGCATAGAATTTTCTTCTTATCGAGAAAAAAAGAAGAGAGAAATCCGCTCCAAAGCTTCGCATTTTTGTCGTTACGCCGCTCCGATCGCATAGAATGAGCTGCAATTATGGTGAAAAGCGGCCGCAGAGCTCCCCGGCGCAGGCCGCGCTAGCTGCATCATGCACGCATGACCGTTCCATAGGGATGCATATGCACTCACACGCTGGGGATCCGTTCCAAGGACCCCCGTTTTCACAATCATTTGTCGTTCCGAAGCCCGTTCCGAGGACCCTCCTTTTTACAATAAGACCGCTCCAAGGCCCCCGTTTTTTGTCTCGCCCGCGGCACACCCCCACCACTTTTTTGGTCGAGTGCCCCACCCCGGGCTTGTAGTACTAGTGAAGAGGACGTGGTCGAGTGGTCTCAGGGGATGTGGACTGCACACGCAAGTCATAGGTTCTACCCTCTTTACGCATAGATTTTTGTTCTTTTATCATTTCTATATTGATCAGATGACAGCTCTTATTAATTTGACGCCAAAAGATAAAATATTTATTTTGTTAAATGCGCCTGCAGGATGGGGACCCTATATGTAGAGCTGAAATAATGAACGCTGGAACGGCTATTGCGAATAATCAACGACATTTATTGTTTTATATTAAAGTTAACTCACCTGTATAACACAATTCAAGATAAAAAAATGTTCTGACATCATCGGCATTACTTTTTCGCTAATTCGGATTAATTCGGGTACTATCAATGATGTTACAGAGGGTCGTGGGTTCGAATCCTAGCCATGGCGTGATTTCCTTCGTCAAGAAATTTATCCACATTGTGCTGCACTCAACCCAGGTGAGATGCATGGTTACCTGGCAGAAATTTATTCCTTGAAATTAATGCGTGTGCGCTGTAATCTTAGTAATTACGGCTGCCAAGCTACAGCTGGGGTAATAATATCCAAGTCATTTGGAAGCGCATAGAGACATTATTCATAATTGTGATATGCGCTATACAAGAACTGTTTATCATTATTATTATTATTACATGTTTTTATGTAAAGCCTCCTTGTCTAGACACATACTTGAAATTGACATGAATCGTGTGTTCGTTAAATTTTTAAAGCAACAAATCTACCAAGCAAGAAAAGGGTGGTGCACTGCCGTCATGACTCATCAAGAGTTGAACAGTTTTAATCGAGGAAATTGAACCGAGGTGGTGACACGACATTTGCTTCTGCGACAATTGCTTCGGTCTTGATATCCCGGGGGGGGGGTGTTTCACAAAGATTTAAGAATGACTTAAGGCCATCGCACACCTTACGACTGTTCGCGATCCGATTTTGGAACAAATCGCATTTTGCTGATTTTCTGAAGATGTGAATGGAACATATCACTTTATTTGAGGTTTGAATTAATTCAAATAATAATATTATAACCGACTTTGAAAGATTGCAAGCCTCTATTTAGGAGTAAAGGCCAAATTAGTTTCAAATCGTATGACTGCTATGACGTCATTACGACTAGATATTAAATTCGCTTTTAAAGGATGATAACATAGTCACAGATTTGTTCATAGGTATTTGTACGATGATTTAGAACATTACACAGTAAGATATTCCAAGTCTCAATATTAGCATCAAATTCTACTATATCTTATTCTGAAATCGGGTCGCTGGCCAGTCGTAAGGTGTGCGGTCGCCTTTAGGGTCGCACCATGCATGGGTCGCACATAAATACCGAGTTGCGTACGGTTTGAAAGACTTGACCGCATTGGTCAGATCGTGTCGTGAGGACGCGCACTAATGCGTATCTATCAATAAGATCGCGCGTTGCATATCATATACGCGTCGGCATTTAAGTGCTACTTAAGTCATACTTAAATCTTTGTGAAACACCCCAGGCGGCATAGAATTAGAGTTACGATTTTAATATGGGCTTTGGTTCAGAATAATGTAATGATTACGATTATGGTTTATTTAGTTTCGGAGGTTCGGTTTTATGTTTGGTTTGATACACACATTTTCCATCGGATTGTCGTCTGAGCAACCATGGTACCTGAGAGTTATAGTCTATCTTACATGTATCTCTTTCAATATGAGTGTGAATTGAGCAGGTCAACAAAATAAAGAAATAATTTTATAATACTAAACGTTTGGTTGATTTTCACATTATTTTTGGTCGGAGATCCTTTTTTAAGAGCGTACCAGTCAACCCATATTCCAATCGACTTTTTAGGATTCCAGGAAAAATTCATTTATTGGGATGATGAAGACAGCAGTAATTTGAATAGTAGGAGTGGGACTCTACCTGATGGCGTCTACGACAATAACACAAAGTACAGGTTCTGCTGCCGAAATGACGGTGATACCTCGCAGGCCATCTCTCTTCCAACGGGAAACAATTTCGATCTTTTCGCCATAAACAGTGTAGTAAAATCACGCGAAATCGTCATTACGCAAACATGTAATAAAATGAGGTCACCACAGTGAATCGATAACAGCGAGAGCGCTGCACATTGCCAGCGGTTCACGGAGATTTGCACGCAAAACCTATGAGAAACGAGCGAGAGCGAACGATTCCACGAGCTCTTCCCCCTTCTTTCCCTTCCCGGCGATTTGTCCCAAAACAAAAGGATTTCTGCAAAGTACGATACTTTGTTTTTCAACTTTATTAGCATTCGATCTATCCGCGCCGATTTTTTTTTTACCGTGGCATTTTGTTATAAATTACCAAAAGAACCTGTACATCAGTTTTGCCGAGCTGAATAAAACGACTGATAGGCGTTTATGACAGCCGTCATTCACGTAAACTTTTGTATCCGATATGTAAACTTTCATTCTACACGTAGTGTACTGACCAATATATGCACACAACGTCGTACTTGAAGGTTCGTTATAGTATTAATATTCATAGGTGATAGCAACGGGGAACATAAGATTGACATGTACAATAAAAACCAGTAAAAACTATTTAAAAATGATGAGTCCTTGATGCAGTTCACCGACACAGTGAAGGATCAGGATCGTCAATTACAAAACAGATGAACATGATGAAATTATAAAACTTACATGACTTGTCCAATATCGCATGAATCATTAATATCCCTTTTTTTCCTTTGGCTTATGACTGTTAAGTGCAGAAAAGGGGGAAACGGTGAATAATTTGGTACTGGCTGTATGGTCCCGTGGTCAGTTAGCGTGCATGTTTGTAGGCCTACATTCACAATGATCACGTCGATGGTCAGAGAACAATTTCCCTCATTCATCTCAATCCTCTCTTATCATGCTTATCATTACATGTATCATGTGTATACCAGGGAAATGGGGTTTGGTGTGTGCATTAACGTGTGAATACAAGGAAAGATAGCCGAGGTATAGGCCTTAGTTTGTGTGTAAGTTCATTGGGCATGTTGGGTCGTCTCTTCGGTCAAGAGCGTGGTTGCTGTGTGCATCATTGCACGGTGCAAGCTTGTGTGTCAAATACGCGCGAAACGACTAATAACAGGCTACAAAAATCACTCGACCATGCTGCCGCTATGCGAATTCGGTGTGCGAAGATTACGTAACTTTCACCGAAATTAACGCTACACCGTAATGACGATTTCTCGTTATTTTACTACACTGATAAAGGCTACGTGTCAGCAAGTGAGTCCAAATATTTATAATGGCTAATCATTGCAGTATTCATTAACCCCCCTCTATTCAATAAGGCCCCCATTCCAAAGAAGGGAGACCTTTGAGGGACCTTTGAAAGACTAAAAAAAAAATGGCAATGTGTTAAGCAGTCTCCAAGATCACTGAAATTTGTCATCTACGTGGAATGGCTCTGAAAGACCCCTCAAATAACTCAGAAAGACTGATTGATTCTTTTTGTCTTACTGGGTTTAGACTAGTCCTCTCGTGATCTTTCAATGGTCTTCCGCGATCCTTCAGAATTCTTTCCATGGACTTTTTTTTTTGGGGGGGGTGGTTCTTTCAATGATCTTTTAATGATCTCTCATGAGTCTTTCAGAGATTTCCGCAAAAATTTTGAGAGACTATCAAGAGATCATGGAAAGACTGATAAGATCTTTGAAAGTTCAAGAGACTGCTGAAAGGCAATCAAAAGACCAATCTTTTGAAAGACTGTTTTGAACCGTTTCAAATATTTTGGAGACCATGAAGACCACTGAAAGATCAATCAGGAACCATGAAAGACCTCAGAGATCTTTGAAAGTTCATTGATGAACCCTTGAAAGTGCAAGCAAGTTTTATGGTCTTCTTACAGCGGTTTTTCAGAGGTCTTGCTGTCTGTGGAATGGAGATTAAAAACCGACATGAACATGATCTCTTTAACTAACGTATATCTGTATTAGACAATCTTCTATCTTTTATATGTTGCTGCAAATGGATGAGTAATTTGTATCCTTTCAAAAGTGGAATTCTTTATTTTTTTTACTAGGTTGTCTGTTGGAATCGGCATATCACCTGTTGATTTTGTCAAATTCCTTTCTTTATTATTTTTATGATCGGGTTAACGTTGATAATTCAAAATCGAATGTGTTAATCTTCAATTTCATGTCACTATACAATCTAGCCTCGATATGACGTACGATGTTTTAGAGGATCAAAATATCATTGAGTGGTCTAGGCGCCATTTTGTAAAAGTACCTCATTAATTGTTGGTCATATCATCATAAAGAAATATAAATAATCATATTGATATCATTTACACAAAATGTCATATCAAATCTAGGTCATAAATTGACAGGTCATGGTTTTTATTCAGGTTATTTAAAGCATTTCAAAGGTATGGGTGAGCGCAGGATGTCTTTTTATGCCATTCCATTCGATACGATGCTTCTTTTTTTTAGATGCCATCAGTGCACATTAGCAATTTATGGAGATTTTTCATGTTTGAAATAATTTAACGTGTACTCTCTATGGGATATGTCTTTTACATCCGTGTCTTTCGTGAGCCACAACTCCTTTTATTGGCATGCAGTTTATTACAAAGCTTTCGATATGTTTTAGCGAAGACTGGAGACTACTCTAACTCTGTTCTAAGTTATATGGTCATCATGATCACATCGAAATACAAGAACTCATTACTCCTGATAGAATACTTAATATCGTCTTCATGACGAATCAGACATCTAGTTATACATTTGTTTCATGTTTCATAGCTGTACCACGAACCCCTTTTGACTAGATTTTTTTTCAGTTATCATTCATATCACAATTTGATTTTGAAATACAGGTTAATGGTATGGCTGTTACTCTGGAGTATTTTTATTGGGATAATGAGGATTCCAGTAATGCAGACGATGAAAGTTCTGGTACCAACACTCCCTATCCAGGTATGTTTGACAATTGAATTTCTTTTCCAAGTATTTTGTTTTCGGAAATATTTACATTCATAGACTGATGAATGTTTGTTATAGAAGGTCAAAATTGGAGAAAAAAATATTATTGTATGTTCGTCACGCTTTTTATGTCTTTTTTTTCTATTTTTTCTTCTTTAAAAGTTCATCACTTTGGTGAAAGTTGGGCGGAGGGCTCAAGTCTATAGGATTAGAGAGGAGAAAGGATCAACACGATTTATTTATATGTAAAAAATGTTATTCAACACAATTAAGCTCATCTTTTTATAATTTGAATAATTTTTCGTATTATACCAAATGCAATAAGAGTCTAAATTATTTTTTTCAATCGGTAGAGTCCTTCAATCATCTACCTCGGTCATAATCATGGTGATCAATCGTCGAAACATATATGTTTGAAATTCGCTGCAAGGTGGGAATATGTACAGTACACACTCTTATATTTTGTGGTTGCACAACTGTTGATGTTCATTCTACGTTTTAGATCGTAGCTTAAAAAAAACTCATGTGATAAATTCGTTTTCTTTTAATATTCATATAATTTAGTTATATCAAGTTTGTTGACCAGGGGGCATCCGCTGCTGGAAAGAAAACAGTGTCACATAGTGTGATCACAGTGTGTTCACACATTTATTTATGTGAACATATTATTCACACTGTTGAAATGCTCAAATTTAGTAATGTGAATTGATTTCACATTGTTCACACTCTGAATATATTATGGCACTCGTTGCGAGACACTGTGTTCTTTCCAGTAGATATAGCATGACCGAAAGGTCAAAAACAAAAAATAAATAAAATAACCATCTACATTAGTCTTATTTACCCAGGTGAGGTAAATGGGTACCGGTAGGAAGGAATTCCTTAGAAAGCTGTGTGCGCTGTGAACGCCTAGCTTAGCCGGGTAATATAGAAGCGCATTGAGCACCTAAGAAGGTGGATATGTGCGCAATATAAATACCCTATATTATTATTATTATTTATCATCACGCGTCTTCCAAGAACATAACTACAACGAGTACCTGCACCTGAAAACACCTTTTCAAAATGTAAAGAGCCATTATACCAAAACGATTTAAAAAAATGTTATTGGTAAATATCATCATCTAAAAGATTGGTGCTCTCAAAGAAAGTTGTGATTATCATAAATATTCTTAATTTGAAAGGTGTTGTACTTGGGGGAATAAAGCTGAATTTCTGCTACTACCAACCTGCAAGTACCCAGACCTGGCCATCTGGTACCTACGGTCTTCCTAAACCTCTGACTGGGTGCCCAGCTGGCTGGGTTGAAGGACGTAGAAGGCATGATACTGAGGACACACATCCACTCAACTTGTGGAGTGACCCTCTTCACTTGGCTGGTTATCAACAAAGCAGCACCATGGAGCATCAATTCTGCATGAAGACCTCTACTTCCGGGAGTATTAACTGGCCCGCAGGAGACTACTGCATCTACAAAAAATGGGCGTGTCCATCAGGTAATCATGTGATTGATATATGAATTTGCAAACCGTCAATGGGTAGCTTCTCTGAATCGGATGATTATAGACTCGTATTCCCAATCGATGAACTTGATCCTGGGGTGACCGTACGCAGCAGACGGTTTAGAAGGTTGTCACCTCCCACCCGGCTCCCATAATTTTTAGAAACATATTTGTACGATAATTTTTGACATTCTCTCTTGCTTATGCTTTCAAAAATGTTATTAATTCTGGTTCCCCTAAAAAAATTCAGCCCATGGCCTTGTCAATTTGCAAATGTACTGCCCCTCCGTAGAAATAACGCTTATATCAGTCTGTCAGGAACAAAAGTTTATCATTATGGTGCTCATGTAACAGTAATTGTTATGATGTAAGTGCCTTTCATCGATCTCTATATCATACCTGTCATCCTCTTCTACAGGTTTCCAGGAAGGTTACATTTACTGGGACGATGAAGATAGCAGCAATATCAATACTCAGAGTGGCACTTTGCCCGATGGGGAATACGACAATAACACAAAGTACAAGTTCTGTTGCCGAGATGACGGTGTTGTCTCACAGGCCATCACCCTCCCTACCACAGATAACTTTTATCTCTTTGCAGTGGGAGATACTTGTCAGCAGGTAAGTGTTATTGAGAACTTTCTCCATTTACCAAAAAAAAAATAAACTCAGATCAACCCACCATGTCCTATCCATTGTAACTCATGCGACATTTATATTAAAAAAACACCCGTCAATTTCATCAGGATAGTATACTAAATTTTGCAGACCTATACAAATTACAAATCAGTGGACTGATCATTACACCCATCTGAAAACTTGCTTGTCGAAGGTATTCACTTTCTCATTGTAAATCGGGTGACGCGACGCTATTGAAGACTAATTAACCTGAATACTACTTTTGACTTGATCTTCGGAATAAATTATTGGCCCGATCAACACACATTTCTTAATTCAGTTTATTTTTTAGACATAAGACATTGATATAAAGTGTACTGCATTCAAGTATTTGGCAGGTGTTATTTTATTCTGGGATAAATAGGGCAACCAATCTTCATCATGATAAAATTTAGAAGGGGATAAACATTAAGATCAAACTTATTTTATTTAGTTGATTTAGAGCTAGATGTATACATTACAAACCAGACCATGAATTAAATATTCTATTTTTCGTTGATCTTGAGATTATGACATTACGTTTTAATACTTGCTCCCAGGTGGCTGGTAAGACAGTGGTCTCAGAATGGTTCTACTGGGATAACGAGGATTCCGCTAATACTGATAGCCAGTCTGGTGAACACCCATATCTTGGTGTGACTGCTAGCGGTGAAAACATCAAGCTAACCTTCTGTTACTACAACTAGCAAGAAGCCACCGATATTAGCACAGAACCTGAGTCTGTTTTTACCAAGATGACGACAAAATGACGATGATGAAAGTTTTTGATTAACTTTTGATAATTGGTGTATGGCCTTTGTTATTGATAACGTTTTTGCTCTCTTATTTGAAAATCGTTCTTAATCAAGGAATATAATCATTTTGACATTGCCATACTATATGTGACTATATATGTCTGGTCACACTTCTGATATATAGTCAGAAATAACTCTGTTCTAGTAAAACACGACTAGAAAATAGTTAAATACGACTAGAATAACAGTTGCACCCAGTTGATCATATTAACTAGTCCTTTTTTTCTGATTTGGTTTTCGAGTGTCCGACTCTAAAAGTACATCTTTATATCCTAACTTAAATACTCAAATAGGATGGCGATGCTTCTATCGAAAATTGTACACATTCATCTTGATTTATATAACTTCATAATTTATTACCCCGGGGTATTAATGTTGTGAAATGTTCATAGTTAAAAGATTTTCAAATGTGACGATGTTTCTGGTTTCACATGTCATATAGAAATTCGTAGTTATGATATACCATTAAGCCGTCGAATGTATAATCTGCCATTTCGGGAATCTGTCTGATCAAGGCTTACATTGTGTAAAACACTTCTTATAGGAAACATGATCTGTTCTGTGACATAATACATAGTCATTATCAAGGATGAGTGGTATTAATCCCCTCCCCATTTTCCTTATAGTTGGATTGTCTTACCTTCTGAATTGCAAACATTCATTTTAAAAGCAAATAAATTAAGCTCCAACAAAGTAACTGAACTCCTTGAACTACAATTTATGCAAATGGGGTGGTTGAAATATGAATTGATATGTAGGCCATTGAAAATTACATTCACGTTGAGCAGTTGAATAATTTTATTTATCACTTAAGAATTATAGCCCGAGTACCGTATAATAGCCTAATTTATTAATGTTCAATAAGATCATTTTCCTGGTGGGCTAATATTTTAGCTTGTGATTTTAAATATTTAATAATGAGATAGTAATGCCCATTTTTTTACAACTATAATTATGAAAATGGAGGATCATGTAAAAAGTAAAAATGACATTTGCAATTCTCAGATACATTTCTTTATATACTAAATGAAAAAATATAATGCTTTGTAGGAATGGTTGAAGGGTGTCTATTCTATGTTAAAATTAGTAATAATAAAATAATGCATTGGTATCAGGAATGGAAATGTAATATGTTTTGTTTATTGTTTGTGCAAATGAAATCTGTACTTGAAGTAATCTTAAATTTCTTTCTTGAAATCCATTTTCCTCCTGCTCGGTTTTTTTACTTCTTGTTCTTGTTTTTCTTAATGTGATGAGAGCGAGATCGATGAAGTAAGCATCGAAATAAATGATATCAAGGAAAACAGGTTGATGAATTGAAATTTAGTTATAGGAAGAGTGCGAGAGAAAGGGGAGAGAGCAAGAAAATTAGAGGGACGAAGAGGGTGGGGAGGTAAAATTATCTTGCCCCCTATTTCATCCATACACAATTCCTTGATCTATCAACAAATTCTTACCATCTGGGGCCTGTTGCATAAAACTTTTTACCTGAGAAAACTGAGGTTAGTTGGATTTCTGCCATTGACTTTAACACACAGCAAAAACTCCGGTAAAAACAACCTGAGTTTTCTCAGGTAAAACGTTTTATGCAACCGATCCCAGATGCGTCCTTTCATATTTCAGGGAGGGGGGGGGTGGTCATCAAATCTCTTCGCGCCAAATTGTAGAACAGAATTTTGCGCGCTAAGCTCGTCGAAAAATTGTCAATGTGTGTTTGATAATATTTTCAAGCTAGTATTTTCCAATGTTTTTAAAAACATTTTTGCCTTGATTTATCACATTTTATTTCAAATTGTCTTATGGGTGGAAAATCGATATGCTTACCCCCAATATTTCCATGGAGCGATCGCCCCCTGCCTCCCTCCGTGATCGACGCCTCTTCATACTATGGAGATCCATGACTGGTGAACCATTATCCCATCCCGACTCGCATAAAAAAGCAACACTGAGCCTCCATATATCGCGTCCCACCCCCCCCCAACAAAAAACAGCAATATGTTCCTCTGACGTTGGTCTGAATGAATTAAAAAATATGGTAGTATTCTCAATTAAATATGCACGAATATAAAGCTCATTTCATGTTCTAACTTTTATGATAATTGAATTTGTCTCGCATTAGCTGGTTTGAATACACATTTTCTATAACGTACCAGTGATGTATTTCAGTCCATTCCAAGTTTGGAACATATAATTATCTATATCATGTCAACCACCATATTACCATCCGGTGTCTGAGCAAGGACATTTTCCTGATCCACAAGGACACATCAAATTCAAAACATTGGCATGTTCAGAAGGGTTGGAAATATACAAATTAAGTTTTTGTATGATTAATAGGGGATTCAGTCCAACAACTTAAAGGAAATTTAAAAAATGATGGATAAGTACAATTTAATTCATTAATTTATTTAATTTGATCTGTTAATGCGCTTACCATTAAAAAGTTTCTGTGGTTTTTATTTTAAAAGGGAACACAGCAAAAAATGCGGTGTTAACCGGTGTACATAGAAGACCACACCATTTATTTTACACCGGTGTTAAATTGGTGGTGTTAGTTTTACACCTATAGGTGTCATTACAGCACCTTTTGTTGTTACATTTACACTCATTGGTGTTACGTTTAATTTCTTGGGTGTAATTTTAACACCTCAGGGTGTGGTCCTCTATTAACACGAACTGGTGTCAGTTAACATCACAGTTTTTACAGTGTACAGTTAATTAATAGCTTTATCAATTGATACCAAGAATGCAATATTTTTGGAGTTTGGCATGAAACACGATCTGTTGTCTCCATCATTGAATATCAAACTTGGAAGGAAATATCAAAAATGCCCTTCCGAACATGCTCAATGATGCGATTTGATGGGGCTAGTAAGATCATGAGGATTTCCCTGGTCAGATAAGAGAATTGAGATTCTGAATGATCGCATAGACTGGGCCTATTTTAGAAAAAAAGAGGCCTGTGTAAACTTCTTAAGGCATTTTGGGGCAAAAGTTGAGAACCGGTCTATTGCCCATAATTCAAATGTGCTGAATCTGATCAGACCTTCCGAACATGCCCAAGGTTGCAATTTGATGGAGCTAGTAAGATCACGGGGATTTCCCTAGTCAGATAAGAGAATTGAGATTCTGAATGATCGCATAGACTGGGCCTATTTTAGAAAAAAAGAGGCCTGTGTAAACTTCTTAAGGCATTTTGGGGCAAAAGTTGAGAATCGGTCTATTGCCCATAATTCAAATGTGCTGAATCTGATCAGACCTAGTCTGCAGGCACAGACCCTGATTGGATCATTGATCAACAAGTGTGCCTCCACGCAAAGACTAGCACATACAAAACTTGCTGTTCCAATACAGGAGCGAGAGAGCCTTCAGTACACAAGGCATGAGTAGGCTGCACATTCAGACCCTTATTTCGAGTGAAGGGTTTGCCCAGCAGACTAGATCAGACCGGTCCCCAAGCTGATTTATCATGTTTTGACTACCTAATTTGCATAGACAAAATAGCTGCCAAATTGACCACTTCATGATCTTATTTACAAAAGATTCTTTAAAACAGTCGCTTTCATTATTATGGATAATGCAAAACCCTGCATACATATTGTGTATCATTAGTGAAGATTCTTTATTTATTTATAATTAGTTGATTATGCAAGTTTATGAATATTTTGAAATATGATGATATCATTTATTTTCAGTTATAAAGACAACCTTCGAAGCATTATTAAAAATCATCCGGCCCTAAAATATAACATAGCGGTTAATACTAATGTGTTTTATTGTTCTTTGAACTCGTATGTATTTTTTTATTCAATATTTGATTTGTACACTGTACAAAATGAAGTGCTAATTTGATTTGGCACTTACAGTGACGTCATTATACAAGCACTGCTAAATTAGCACTTCATTTTTTCACAGTGTACATGTTTTGTTATAGGATCTGTCCAAGTATTGACTATCAAAGACAGAAAAATAACTAGCGTCAATGATATAATTACTTAATGACGCTTTTACAATCTTAATTGAAAACAGTATGCAATCGAAGACTCAATTGTGCCCCTCCCCCTCCACGTTTGAGGAGAGATTTAGATATTTTCGCACATGAAACAAACCAACAGACGTATCGGGAGAAGTCAATGGCATCGGGGTTGAACCATTTTTTTTGTGTATTTTTGCTTGTCAAATCTACTTCCGCACCCCAGTTTCCAGTTGTTCTCAGCACCCTCCCTGTTCAATAAGCACAAATTCTCCAAACCTTGAATTGAATAAAAGTAATTTGAGAAAATACATTGCCTATGTGGTGTACAGAATGTCTTCTATCATATAAAAGTGAAATTCAGATATACATAGCCTAAGAAATATATCAGAGATTTGGGTTCCAAATGTATTGTAACATGGGTTACTCTCAGTTCCCGATCGAGTACCAACATATTTTTCAGAAACTATGAAATAATACACTTAGAGACTTGATACATTTAAAAATGATGAAAGGTGTTGCCATCCTTTAAAAATGCTTACTAAATTTGATATTCATCATCATAATAATAATACATTAAGATTTATATAGCGCACTTTCCATCTTGATTAGATGCTCAAGGCGCTTCAGAGCAGATCAAAAGCAGTGAGCATCACCTTGATAAAGCATTGATTAAACTGTCATGAATATGTCCTAGATTATGAATAATCACATGAATAACTTGTTTGGTAAACTTTCGATTCAATTTTCTATAATGAATATTCACTTCAGAGCAGTGAATAATTTGCATAGAATGTAATAGGATTTTTTTTATCAAATGGTTAACTATTTGCACGCTGAATTGATTTTGGGGGATCATAATGACAATTGTTTGCATGTTATTTTCTTTAATTCAACATTTCAATATTGCACCAATGTTACTTATTATCATTATATAATAATAATATAGATGTTATCCATTCTTAGTTTATCTTGTTTGAAGGTTAGGGAAAAAACAAATTATTGCGATTGTTGAATTCAATTGTACGAATGTGCAAGATTGCAACATCATTGCGCAAAGTAAAACATGGCAGTTACCAGCAGGACTCTTTTCATGAACACCTGATGAAAACTTGTTCCTTGTATTCGCTCTGTAAGAGCGAATGTCAGGGACCATGTGTATTGAACTCGAGCCATACTTTCAACATTAATCCAGATGTTTGCAATCACTGAAGAGCAAAACGAGTAAATATACGATATAAGTCCCTTCTAGACATAAAGACATTTATCACTGAATAATCCCTGTGAATTATAGGCAAGAGGCCTTGTTCAAGAAAAGCGCTCCTCACGAACGTGTTCTGTGTCCTTTTCACCTGAGAAGGACCCGTTTTTATGTGTTAATGAATGTCCCTTTGAAAAAAATATTCTTATTGCAAAAAGTTGCCACTTATAAAGAGGGAAAATTTGTCCAAAAAAAAACGTGCCTTAAAGGACAAGTCCACCCCAACAAAAACTTGATTTGAATAAAAAGAGAAAAATTCAACAAACATAACACTGAAAATTTCATCAAATCGGATGTAAAATAAGAAAGTTATGGCATTTTTAAATTTCGCTTATTTTCAACAAAATAGTTATATGAACGAGCCAGTTACATCCAAATGAGAGAGTTGATGACATCACTCACTCACTATTTCTTTTGTATTTTATTATATGAAATATGAAATATTTTTATTTTCTCATCATTGCATGTGAAATGAAGTTTCATTCCTCCCTGAACACGTGGAATTCCATTATTTTAACATTTTGTGCTTCAGGCAAGGAGGTCCTAATCGTCAAATTCGTAAAAATTGAAATATTGTATAATTCAAACAATAAAAACAAAAGAAATAGTGAGTGAGTGACATCATCGACTCTCTCATTTGGATGTAACTGGCTCGTTCATATAACTATTTTCTTGATAATAAGCGAAACTTTGAAATGTCATAACTTTCTTATTTTACATCCGATTTTGATGAAATTTTCAGCATTGTGCTTGCCTGATTTTTCTCTATTGATTCAAATCAACATTTTTCTGAGGTGGACTTGACCTTTAAGTTTCATGAGTCTTGTGAGTAAGGTAGATAAGCAGATGTGTACAGATGGGGAACTCAGGAGCCCCCCCCCCCCCCGCCAAAAAAAAACTTTCGAAATAAAAAAAAGAGAAAATGAATAAATGGAAAGGGTAAAGGGTGATATTTGATTTTTTTTCTGAATATTATGTAAAAATCTATCACAAAATTGGTTTTTCGTGTTAAAAATGTCAAATTTGTTTGGCTCGTTCGCAGCTTTACGTGATATTACGTCATACGTCATATTCAGGCCCCCTTATTTTCGGGGGCTCATTACACCACACTAAATAAGTCATTTTAGCTTTGCTTTTCAAAAGAAAATGTTCCATTTTTTCCTGTGCTCCACCCCCCCCCCCCTTCACTTTCAACTTCGCTCCCCATCCCTGCTAAAAAGGGAACATCCCAAGTATTCTTTTTAGTCACAAACAAGATATCTTATTAAGGAAATTAATAATGAAATGTCGTAACTCTAGCTAGAAAGTTACCGATATCTTATCTTAAAACATCCTAAGCGTATTTCTTTTACTCGTGAACAAGATATAACATTTATTTAATATCTAACTAAGGAAAAGTTCCCGATATTCTTCACTGAAAAAGGAACATTCTGTACATTTATTTGGATCGAAAACAATTAAGATAGACATATATCATTATTACAAGACATTAATAACGATAAAGCGAAATACGACCTTGAAGGTGTCCAATATCTTGAGCACAATCATGAGAATGAACATGAGAAGGAACATTCTATGTTTTTTGTTTGTCATCCATATGATTCAGATTGCAGCGCCACATCAATCGATCAATCGATCTGCTAGATGGGTTGGAACCTACTCATGATATTCACGTATATGGTGTCATCACTAACAGGTGCGATCAAGGAAATTGTGGCAGGGGGCAAAATTGTGAAATTTATTGGTTCATATTGGAGGGGAGACATCGGATGGAGTAAAGGTTGGTAATTATGTTATTCGGGAAGAGACAAACAATAACACAAACATCAGATGTGTCGGACACTGTCACGGTCACGGTAACGACGTCAAATTAAAATAGATGAATAGTCTGTTATTATTATTATGTTTCTCAAAGAAGGAATACACCCAGGGCATTTCTCCTAAGTGAGAATAAAGACTCGTTTGGTCAGGGGTAGTATGTGAGGGTGTGTGTGTGTGAGGATGTGTGTGTGTGATTTTCCTCCAATGGTATTTCCTCTAAATGACCATGTTGTCTATTGCTGTTTGGCCCAATATCTTTTCGTTCAATAGTCGTTTCTTCCAAAAGCCAGTTAGTCAAGCCACTTCGTCCAAAAGCCACTCCGTCTTAGAGTAATATTACCCGATAGCCACTTCGTGTAAATACCATTTCGTTTAATAGTCACTTCATAGAATAGCCAGTTCGTCTACCTTCATTGCCAGTTGGTCCAAATGCCATTCTTATCCAATAGAAAGTTGATCCAATACCCACTTGTTCAACAGTTAATGGGAGAAGGCTTGGATCCAGTGGGTAAGTGCCCCCCCCCCCCCGTAAAAAAAGGGGAAAGTAAAAGAAACACAGCACAATGTAGGATGAAATCTATAATTTAGACACAAATAGGGATTTATTAGCGTAATTATAATAATCGTCTCTGCGACTCATTTCAATTCAATTCATCACGCCCAATTTCACCAAATTAAAGCATTTCTATAGTCATGATAGTCATGATGGTGTTGCAATTTATTCTCCTCAAAAAACCAAACCTCATGCTTCTGTAGATTTGACACTTAACTTTGAGTCCTACCTATAATTATGTATGCATATCGAAGGCCCAACTCTTGTATTTTTAAGAACAAAATGAAAACAAAACCAAAAAAGGAAACTCTTTGAAGTTCTTCTCTGTATTTCCATTGTTTTTTTATTCAGAGCTATCAAACCAATGTAATCAAATATTGGAGATTCCATTTTTCGTTTTTGTTTCTCATTTGATAAAAAAATACACACTAGGGTGTGTGTTATATGACTCTGATATTTAAATAAAAGATCAAAGAAACTGGGTAGATTGATGTTTATTATTAGATATTTGATATTTTTGAGGAGCTGTATTTCTAGTTTAGTTTGGTTTTGAATAGTGTTTTTTTTTATTTAGTTTTTGCATTGCTCTCTATCATCGCTCTGTGTCAAGGTGTCAGTTAATTTGGACATTGAATTATTAGTATTGAGCATGTATTTGTAATATATGGAATAATAAACATTTTCGTTCTTGTTTTTTTTCTACTTGTGTTTGTTTTTACATTTGAAAGAAATACAGACAAATGATTTCATGAAAACAAAAATATTTTTTGAATTTTTAGATCTGAAGCGAAAAATTATTATACATTGTATTTCTGATATTTAGAAAGTCAATAGTGTTGAAAAACAGTTTTAATCGTTATTACCGATTTTTATTAAAAATGGATCGTTCTATCAGGGGCAGTGCTTTTCCACTCAGATGGTCATTGTTGATATATAGGAGAGAAAAATATCTGAAATAAATGAAAACAAAAGTGTAATAGGATTTCTAACGATTTTTCTAAGGCCTTTGATTCACTATCTCATTATTATTTTTTTAAAGAAAATACAGCAATATGGTCTCAGAGGTAGTTGTTTTTAATTATTTAAATCGTATCTTAGTAATAGAAAGGAATTTACTATCATAAATTCGTTCTTTCTGACTTCAAATCAATCGATACTGACGTGGCTCAGGGATCAATTTTAGGGCCATTATTTTTTTAATTCACATCAATATTTTCATGACTTGTCCCCTTGTCTTCGTAATAGAAAGAAATGCATTCAATTATTAATTCATTTTTTTCCTGATTTAAATCAATCGATACTGACGTACCCCAGGGATCAATTTTAGGGCCTTCATTGTTTTTAATTGATATCAATGATATTTTCATGACTTGCCACTATTTTTATTTTATTTAGTGACAGTGCACATGTAAAGAGCGAACTCATTTTGATTTACCATCAGATGAACAGATTTTCAACCTCACGAATTTCTTTTGCCGAGTGTAGATTAGTTTCGAGCAGTGACAAGCCACCTTGCCTCAGCTGCTGCAAAGCAAATGCATGAATTTATTACAATGCGAGAAATTATACATGTGTAACATATTTGGCAAATAGCTTCGGCCTCCCAAACATTTTCAAAAGGAAGGATAAAGCTCAAGGGAACTTTGATATTGATTTGAGCTACGCCTACCATTGCTTTTAATCAAATTTATCCGTTTAAAATAAACAAACTCAATGAAAATAGCAACACAAAAAGAAAATCCTACGCCATCAATACTTTCTGGATTTCTGCCAAAATTAACTTCAATAGAGGAAAGTGTTGCATTTCACTGAATACATATAAAAATTATAATAATAAACACCAGCCTTCCTCCCCTTTGTGAGGCTTTGTCACTATACTAAAATATGACCTTACCTTTGAGTGAAATAGGAGGTTACGTCATTCATGTTCGATCACCTGATTGGAGGGACAGAACCAGTACTTTCATTTCCCGCCCATTTCCGCTTTCCAGATTGGTTACTGCCCTTTTTGACGAGTGGTACGTTTGCTTTCCTTATTGGTCAGTTAAAAATGCATGGCCGATATATGTACAAATCAATGTCTGAACCTCTTTTTAAAATAGATAAATAGAGGCCTTTCTATCATTTGCAGTTCACTAACATACCACTGGGAGTCTTCCTGCAACTTATCGTACTTTCTTGCGAAAAAGGTCTTCAGCAGCTTCCCATCAGCATTTCTCCGTGTTCAGATATCAAAGTATAACAAAGGTGCTTCGCTGTCGAGTTTAATTTCTTTTCATGTCAAGCTTCACCATAAGCTTTGGTGTTCAATTATTACTTTTATTATTATTATTATCATCATCTTGTTGAATTATTTTCAGTCCGATTTTTTTTTATCTTTTAAACAGCACAACATCAAAGAAGTGGATCATGGCTGCTTGTATCTACTTCCTCTTGATGCTGATGGTGTGCCATTGCTATGCGCAGACTTGGCCATCTGGTACCTACGGTCTTCCTAAACCTCTGACTGGGTGTCCATCTGGCTGGGTTGATGGGCGTAGAGGGCATGATACTGAAGACACAAATCCAATCAACATGTGGAGTGTCCCGATTAATCTGGCCGGTTATCAAGGTAGAAGCAACATGGAGCATCAATTCTGCATGAAGACTTTTACTTCTGGTAGCTCCAGCTGGCCAGCAGGGGAGTACTGCATCTACAAATATGGGTCTTGTCCATCAGGTAATTTTGTTTTTCTAAACCTATAATTTGACCTATAATTTGGTAGCATAGGTCTAGATTGAAGCAAAAAGTCATTAAGGATAGGTATCTATTTACGACACCCCTCTCTCAGACACACACCCCCACACAAGGAATAAACGAAACACGGAAAAAACAGTACACCCCACATACAAAACCCGAAACCGAGAATTATCGGTGATTTATCATAAATTGATCACAAATACAACAGACGAATCATTGTAAAGCTTATATAAGATGATTCCATATTCAGGCATGACTGAGTAAGTAGTCACTTGACGAGTGGTATCTGGATTTTAAAAAGAAAATCACACAAATTAACGTGAAAAGTTTTGGGGAAAGATGAGACATAGATGGCAAAATATAGAAAACTGAGAAATATTTTATAGATAGTATGTATATATATATAAACCTCGTTGTCTAGACACATAATTGAAATTGCCATGAATAATTGTGCGGAGAGGAATGTTGCATATTTGAATGCACACTTATTTTGGTCAGAGACACTTTCTTAGAGCGTACTAATCAACCCATTTTCAAATTGACTTTTTTAGGATTCCAGGAAAAATTCATTTTATGGGATGATGAAGACACCAATAACATGAATACCAAGAGTGGGACTCTGCCCGATGGCATATACGACAATAACTCATTGTACAAGTTCTGCTGCCGAAATGACGGTGATACTTGGCAGGCCATTTCTCTTCCAACAGGAAACAATTTCTATCTTTTCGCCATAAAGGCTGGGTCTACTTGTCAGCGGGTGAGTCAAAATATTTGTAATTTTCATTTATTGTAGTATTCATAAACCCCCTCTATTCCTTAAAAAATTGACATATCTGTGTCAATATGGTACCTGAATAACACAACCCGACTGGAAAGAACAGCGTCCAACAGGCTACACTGTGCTCAGTGCTCACAGTGTGGTAAACAATGTGTGAACGACATATTTACACAGCCGACTATCATTGTGAATACGCTGCAATCACCCTGTCCTGGTGTCCAGAGTGTGGAAATATCTTCACACTGTTGAATTTGAGCATTTCCATTTCCATCTTTTATTTTTCTTCTTGGGCTGGATGAAATGAATAGATTAACAAAATTTACCAGGTTGTCAGTTTGAATTACCCTTCCGGATTTAATTAATCAAATTTCTTTCTTTAATATTTTTAAATGTTTACAACATCGATGCATAAAAATCCGACGCGTCACTATCGTTCAGTTTCTAGTTATCTAGCCTCGATATGACGTATGATGTTTTTAGAGGACCAGGTTATCATTGAGTAATCTACACACTAAGAATGTTTGCACCCAAAATGGAACACTGGTATCAACCTCTGGGGATGCAGTCTTGCCCTGTAAGTGGAAAAGGGCCCAAACATGTGCCCGTTCATTATCATTTGCACGGGACAAATTTTCACTTAATAAGGTTCATAATAATCGACTCTGATAAAGGTTCAAATGTGAATCTTTATTAAATTGTTCATCTCTACACCCTATATAGCGCGGTTAAGCCTCCGTCACATATAGACACGGATCCTCACGGATCAACACGGCAAAGCCGGCATGATCCGGGGAGGTCCGGGATCGTTTTGCCCCGGATTAAGTGTCGACGAGCGTTGATGATAGCACACACGGCATCTTCACAAGGGTGTACACGAACCAACACGTCAGCAACACGGACCAACGCGTCAGCAATACGGACCAACACGTCAGCTACACGGACCAACACGTCAGCTACACGGATCTTCACGTTAGCAACACGGACCAACACACAAGCTACCCGGACCAAAACGTCAGCAACACGGACCATCCCGGATTGCTTATCTACCCGGCAGTCCACGCATGACACCGGATGTTTTTGACAGTCAAAAACTGCCGTGTTTGCCTCAAGGACCAACACAGCCCACCACGGACCACCAAGGATGCCCAAGGCACCAACATGGATCTCTTCCCGGACTATCCCGGATCAGATCCGTGGTCGTCCGGGATGGTCAGGGGTCTATATGTGACTGGGGCTTTAATATATCTAACTGGCAAAGAAAAACCTAGTGGCACCCATTTGTGTCTTTTGGGTGCTGCTGTTGTACCAACCCAAAGGTTCAAATTCGAATCCCTGTTTCTTAGTGTGTAAAGAGCAAATGAAATCAGAATGGAAGGCTGAGAGGCTTTTGTCGAAAGTTGGTGGATCGGGATAGCAGATCATCAGAAGATTTGCACCTGACAAACAATTACAAATAATGTTGTTGTCCAGAGCCACGACACTTCGATGCTATCCCGGTCCACCAACTTGTAACAAAAGCCTCTCAGCTCCCCATTCTGATTTGACTTGCAATTTCAAAATAATTTTGTGTTTACTTTCATTAATATTCGAATCACGATCGGAATTTGAAATATAAACAGGTTATTGGCATGGATGTAACAAGTGAGTGGTTCCATTGGGACAATGAAGATTACATGAATGCAGACGGTGAAAGTTCCGGTTCCAACACTCCCTATCCAGGTGCGTTTGACAATTCAATTTCTGAGCCCTTTTCAACTATATTTTTGGCATATGGCATAATGCTTTCATGTTAGATCACAAACCTCTTTGCCTAGTTCATTTGATCTGATTTTTATGAAAATCCCGATATCTTATGCATCAGTGAGCACACAATATTCGAAAATCATGCAAATGAAAAGAAGGTTTAAGGCCTTGGCCCCACTCTGTGTAGTATCTGGTATCGAATGGTTATTTTGGTGTGCGTTACTCTGAAGCCATGTGCGAAGTTTCGTAAAATAACTGTTGGCAGAAGTAACAAAAACGTCGATGAAACAAACCCTAATTTCACATTTGTTAAGAAATCTTGACTTCCTCTCTCATAGAAATTGTGTACATACATATACTTTATTTAGCAATGTCATTTGGCAGTGATGTTTATCATTAACCTATAGGCAGAATTCTGTGCAAAAATGGAATCGATTTGTTAATTTATGGATGAGTGAGCACGCATCAAAGTGAGAAAACGTGCATTTCAATGTCACAGACTCATTTTGAAGGGTAATAAATGAATAATGAAGGCAAATTCGGTTCCAGATGTGACTTACATGTAATTGCTGTTGTTCTTATCATCCATCATTTCTAGCACCACACACTTTCCGAACTCTAAACATTTTCACGGTTCAGCGAGCACATTCGAAAACCTGGGAATGAATACTCTTTATACTCCATTAACGTATTCTTTTCCTAACAATTTCTCAGGATTAGTTGGATTTATGGACAAATCACTGGTGGATCCAGAATTATAAAATGGGGGAGGGGCGAGTAATCGGGGGAGCCACCAACATTTTCCAATTTTATACATGTTTTAACAAGTTGTAGAGGATACTACCATAAACCCCTACGTTGATACGTCACAATACATTGTGCTCACTCAACCATAAACAGACGATATCAAAATTGTGTGTAGATTGGCTAGTAAAACAGCATTAACACCTTAAAATTCACCCCAAAACAGCCCTTGCCCAACTTTGTATTGACACAAATCTGAAAAAACGACTCTTTTGACTTTCAAAAATAGTAATTTTTAATTCAATTTTTATTTACTCATGCACAACTCGACCGATCAATCTCATTTTTCCACAGGAGTTGCTTAATGAGTGTAAAAGAACACCTACGAAATATCATATCTCAAAATTATTCCGTTCAAAAGTTACAGTAATTTGATTTAGAGGGGACTTGTTGTCTGTGTGTGTGTGTGTGTGTATATATATATATATATATATATATATATATATATATATATATAGACGTAAATAACTCAATCATTGATGCAAGACGTAGCTTCAAGTATCTCTTTATTTCGGCTAGCTTTCGGCCAGAATTAGGGCCTTCATCAGGCCTACAATGCATTGAAACAAAGTGGAACAAAACCATACAAATAAAATCGTAATACCAACAAAGTAAATAATGGGTACAGAACAGAATGATTACACTAGGATAACTAAATGGCAAAGTAACAACAGAGGGGGTTGAGTATTGAACAGAAGGATTACAATAAGATTACAAAAGGATAACAACAGAGGGGGTAATGGCTTAAACGAGACGGTGGAATACAATGGAAATGATGGAGGACAAGGTATTTACCGGCAATGAGATTAACTGTGGATTCTGTTCATCTGAAGTAGTAGTAGATCTTGTGTAGGTAATACTGTGAAAAGGAGGATAATTTTTCAAGTAAAATAACAATTCGTTTCAATATTATACTATATCTGTGTTTGAGTACATTGTCAGTTTTCGGGATTATATTGATCCGTTAATATAGTATACAAGTAACTGTTGATACAGGTAAAAAGTACATTGTATTGCACATTACCTGTATCAACAGTTACTTGTATACTATATTAACGGATCAATATAATCCCGAAAACTGACAATGTACTCAAACACAGATATAGTATAATATTGAAACGAATTGTTATTTTACTTGAAAAATTATCCTCCTTTTCACAGTATTACCTACACAAGATCTACTACTACTTCAGATGAACAGAATCCACAGTTAATCTCATTGCCGGTAAATACCTTGTCCTCCATCATTTCAATTGTATTCCACCGTCTCGTTTAAGCCATTACCCCCTCTGTTGTTATCCTTTTGTAATCTTATTGTAATCCTTCTGTTCAATACTCAACCCCCTCTGTTGTTACTTTGCCATTTAGTTATCCTAGTGTAATCATTCTGTTCTGTACCCATTATTTACTTTGTTGGTATTACGATTTTATTTGTATGGTTTTGTTCCACTTTGTTTCAATGCATTGTAGGCCTGATGAAGGCCCTAATTCTGGCCGAAAGCTAGCCGAAATAAAGAGATACTTGAAGCTACGTCTTGCATCAATGATTGAGTTATTTACGTCTGTACATAGAACATGATGCGCTGCAATACACGTTCTGCGAAGGGCCCTCTTCCTTTATATATATATATATATATATATATATATACGTATATTTTGAAAGAAATGGATAAAGAGAACAATGTTTGGCGTATCTTAAATCAAAGTTCCCCAGATCTGACCTTTTGAAAAAATGGCAATGCCGAGAAAATGCCTCTGCCAGGAATCGAACCCGGGCACCAAGTGTAGAACGCCGGTGCCTTAACCACTAGACATCAAAGACGGGTTAGTGGCTAGGGCGACCCCGATCCGATTGACCGTCAGATAGACATATTTTTGACACTATGCCAATTATAATTTCCTTTGTCGGGTGAAGGTGGGTTTTGAACAATGACAGCCGCCATGCCTCAGCCGGATCAAAGGTATTGCTTTGATCCAGCTTTGATATATATATATATTACGTATATGCCTACACTCTTATATTTTTGTAGTGTCACCAGACCTGAGTGTCACCCTGTTGATGCTCATTCTATGTTTTTAGATTGTAACTTAAAAATAACTCATCTGATAAATGCATTTTCTAATGCTATTCAATCGATTTAGTAATATCAAGTATGTACACCTGGGTCCCGTAACATGAATGTTACCGATTGATCGTATGCTTGATTTTCATGATTGATTGTGCATTATATTCAGTGCAATCAATCGTAGAAAAAAATGTTCTACGATCATTGATAAGCTTTGTGTTGGTTACGGGGCACAGGAGACGACCATAGCATACCCGAAAACTCGCATTGGTAAAGAAAAAGCTTCACCGTCACTAACTACTATTGTTTCGATCCTAAGTTTTGATCCTCATAAACATGGATGCTTTCAAAGAAAGTTGAGACTTTCCATCATAATTTTATTCTTTATTATATTAAAAGGTGTTTCACTTTCGGGAATAATGCTGATTTTCTGCTACTACCAACCTGCAAGTACAAGTGCCTGGCCATCTGGTACCTACGGTCTTCCTAAACCTCTGACTGGGTGCCCAGCTGGCTGGGTTGAAGGACGTAGAAGGCATGATACTGAGGACACACATCCACTCAACTTGTGGAGTGACCCTCTTCACTTGGCTGGTTATCAACAAAGCAGCAGCATGGAACATGAATTCTGCATGAAGACCTCTACTTCCGGTAGCTCTCGCTGGCCAGCAGGAGACTACTGCATCTACAAGAAATGGGCGTGTCCATCAGGTAATCATGTGATTGATATATGAATTTGCGAACCGTCAATGGATGGGTAGCTTCTTTGAATCTGATGATGATAGACCCATATTCCCAATCAATGAACTTGATCTTGAGGTGAAATAATATTAATCATATTGAAAATGATGTTACCAGGCGCGTACGCAGGATTTTGAAAGGGGGTGGGGGGGGTTTTCGAGCTGATTTTTTTTAAAATCTCCCGCCCAGTCTCTAAAAAGTGTTGAGCGGGGGGGGGGGGAGGTGATGATTTTTTTTCTTTTTTTTCAGCGCTGCAAATAAGACAATAACATTTAAGTGGGGATGGGGTATGTAACAGTGCGGTCATGACCCGCGAGCGAGCAGAAATGTTCTCGTTTTTGCGTTGAAAACATAACCTTTTTGTCAATAGTTTGTTGGTATCATAGTCGATGCTACATGTCCTTCGGATCGTAGCACTCATGATATGGCCTTGATCAGAACACTAGAAACTTGAGAAATGTCATGAATAATTGCGAGCGAGCGGAGCGAGCGAGCCGAAATGTTTGCGTTTTTCCGTCAAAACATACAATTCTTCTCAATAGCTTGTTGGTAATAATTACATATTAGTTGATGATACATGTCCTTCTGCTCGTAAGTCTCATGATATGGCCTTGATCAAGAGACTAGAAACTTAAGAAATTTCATAAATGATTACGAGCGAGCGGAGTGAGCGAGCCGAAATTTTCGCGTTTTCCCGTCAAAACATACATTTCTTGTCAACAGTTTGTTAGTAAATCAAGTATTAGTCGATGCTACATGTCCTTCTATTCGTAACACTCATAATACGGCCTTGAACAGGAGACTAGATACTTATGGAATTTCATAAATTATTACGAGTAAGCGGAGCGAGCTAACCGACATTTTAGCGTTTTCCGTCATTTTGGTTTTCATATTGGTAAAACATATTTTGTAAGAAAACGTATGTCTTTGTCTTGGTTCACTTGTATTCATAAGTATACATCATGATAATCATGTATGGCCTTGTTAATGGCGATACCGTGATCATGTCGGCGACATGCGGAAATAAAAGATATAATAAAATGGAGCGAGCGAAGCGAGCGGAAATTTTTTCTGTGTTTTTCGTCGGAAACATGAGATTCTGTTCATTATTGCTGTCATATACATTACTGGGTAGGGGAACTGTCCGTAACCAGACCAAGGAGTTATCAGGCGCTTGCCCGATAACTCCTTGACCAGACCGACCTCTGGGGAGAAAAGCAAAAAAAAAAAAAAAAAAAAAGGAAAAAAAAGGAAACGAAAGGGGGGGGGGTTGAACCCCCTAAACCCCCCCCCTTGCGTACGCACCTGGATGTTACTATACTGCAACAAATAACAAGTAAAATTTGAGTGTTGAAATTGAATTTCCTTTTCTTTTATTACATGAAATTGATTATACATTGATAATCATAAATAAAACATGAATAAATATGGAGCGTACGTCTATTGAGATTAGTTCTGGCAATTACGGTATTCCAAATAATAGTATCCAGATAAAAGTCCAAAGTAAAATCCAAAATTTACTCCAATTTGTTTTGGTTTTTTTTAACAAGTGCACACCTAATTACCAATAATGCATACAGCATTTCCATTTATTTGAAAGCAGGATAAAAGAGCATTGCAGATTAAATGCCTTGCTCATGGGCATAGGTGCCAAAGCCGGGGATCGAACTTCGGACCTTCCATGTATAGCCAGGCGCCTTAGACCACTCGGCCACGGCACCTCCACAGTTGGTTGGTTTGCGAACGATGAAACCGATGTTGAAGCACGATGAAAGTTGGTTGGCGAAAGATGAAACCGATGTTGAAGCACGATGAATAACATGAGTCACTGTAATGAGTTGAAATGTCCGTGAAGACGATGTTAATGGTGATTTACAGTCAATTTTTAGCAATCCATGGGTTGAAAAGCGTTCATTAAAACAGGTTGATGATCTCGATGAGAACTGAGAATTCCTCTCTAAAAATAACTGCGAACAGTTCATTGATGGCGGGCAAATAATTCTACTGAAGATAAATATTCCAGGTGGAAATAAAGTCTGCTCTGACATAAAGTCTGGCGTGAAACTCTTAGCTCTGATATGATCTGATGAAGTGATCTGGTATGATATGATGATCCTTGAAGAAACTGCGACCTTAATAATAACAATGTAATATAATATATATATACACATTTCAACTATTCTAGAAACTTTTAGCATTCAATATTCTAGAGGCTACTAGTATTCACTATTATGGAAGGTTCTAGTATTGTTTACATTTTGTCATTAAGAACATTCTGCCCATTTCTAGAGCAGTTTACATTTGAAACACTCTTGAATGACCTCATTGAAATAAACAATGTCAACAAAAAAGCTAAACCTATTGTTCATTTACACTACCAATACAAGTCTATTGTAAAGCAATCTCTATTAAAAAATCCTTGGCCTTTAAATAGGCAGAGGCCTGCTTAATAAGAGTTCTTTATCTATTCTATGAATATCTTTAAAGAGAAGATAATGAATGTAATTGCTCTTACAATTCTTCTTATATATAACAATGAATTAGATGATTTTTTTTTGCTTGTCAATTTTTTCTGGTACAAAATCCTATATTTGTGGTTGAAGACCTCTTTTTTGCTTGTCAAAACTTTTGGCGGACGAATTTGCCCCCCTACCCTTTGGAAAATCCTAGGTACGCCACTGATGCAAAAACGTTCTGATCAATCTATTTCCTTTCTTTTACCCTGCTCATTTTCTTTTTTTTTAGTTGTTTGGATATTTGCTTCTTCCTTTCCGTTTCGTCATCATTTTTCCTCTTTAATGCATGATTGCGAGCAAATCTTCGTAATTTGATTAGATTTCCGATCCTAGTAGCCCTACTGATGTCCGTACGCAGTAGAAAGTAAAATGGGAGTTAACTCCCGATCCCCCCCCCCCACCTCCCCGAAATTGTGTTAACATATTTCATGATAATCTTTTATATTTTCATAAATTTAATGTATTCCTGTTCGATCCCTTAGTTAAGATTTCCGCCCATTGCAAACGTACTGCCCCTACGTAGAAACGACCCGTCACAGGGCCCTGAGAACGATGCTTTAAGTGGGGATGCTGAAGTGAATTTGAAAAAGAAAAAAAAGGGGTTTCAATACAAAATGGATATCAAATTGATCCCTGGAAATTTGAAAAGATAAAAAAGAATCGCGAGAAAATGAAGGTCGGTTTGGCTACATTTGCACATTTTTACATATCTTTTAAAATACCTGGGGGTGTTCCCCCGCACCCCCGCTTCCCAGGGCTATGATCCGTCAGAATGATAACAAAAGGTTGGTATTCATGAAGCAGTAACTTTCATCATGGAGGTAGAACCTCCATGCTTTCACATAATGAATGTAAATGCCTTGTAATCATGGAGGTACCTCCATGCTTTAATCATGTTAATCGATCTGAATTTCATACTTACATGTATCATCCTGTAATAGGTTTCCAGGAAGGTTACATTTACTGGGATGATGAAGATAGCAGCAATATCAATACTCAAAGGGGCACTTTGCCCGATGGGGAATACACCAATGACACAAAGTACAAGTTCTGCTGCCGAGATGACGGTGTTGTCTCACAGGCTATCAACCTTCCGACCACAGATAACTTTTATCTCTTTGCAGTGGGAGATACTTGTCAGCAGGTAAGTGTTATTGAATGATTCGTCATGAACATTTAAGAAATAGACTTACATAAACCTACCTATGATAAGTCCACCATTACCAATATATTTTCGCTCGCGCGACATTTGCTAAAACTTCAATTTCATAAGTCGCATACTCGAAAAATCACTTTTGCATACCTATACAAATGACAAATCAACGTGTTGATCATCATACAAATCTGAAAACTCGCTTGTCGAAGATATTTTATTTTCTCGTCGTGACTCACATGACACGACGCAATTGAAGATTTGATTAACCTTAATACTATTCTTGACTTAATCTTCGTAAAAACAAATATTGGTCCAACCAACAGACATCCCAGCCATGGCGTAATTTCATTCAGCAAGAAATTGATCCACAATGTGCTGCACTCAACCCAGGTGAGGTAAATGGGTACCGGTAGGAAGTAATTCCTTAAAAAGCTGTGTGCGCTATGAACGCCTAGCTTAGCCGGGTAATATAGGAGCGCCTTGAGCACCTAACAAGGTGGATATGTGCGCGATATAAATACCCTATATTATTTCTTAATTTAGTTTATTTTCTTAGACATAACACATTAATATAAAGTGTACTGCATCCCTTGACGTAACAGTGACATTCAAGAATTTGGCAGGTGTTAAATGGGGGATTAATAATAAAAACCATCACCATGATCAGATTGACATCTAAGATTAAACAGGATGTTTTCTTTTAATTAGTTAACTTCTTGGGGCTTGATGTATACATTACAAGCCAGACCATGATTGAATATCAGGAATTACGTTTCAATATTTGCCCACAGGTGGCTGGTAAGACAGTGGTCTCAGAATGGTTCTACTGGGATAACGAGGATTCTTCTAATGCTGATATCCAGTCTGGTGAACACCCATATCTTGGCGTGACTGCTAGCGGTGGAAACATCAAGCTAACCTTCTGTTACTACAACTAGCAAGAAGCCACCGCCATTGGCACAGCCTGTTTTACCATGATGACGACAAAATCACGATGATTAAAGTATTTTATTAGCTTTTGATAATTGATGTATGGCCTTTGTTATTGATAACGTTTTTGCTCTCTTATTTGAAAATCGTTCTTAATCAATGAATATAATCATTTTGGCATTACTATACTATATTTGACTTTATATGCCTATAGTCTTATGTTTGATATATATTCAGAAATAACTCTGTTCTAGTAAAACACGACTAGAAAATAGTTAAATACGACTAGAAAAACAGTTGCACTTGATCATAATAACCAATCCTATTTTAGTGATTTGTTTATAGAATGTTCGACTCTAAAAGAACATCTCTATATTTTAACTTATATGCTCAAATAGGATGGCGATGCTTCTATCGAAAGTCTACACATTCAAATTAATTTATATAACTTCATACTTTATTACCCCGGGGTATTAATTTTGTGAAATATTCATAGTTAGAAGATTTCCAAATGTGACGGTGTTTCTGGTTTCACATGTCATATGAAAATTCGTAGTTATGATACAATTAATCCGTCGAATTTATATTCTGCCAATTAGAGGATCTGTCCGATCAAGGCTTATATAGGAAACATGATCTGTTCTGTGACGTGTGTACACTTTCTCATAATACACAGTCATTATCGAGGATGAGCGCTATATATTACCCCTCCCCCCATTTCCCTTATAGTTCAACTGTCTTACCTTCTGAATTGCACACACTCTGCAAAGCAAATAAATTAAGCTCCAGCAAAGTAACTGAACTCCTTGAACTACAATTGGGGATGGTTGAAATATGATTTGATATGTAGGCCAGTGAAAATTACATTCACGTTGAGTAATAAGTTTATTATCACTTAAGAATTATAGCCCGTGTACCGTGTAATAGCCTAATTTATTAACTTTCAATAAGATCATTTCCTAGGGGGCTGGTATTTCAGCTTGTTATTTTAAATATTTTCTTGGAATTGGATTGAAATAACTATATTGTAATGCCCATTTTTTTTAAACAAATCATTATGAAAAAGGAGGATCATGTAAAAATGAAATTTGAAATTCTAAGATACATTTCTTTTTATATATTTATATGGAAAATATAATGCTTTGTAGGAATGGTTGAATGGTGTCTATTCTATGTTAAAATTAGTAATAATAAAATAATGCATTGGTATCAGGAATGAAAATGTAGTATGTTTTGTTTATTATTTCTGCAAATGAAATCTTATATTTCGTACTTGAAGTAATCTTTAATCTCTTGTATTTCTCATCTTCATTTAACTCCTGCTCGGTTTTGTTCTTCTTGTTCTTGTTTTTCTTCTTGGGATGAGAGCGAGATCGATGAAGTAAGCATCGAAGGAAATGATATCAAGAAAAACAGGTTGGTGAATTGTAGGGAGAGTACGATATAAAATAGAGGGAGAGAGAGAGAATGAGAGGGACGAAAGGGGGGGGGGTAGAATTATCTTGCCCCTTATCCTATCCCTACAAAAATCCTTGATCATTCAATAAATTCTTACCATCAGAGACGTCCTTCCATATTTCGGGGGGGGGGGGTGGTCATCAATTTTCTGCGCGCCAAATTATAGAACAGAATTCTGCGCACTATAAGCTCACCGAAAAATTGTCAACTATTTATGTTTAATATTATTTTCAAGCGAGTGTTTCGAATGTCTTTTTAAACGTATTTTTGTATTAATTTCGTACATATTTCTTTTTCAAGTTAACAAAATCATGTACCATCACCCCATCCCGATTCCCATGAACGCAATACTATGAGTAAGCCTCCATATAGCAGGGAAACTCACAATGCCATAATAAATAGTTCGATTGCTGTTAAGTCGTGCATGAAATATTGATTTCTTAAAGCAATAAGTTTACTCAGCAAATCCTAATTGATCTAAATTTATTATGAATGAATCCGATCAATATCATTTTGGTAATTAAGCTTCAATAACTCAAATTTTGCAAACTGGAAGACTATAAAATTCCTGGTCTAAGTTTCATACGCTTAAATAAATTCAGTAGACGTATACTTGCTAAAGAATGAACATAATTCCATGAGCTATAAATACATAAATATAAACCTATCCTCCCAGTAGGCTTATCATAATGTTCATCATTCAATGTTCAAGCTTTAAAAATCGGAAAAAAAGGAAACTACAAAACCCTTTCAGGACACTGGTCTATGCATTTCACCGCTTACCTGTTGACTATTTTGCCTATATAAAGAGTTACTGTCTTTATTTTTCCTTTCTTAAATCATCTATAAATAAACTTAATCTGATTTTTGAAATTATGTCAATCAATTTAATTAAATGTAAATAATTTTTCTTCGATTTGAAAGAAACATACAATTATGATGGGAAATTAAATTGTAGTTTTAGAAGACTTTACTCTAATATTTGTTAATCATCATTGTAATTTGACTATCAGACTTTGTTTAAATGTATAGGGCATTATTAAGATAAAATTTGGATTATCCTCCACCCCTTTAGCTCATGCTCCTAGACTAAATCGAATATTGTAACTAGTCATTTTAAGGGTCGCTTATTATTCTCACTCGTGTTGTTAATGATTTTTGGGGGGTTTAAATCAAATCTCTTAAGTTTAAAAAAATATCGTTAAATTCATTCTAAAACATGATGTCAAAGAGATATTTCATACCATGCAACACTACCAGGTTTACATAACTTTGGTTTGCTCTCATATATTATCAAACAAAGATGCAAATTTATTTGAAAGACAGTTTAACGTTGTATGTACCCCAATTTTCCAGAGTATAGTTTAGAATAGATTACCTAACTGGGCGATCACGACACCCCCCCCCCATTTCTCCATTATGGTTTACATCCATTGTATACAGGAAGAAAATATAGCTCAAAATATTTCAAGTATAGCACACGAATTTTGCTACTTGTTCAATTGAATTTTCCACCCTATCCATCGGTTATCAATACATTTTTTTTCTAATCCTTACGCCTTCGAAGAATCCGTTTCATTCATTACATTTAAATAATGCAATATTTATGCTTGAGAACAATTGAATGCAGTTCCTCCAGAAATCATGTTATATCAGGGGGCGCGGAACGGTTTCAAAAGGGGGGGGGCAGGGTGACTGGCCATACGAAAAATCACAATCAGAGGGTAATTTTTACGTTTTTTACTCGATTTTTTGGTAAAAAGTGGTGGGGGACTGTAGCCCCCAGTCGCCCGGTTCCGGGCTCTGATTTTGGCTTACGTGACATGGACTTATGTCCTGATGGCGGAACACCAACCTTATCTTTACAGCGCTAGTTAATCATTATCAAATTCACTACGATATTGATATTATTAGGTTTCATTTGTCAAATATTTTTTAAAGATAACACAACTTAGCAATAAAAATCTATTTCTTGCCCTTTGGTTGGTGTTGGGTGATGGCCAAGATATCCTGATAACAGAACAAAAAATTAACGATATGTACTGAACAGTTAATACTGATAAACAAATATTGTGAAAAACGTGTATGGAAATTCCCTTTACTGAAAACATGATATCATATTTGTCATGAGATTATGAGGTTGTTGATTTCAAGCGGGCAAAGGGGTGTTTCATATTTACATAATTCAGCTCGATGGATAACTAGGAAAAATAACCAATATAGATTCAGTTCAACGCAATTTGGTGGTGCGAAGAGGGAAGTATCTAGGAGAAGAATTTTTCTGTAGTGACACCTTGATTAGCAACCGAAGTGAGTATGTTAGGTTTAACCTCTCGATTTTCCTGTAGTTACATGGATATCTTTGCATGACTTACATGTTTTTTGTTTAACATATAAGCTTCTTCATCGGAAACAAAAATGAAAATTGGAAAAGAAAACATAATGATGACGATGATGATGATGATATCAATAACAACAACTGTAATGATAATGATATACAGATGAAGAATGTTAGCGCAGGAATTATACCCCACATCATAGGTCAAGTCCACCCCAGAAAAAATGATGATTTGAATCAAAATAGACAAATTAAATGAGCATAATGCTGAAAATCGGATGTAAAATAAGAAAGTTATGACATTTTAAAGTTTCGCTTATTTTTCACAAAACAGTTATATGTACAACTCAGCAACATGCAAATGAGAGAGTCGATGATGTCCCCTACTGACTATTTCTTTTGTTTTTTTACTGTTTGAATTGTACAATATTTCAATTTTTACAGATTCTCTTTTTTTACTTTCTGTTGGGGTGGACTTGTTCTTTAAGTAGACGCCTCAGTTGCATTGGTGTTGGACATTGCTCCAGCGTTCTTTAGCTCTTTAATGTATTTCAAATTTTATCAATATCAACGCATTTCGCAAAAGTAAAATGATAATGGTTTATGGCTAAAAGATCGAAAAATGGGGTTGTAAAAAAGGTTCAGAGGTGGATGTGGAAGAAGAAAATGGCTATACACAGACACGGAGAAAAAATTAAGCGAGAATATTTTTTTTGTAATTGAAAATGGTACTTTCAGAAAATTGTAAGTGCTTGAACCAAGATATCTAATAGAACTATGTTCATGTTTAATGAATGGGCCCTTTGCAGAAAGAGTTGCGTCGATTTGGATGTTAAAATCAGAAGCAGGTCAAATACTTTCCACGAAGGGTATTTTAGATTTAACATTACATAATGCATGGGTGGCGATCTGCCGGGCCGGGGGGTGACACTCAGCGATCAGTGTTCAACATCCTCAAATGTATTAGGCAACCCTACACAATCTATTCAATTTGTGAAGTCCTCGATCAAGAATGATGGAATCTTGATATTCCTGTGCCGTACTTGTTTTAGTTTAAAGTACAAGTTTAAATAAACAATTGTTCGCCCTCGTTTTACATTATCAAAATGTATTGTTCTGAATAATAAAGTTAGGATGAAATAAGCAAGCTTATACAATTAGAGACTCAGAGTGAGAGGCAAGGTATAGGCAAACCCGAAGGAGTGAACAAGGTAGGATAGAAGTGGAAGCTAATGATAGACGTGGAGAAAAAAGCACAGGAGAAGAGTGCAATATTACATGACGTAATGATTGGATCGAATAAAATTGTTAACATATGAAAAAAGTAAGAAGCAATGAGGCATATTAAAAAAAAATGTCAAATGTTTATTCATGAATACTGCTTTTATTCCATTTTTCTGACTTGGTTTTATGATCCTATCCTATCTCATCTTTCCAAAATAATCATGACGCATAGGCCTTTATTCATCTTTTTTTAAATGACAGCACCATTGAACTAAACAACATTGATAACAGCCCCTTGTGTTTCTTTTTCAATTTTATGTGCCTCCCAAAAAGAATGCCGGAAGGATCAGAACTAGAGCAAGAAAATATGGAACAAGTAGATAAGGAGGTAAGTGATCGACAAGATTTTCTTTAATCAATTTACAAGAATTAATCATTCGAATCTGATGCTTTTGAATCCACGATATTTCGTTTACTGATGTAAGCACCTAAACCAAAAAAAATGAAGTGACAATGTTTGAACCAAGGCCAATTATTGGTTCTGGGATATAGACTTGGCATGAAAATAATCATATTGGTAATTCATTCAAAAATAATCATGGAGAACCAGTTGCGGACCGTGACCCGTAGGAGACAAACCATTGGAGGGGCACAGCATTGTTCACAAAGAATACCAATACAGTGCCCCTCCAATCATTTGTCTCCTTCGAGTCACGCACGGTCCGCCACTGGGGAGAATAGTACATTGTTGCACACAATATTCTTTTGCAATAGGATATTCAAAACTTATTGAGAAATCTTCACATATGACAAACGGTGCTTTTAAAAAAATAATACCACTAATTAAATATCAAAAGAGAAACTATTCCTTTTACTTTTTGTAATACCACATCTATAGAATCGTTAATTCTTGAAAGCAGCATACTGTAGTTCAAGGGACCATGATGAGACATGCTCGTAATTTGAAAGTTCATTTGATGCAAGGTCCATGTTCTTAAACACCCAACCAAGGCATTAATTATTACCAAAATGAAAAAGGGCCGCAAACCCAAATATATGTGGCATTATTTCGACGGTTCATTTCTTCGATAGTTTATTTTATATTCATGAAAAAAGAGATTTTTTTATCCCAAATGTTCATTCATCCGACAATAATATATGGTTCGATGAACCTTCCTTCATTTTCGGACTCTCGAACAACCTCATTTTTTTTACTAACAAACCATCAGATTATCTAAACTTCAAACTAAATTAATTTTGGATTAAATTCGGAATACCAAATCTTCTGATTATTCAAAATTTCGGGATAACGAACCCTGGGAAAACCGAACTGTAACAACTGTCAGATTGTTTTCAGATGCGGCTGTTGTTGTACACACAAAGGGTTTGCGGACCTGAGTGCCCTTTGTCTGAGGAAAATATATGAAAATCCAGTAAATAATAAATGAATTCTTCATTTTTCAAATATTTTCTAGGTGATGATATATGCATTACGATCCACGCTGGAAAATGCAGAAGATGGGACCATCAGGAAAGAAGAATATCACTTTAAGTTAGTGACTAAGGATTTTGGGCAACAGGTTAGTGGGCATTTAGTAATTTTGAAGTTGAGGGATCTTTTCTAAAATTTGATGTCATTTTACTGAACTGTGTATTCATATACAAAATATACATAATTTCATGCACTCGGTGAAGTTTATGTGGTTTTTCGTAAGTATACATATTTTATTGTTGACCCGACAATTTCTCCAGCGACATTTGCTCAGTCTTAAAAGCTCAGGGAGGTTAGGGTTACGGCGACCGCACACCATACGATTGGTCTGCGACCCGATTTCAGAATAAAACGTAGTAAAATTTAATGCTAATATTAAGACTTGGAATTTCTTACTGTGTAATGTTCTAAATCATCGTACGAATACCTATGTTCATATCTGTGACTATGCTCTCATCCTTCTTAGAATAAAAACGAATTTAGTATCTAGTCTTAATGAAATCATAGCAGTTGTACATGTACGATTGGCTACGACTTGAAACTAATTTGGCCTTTACTCCTTGCAATCTCTCATTTTCAGAAAATGAGCAAAATGCGTTTTTTTTTCCAAAATCGGATCGCGAACAGTCGTAAGGTGTGCGGTGGCCTTTAGAGTTAGGATTGTAATATATTTTTTTTTTGTTCAGAATAATGCAAAGATAACCATTAAGGTTTATTTAGTTTTGGGTGTTATAGGTTTTATGTCTGGCTGAACATGCACATATTTCATCGAACAATTGCCGCCAGAGAGAGAGGAGCCATTTTATCACTCATACTCCTTTACCTTACTTTGTAAATATTTCTTATAGAAGGTTATATCTTTTCATTATGTTTTTGACCGAGCTGGTTTAAAGTTCACCCCATGAACATATATTGTGGTTCATGACTTGCCTCTTATATATAAGCTTTGACTTTATTTTTGACATGCCATCCTTCATAATTTTGCTCAAATCAGCTAAAGTTATCATCTGTTTTGTTAACTTATGCATGTCTCCTCATGAGCAAACGGGTTATCTTACTTTATTATGAATGATACTGGGCAAGTTTTTAAGCGATATTGTTGAATTTGTCATCTGATGCTGGTTTATAATTTGATAATGTGAAACCGAAATGCATAACTTTATAACTAAATAAATAAATGAACCAAAATTAACATAATTATAATAGTTTTTAGGTTGGGTATATAGAAGAAAACGTGAAAAGGGAAGTTTTCTTGTAGGAATCGTATTATCGGGATTTGAGTCATTTCACACGTTGAAGTAAATCAGATCAACGAATTCTCTCTCTCTCTGTTTGTCTCCCTTTTCCCCTCTCATAACAAATCGAATGGATTTATACAAAGATTGGCTGTTTGACTGATGTCGAGTTGACAACGAATCTTACTGAGGTAAGATTTTATCATTATCTTTTTGCCGACATAATCATGAGAAAACCCGAAAAATGGTTTAGCATGGCATCTCGGTATCAATCACATTTGAAATAAAATCTTTTGTCCGACTTCACTCCAAACTTTACTCCGAGACCAAAAATGAATTAACGAGTCCCCCATATGTCTTTTCTGAAGAATCGTTAACAAAATGTATGCCAGCTCTGGAGAGTATTGGGCATGTTGGGCGTAAATTGAGGAACTGGCTTGATCCGCTATATTGCTCTGCTTTATTTGACAAAGGAGGGTACATGTTAACTGTTGATCATGGCCACAAAGTATTATACATATTTGGAAGTTGTGTTTTGCCCGTCTTCACTTCAAGCCCATGTAATCTCTTGCACTCCAAAATCATTAATACTCGTCTACTCAAATCATATTTGATAGTTTTGTTCTGGTAATTTCCCCTTGCATCAATGAGCAATATACTCAATATCTTGCAATAATTTGATTTGATTAGATTAAAAAAAAAACAAGGAATAAACAATTTTGTGTCTCGCCCACTTGCGAAAATAATCAGAAATTTCGTGATTTGCGAGGACACGGGACACAGTTGTATCAAAACTTCATTGTGAAATAATCATGATAATAGGGATGGAATAACACTTGTTAAAAGTGTCTTGCATCTAAACTTTAATGTTGACCTCCAAATGAACTTTGGTCTTACCATGTGAACTCCGAACAAAATAACATGCAGGTCTCATAAGTTCATCTACAGCCCAAGTCTGGTTTAAAGGTGACGTACGGTTGCAGAATTGTGTGTCATAATATTGACCTCAAAATGACCTTTGACCTTATCATGTGACTCTGATTGTGCCATGCAGGTCTCCTCAGTACACCTACAACCCAAGTTTGGGTAAAAAGTGACTTACGGTTGCGGAGTTATGTGTCATAAGGGATTCTTGCACGTAAACTGTAACGTTGACCTGAATATGACCTTTGACCTGACCATGTGACCTGTGACTTAAACATAACATACAGGTCCCCTAAGTACATCTACAATTCAAGTTTGGGTGAAAAGTGACTTTCGGTTGCGGATTTGTGTATCTTAAGAGTCTTGCAGGTAAACTTAAACATTGACCTGAAAATGACCTTTGACCTTACCATGGGACCTCCGACTGCAGCATAACATATAAGTCCCCTAAGTACATGAACCCAAGTTTGGGTGAAAAGTATAATGAATAAAGTTAGTTACGGTTGCAGAGTTATTTGTCATATAATTTTTTTAGACGGACAGACGGACGTCACTATGTCTCGCCTTCACCTCTGGTGGGTGAGACAACAAACGTATTCATTTATACAAACCATCCTGCAGTCCAAAGCTGAATTGGATGAAATCTACACCACACGAGAACAAAAATAAAGTCATCAATGGATAGAACGATAAACAATGACAGGAAAGAAGAGACAGAAGAGTGATAGACGGGGGGGGGGTGGGGTATAAAAAAGACGATTCAAAATTAGTATGCATATATAATACACATACGAATCGAAATAATAAAGGGTCAATTCAAACACCATTAAATTCCGAGAAATCCAGTTTAAATCAGGTATAGACCTTTCTGAGAGAGGATATTTTCTGTCGGTGTTGGTAATAGGCATAACTATTTCTCATTACCATACTAACCGTTTGTTTTTTTTTTTAGATGGCGGTGGAAATGTTAACGACATGTTTTGAAGCAGTAGAAGAGGGACTGATGACCGACGATGACTACTTTTTCGAACTCATTTCACCTTCCTTCTTTTACACTGTAAGTGTGTGTTCCAGTGCAATATGGCGTTCGCAGTTCGAAATTAAAAAATGGGAAATATTTTAGTATCAGATTCTGATATATTACAAACTGTTAGGATTTTTATATAATAAAACAAGAAAATACAGATATGAATCGGGATCATTTAGCCTTTAACAATACCAAGGTAATTTTATCAGTTTGTGTCATTCATTATTTCAAGATTATTTAATCTAGGTTTGTAGAATTGGATTCTTTTCTCAGAAATATTGTTTTAGCATAGTAGCATGTGCAATGTACTTGACAGAGATGCCGCAGAGATGATAATCTGCATTTGATTGAAAACAATTTGCTTATCCATCCTTTATAATATTAGTTCTGGTTGTCTTCGTGTTGCTTATATGTATATCTTTTTAATTTATGATTGTATTTGATAAAGTTTTTATCGGCTAGGATGGAGCTTTCGTGTTCAAGCAACTTAGGTGTATGTTAGAGTACATTAAAAAGCTGTGTGGACGGAATAAATTTGGTGTTATCATTCTATGCGTTTGGAATATTTCCCTTTCCCCTCAAATAACATATGATTTGACAAAAAGATATTGAAAAATAAGTGTTTCCTCCATCTTTTGATTCATTCATTCACACATTAGAAACTGAACATGCCGTATGAGAAAAATAGTTTACTAGATGTAACTTACACAATGTAATTATAATCCAACTTGCGATATTCTAGTCCGCAGGAATGACTATCTTCTTCGAATGTCACGTCTAGAAATGTGTTAATATGATTAAAATGAAGTTCGACCAAGTTGAACATTTCATCTATTCTTTTTCAAATGTCTACTGTAAGAATATTATTCTCTATATGTCTATTCTCTATTCAATAATTCATGTTTCCAATTATTCATTCAATTTATTATACGTTTTTTAATACAAAGAAAGCAGAGAATGATAGACACACAATTGAATCATTTTTCCTTTAAGTTGGTATAATATTAGATTTGAATAAAGTGACCGTTGCTCCCTTAAACTCTTAAACGAGACATGCAGTAAAACAGAAAATATTATACAGATATTGACTGATGGGGTGTGTAATATAAACATACTTTGGACCGCCAGATTTGTATTTTCCCGAGGGGTAATATTTTCCCGAAGTGCGCAGCTCTGAGGGAAAATATGATCACGAGGGAAAATATTAATCCTTTAGGTGGTCCAAAGAATGTTTTTTTTACACATCCCATCAGTCAATATCTGTTATATTAGATAGCCTCTAATGATGAAGATAAAGTTAGGCCTAACGATGCGTGCAGCATGTTTATGATATTCAAAGTGATTGATTGAACTGGTATAGATCTAACATTAGATCTTGATCTATATATATCTAAGTAACGTTAGTCTAACGCAGTGAATGACCCTTTTCTATTCAAATCAACTTTGTTTAGGCCTAGCCCTAGATCTAAATCTAAGTTTGAGCCCAGTCCAGGTCCAAGGCAGGCCGATAATGCATGGTAACATCTAATCCACAAGAGGGCGCCATACACGTAAAAATATATTCATGGACCGGTTAGTCAATATATTCATCGAAGGTGGACCGGCTGGGAAAATACATGGATTTCGATCATATCACGTGACGCGCAATTGACCAATCGCGCTTGGCTATCTGTCTTGGCTATCTAATATATGCGTAGATGGATGAGCCAGATAGATAAATAGATTATTTTTCATTCACTTTTCTGTAAGTCATAAATAGGTACATTACCTCTTCCACACAAAACGTCTTAAAAATGTTAAACTAACACAGTACCCTCATTAGTTTATTTTCAGAGTATTATTTATCAATGGTCTTAAGATAATAAATTTGTAGTGAATTTTTAATATTTCAATTTCTCTCTCACACCATTTTTTTTTTTAGTCAGGGGAATACCACCAAGCCGGCCAACTTATGACGACAATGTTAGCTTGGTCAAATATTTCCAGATTGCAGGTAAGGTTAAACAAAGTTTTTATCAGTTTCCCTTACTTTTCCGCCCGAAATTAAAAGCAGGGTTCTTTTTAATTTAAAAAATAAGTTCTAAAATGACGTTTTCGTCTTATCTCCTTTTTATTCGCATATCAGGACGAAGAAGATGAAGCAAATATCTTGATTGCATTTCCGACGTTGAATGGATCTTACGATCTCAAGGTAAAGAAACGATGATTCTAGCTCTACTTTCTCATTATAATGAATATGGGTTATTTTTTTCCCCAACTCTATGCAATAAAACAGTATTGGGATGTGCCTGTGGATTGGTGTATCGACATGGATAAAACTTGGTCGAACAAAATACACTGAAGCCAGGGTTACATCAGAACCGAATCAGCGAGTATTCTGTTCTCTCTCCGCGAATGCGAGAAAATTCGGGAGGGATTCGGGAACATTCGTTTTAAAGTGTTCAATACCAGCCGATTACTCCAGAATGTGACCACAACAATTCGGCCACATTTCGGATATATTCGGATGACATTCAATTTAGGTTAGGGCATGGCATTCCGGGCAGATTCGCACCTCTTCGTGTCATTCGGGACGTAACGGTCCGAGCTCGGCGCATTTATCCATGTTCGTTCCGATTCGGGTCAACATTCGGGTCATCATTCGGCTGTAATCGGAGCAATTGGGTCAGATTCAGCTAGAATCTGGGCACCTTTGGTTCGATCCTTCCCATTATTTTGGTGGCATTTGGCTTTATTCGAGATGGACAAAATTAGTATGGGTCAATTCTTGGCGATTCTGCGCTGAATCGGGTCCATTTCCGGACACATTCGTCTTTATTCGGGGAGCTCTCAGAATCAGAGACGAATAGATTCCGAAACCACAGAATCGGTACGAATGTATTCAGGAGAATTCATTTTTGGTGTAACCCTAGCTTTCAAGCCTTATTGCACCACGCTGTATGTCACCAAACACAAATGAATATAGCGAATTCGATGAAAGATATGAAAACGAAAAAAGTAGCTGGGAATAGGTTAATACTTGATTTTTTTTCTTCATACGTGGTAACCATTGCTTTCTCTCCAGGTACAACTCATCATCGATAACTGCAAGGATCTTAACTACCAAATGAAAGGAAACAGAGAGGTAAATCTAATACATATTTGTTTACTACAATATATCTCATTCGTATTTATGAATTGAAATTAGAACCGTCGAACGAAACGTCTAGAGAAGTTACATGCCATGAATATCATCAATTTTGATTATATTTTGGTTGGATTGTTAATTTCATTACGAGAATTAAAAAAAATATGCAATTAGACAAAAAGCTATTCCCTGCAATTTCGTAAACTACTATAACTTATTCTATAACCGCGGTCTGAAATTAATATAAATGGAAATCAAATAAGGAAATTTCATGAAATGACGGTGAAAATTGGACGTATGTGTGAATGCTTAATAAGTGAGCTGATTCTGTCATATTTCTCGGATGAAATTAACTCATTCCAATTTTCTGTTCAGAGCATGGGCGGAAATCCCCGGGGGGGGGGGGACGTGTCCCCCTACCAAAGATAGTAGGGGGACACAATATCAAATGTCCCCCTACTATTTTTCGTCGTTAATGATGGAGAAAAATACATCAATCACAATCGAAGTAATACATGCATTTATGACCTAACATTTTGGGTGAAAAAAACTTTTTTCTTCTTTTTTTTGCTTGTCAATAATGTTGGGTTAAAATGACCTTACATGTTGGGTGATAACCTTTTTTTTTTTGCTTGTCAAATTTTCCAGCACCTGGTCCCCCTAACTTTGGGGAGAGATATCCGCCCATGGTTAAGAACATTTCTTTCAAAGATAAACAGGGGCGGATGCAGAATATAAAAAGGAGGCACATTTTTTTTGTATGAAGGCCATCTTTACATTAACAATATTGACCATGAGTCTCAGGGGGGGGGGGGGGGCACAACCAGCCCGTGCCCCGATCCTCCACTCGTGGTTGGGAGTCAATGAAAATCAGGGTTGTTATTACTCTATTGATAATGATTAAAGTTAAACTTATAATAGTGTAATTGTGATAAGAAATGTAATGAAATAATCCTAATTACGATAACAGGAGTAATGTTAAAAATTTATAATTATTCATTACAAATAAATTGTTTATCACTAATGAAATGCTTATTGCTTCACAGAACAACATCCGTGTGAAATGGGCTGCGGAACAGATGATACATGTCAATCTGAATGAGCATCGCCTATTTCGGGTAATTTTAATTCATATTCGGAACAAACATGGCCACGTTAATATATCCTTCCATTTGGTTTAAACGACTGATCAATAAAGCTGTGACAGTGTCCATCTCGCTATTTTCAAGTAAAATGCAATTGATTTGTGGTGACTACAATGTTTAAAAACTGATTTTACAGAAAAAAAACAGAAGATTCTGGAGAAAGCAATACCAGAATCATTGTGTAAATTCATAAAATAGTATTTTTTTTGTAATTTAACAGAACAGGTCTGTTTAAAGGGCAAAAGGGTGTTTTATTAAAGGAAATTTGTAAGGTTCCATACACCAAATACCATTTTCCTGTAAGATTACGCAATCTGGAAAGGTTACAGGTGCTCTCGAGACTCTGTAGCAGGAACTTCTTTTATTCAAATTATTGGAGAACATCATCATTGTATTTTTAGGCTAACATTGCCACACGAATCACCAACATCAAGGAGTATCCCTTGCCTATAAACGCCTCCTGAAGGCATATGCCGCCTTCCATTCCCTTAAAATACCCTGGCGCTACCCCCGCTTCCCCATTATACATACATGTAAGTGGTTTTAAATATATAAATCAAGATGCGTCTGTTCAATTTCTGTATCTATTTAGAATCGAAAAATTGGAGGGAAGTTAGGATACATTTTGATGATCAGTTGGCTGTACGTAATATGTCACCGGAATCAGTTGGCTGAGGCACTGCCGGCAAACACAGAACATCCACCCGTAAATCTTATCGCTGGTTCAAATGGGATCGTTCCTTTTGCCTGCAGAAAAGCAGATCCATTCGCAGCCAAATACTACAGTCTTCACCTGGAGGGGAAAGATGTCCCATTCTACATGGATGGAGTTTTTGTTCCGGAAGGGCTGATGTCAACAGATCAAGTCGAAAGATTCAACATGGAATTTGTTGAAAATGATCAAGAAATGTCAATAGAAATTAATATTGCACAGGTTTCCGTTGAAGACCAGGGGACATACATCGCCATACTCATTGTCCAGGGGGATACGACGGAGTCTCATGTCATGAAAAGAGCTGTCATGATAGTAATTCCGCCGGGCCCAGCGATCTGCTTCTTAATGCCAAGTGAAATTGTTCCTGATAGACATGAGATACACTGTCACTCTGAACGTGGAAGTGGCGACTCGACACTCACTTGCTTTCAGCAAGAAGACAAGATACCTTATTTTCAGGTTGGGGATGAACAGAGTGATTCGCAGGTAGTTTACAGAAGACGATTCTGGATGCTTAATACAGATGTTCCGGTATATTGTTGTTCTCATGATATCGAAGAAATTGGGACTATTCAGCAAAAGTCTTGTAACCAATTCAGATTCCCCACAGGACCGGAACCAGAACCAGAAATCAGTACAACCCTAAAGCCTTACAAATCGACTAAAATTGCGCGAATTACAAAATCCATTTTCATAGAAGATAATAACAACCCTTCCTCCGAAACTACTTCTCTTTCTGGAAGTGATCGAAATGTTGACAGGTCTTCTTTAATAGTTCCTCTTATGTTTTTAATCATTTATCTTATCATGGAGTAGTTTTTATTCATAACTTACAGTAAGTAGGTCTCTTTGTAAAACACCAAATTTTATTTCAAGAGATTTAACAAATTCACTTCATTTCCATCACAGGTACAACTTCAATACAAGTACAAATCAATATAATTACACATCATCAAGAACAGATCAATTTATGAAATTGTACAGTAACATCTGTTTTTATCACAGAAGCTTGTACACAACAATGTCACCTCACCTGTGTATAGAAATGAGGAAATTTACTTATTATCTGAAGCAGAGCTCAGTCTCATGTGTGTATAGAAGGCTTTCCTGCGATTCGGTATTTTTAATTAATTCTCTTAGGTATTCATTTATGGAAAAGAGAAAAGAAACAGTATAGTTTTATTTCCTACATTAGTGTTGTTTCTATCTCAAGTGATCAAGTGAAAGAGGACAATATTCCGTTACTAGCATATCAAATTGAGAAGCAATATCATTTTTGTGAGAGTTAAAAAAACCCTCATTCTTGTTCTTAAAAATGGTGTAATTCTAAGAGTTTAGGGAAGCTGATCTGAAAATCACTGTTTCAAACATGGCACATGCAACATTTCTTTCTTAACATTAAAAACTAGTTGAAGCTGGCCTAATTATAGAATAAACCATGCATATTGAGTTGCGTGTAGGGGTAACATATGCTTATTAGTGTATTTGTGTATAGCTGAAATACGGATATTTTTATATTTTCAAGGAAAGTTGTCCCTTAGCATATCCAATTGGTGATTCCTTGCCTTGTCTTACAGGACATTCTGACAATCTCTTATCTTTTTGATATGAAATTAAAAGAATGATTTCCTGATTGATGGCGTTCCTCAAACAAGTACCAGAAGGAGAACAAGAACCAAGACTTAACTTGGCTGGATTACTCATGACAAAATAGTACCGTGTTGTACTGCACACGAACATAAAAAAAGAGATAAAAATACAACAAAGGCATGAAGTCGCCCAGATATGTTGTCCTTTAATATGGTCCGTGCTTTATCATGTTTATGTACTTGAAATGTCTGTTCTTAATATTTTCTCTAGAAATATTTTAATTGGTTTATTAATATAGATGATTTAAGGTGGCATTATTGATTGAATATTATTTATAAATTACACAATTAATATATGTTTTTAAAGTAAACAGTGTTGCCTTTCCTGAAGCAGATTCTGAGTTCTTTGTTCTAAAAATAGAAATTTAATCTTTTTCGATGACATGTAGATGCCATTATGTCAAATAAAAAACTATACATGGATTTGTTTTATCCGCTTCTGTTGTATTCTTCTGATGTATTTCGACGTTACTGCGTACAAATGGTGTTTCTTTTACCATCTATTATGTCCTTATTTCCAATATATTAGTTCCCTTAATGTTGATACTTCAATCCTTTGATCTCAATCACTTTACATATTAAGATACATAATATTCATAAAGAGCTTTAAAACAGTATTCATTCGATTTTCATTAAAAACGCTACTTCAGGAAAATTGTTGTCGTTCTCTGTACATGTTATGATCGTATATTATTAATTGTTATAAACTTCTAGTTTCATATATTCTATTTGTTAGAATGTCAGGCATGTAGAAAGTCTTTGATTTTATAATATGTCCAGTTCATGATATCATGGTCATCGATAAATTTGCAACTATTCCAAACAAATATTGATCTTTTCAAATATCACGTTGCTGCGTGCAAAAGTTTTTTCTTTTACCCTCTATCATGTCTTCATTTTTAATATATCATAATATAGCCATATCTCTTTGATTTTACTTTATTACAATGCTTTGATGTAGAACTGTAAACTCTATTTATATTCAGGTATACAATACAGAATTTACTTCCTTTACTTTCTATAGTGTCTCCATCTTGAATATATAATATATAGCAATGTCTCTTTAATTTCACATTATACAATCCTTTGATATGATATCTGTAACTCAATTTACATCCAGGTATACAATACAAAGAAGTGTGTGTATTTGTGTGTGATGATGATATGTGTGTGTGCGTGGGAGAAGACATTGGGGTGCAAGAGCAAGAGCTAGAGAGAGGGGGGGGGGGGAGCGAGATCGAGAGAGAGAGGGAGCAGGGGGGTGAAAGTTGGTTTTAAGAGCATTAACAAGTTTGAAAACCCCATCCTCTGTGTGTAGAACAATTAACAGAGGCAGACAAACTATAAAGATTTTTCATATACGATTTTCATGATTGCATTAGAATCATCAAACACTTTGCAATGATTCGGAGTGTCTTTTCACGCACGTATAATACACATTGACAAAAATACTTTCCAGCAATGGAAAGGGTCACTAAAACTGACATTTATATCAGGCCTTTTTTTTATTATTTTCAAATCCATTGTATCTACAAAAATATTTGAACTTACTGCTTACTAATTGGAAATTTGTGTACACATTGTGCAAATGGCCAAGGAGGCCGAAGTGAATGGAATGGTCAAAATTCTTTTAAAATATAGTGTTACAGCTTTTGCTTGTACATGTTGTATTGATAATACAAAATAAATAATAATAATAACGGCATATTTACCTAGTTTAGCCTATTCAGTTCGAAAAACTGTTCTCCCAGCGGCCCCTGCTATTATTATTAGTCCGGCTTTAATAGAGCACCTTTGAGCCGAGTTGGATGCCTTGTCCAAACTGATAATAGTTCTTAGCATACATTGAACTGTTAAAGGCCAAATCTACCACAGGAAAAAGTTGATTTGAATAAATAAAAAAAATCAAATCAACATAACGCTGAAAATTTCATCAAAATCGGATGTAAAATAAGAAAGTTATGAAATTTTAAACTTTTGGTTATTTAAAAAAAAAACAGTGATACGCACAACTCAATTACATGCAAGTGAGACAGTCGATGATGTTCCTCAATCACTATTTTTTTACTTTTAATTTTTTGAATTATACAATATTTTATTTTTCACAAATTTGACAATATGGACCAACTGACTGAACCATCATAGTATTAAACAATGCTAATTCCACATGTTCAGGGAGGAATCATAGTTGTTTCAATCGACAATGAGGAGAAAAATTTGAATATACATTTCATATAATAGAATACAAAAGAAATAGTGAGTGGATGATGTCATCAGTCTCCTCATTTGCATAACGACCAGTATATGCATAACTATTTTGTGAAATTAAGCGAAACTTTCAGTGTTATGTTTGTTGGATATTTCCGTTTTTATTCAAATAAAATTTTTGTTGAGGTGGACTTGTCCTTTAAATGATATAATTGTTAACTGTGGCCACAAAGTGACCAAAATGGCACACGTTTCTACAAACATCTGCTATTACTAAAGTATTAGGAATTACCACAAATTTTGCAGTAAACAGGTAGATTAGCATTTGCCCATAAAAACGGCAGTATTATACGTACCATTTCCATGCTGATCAATACAAAGTTGAACCTAAGTGATCAAGTTGGTCCAAAGAACAGAAATGGAGAAAATAGTTTTGACCAAATCCATTGTACTTGATATCCACTGATTGTGAGAGAGATAAGTCAAATAGCACATACTGATAACGATTAACATTTTCACATTAAAATAATGGCATTACACATTTTTATGTTCAAAAAGACAAAAATAACTATACATGCTCACCAATTTGCAGGATTAGAGGCAACTATACTGTAATATTAGGAACCAACTGCATTATTTTAATTATGGAATATTAAGATGGGTTGTGAGCAAGGCTTATTTGGTCTGTTAGCAAACTTAGCATGCCCTAACCCCTGGAAATCAGGCAGGTCCATGCTGAAATGTAGTAATTTAACCAAAATAATCTTCATTTATTAGTGAAACCCCTTCTTTTTTGTTTGCTTGTCAAACTTTCCTGACTCAAAGTCGGTTCATTTTGGATTGAATGTCTTTTGGGGGCTTGTTAAACTGTGCAATCCAGGACCCCCTATTAAAAAAGTCATTCACAAGCCTGCCTGTTGGTATGATCAACACATCGTTATTCAAGTAAACGTTTATTTTCTCCCACATGACATTTCATCAATTTTCATACTTATTAATTTTTACAAATCAATTATATACTACCAAAAAATTAGTATGAATTTTAATCATGTCCGTAGAAGCAGATTTAAAACCCAGAAACCGAGGAGTAAATGTATTTTAGGATACGCCTATATATAGGCCTATTGACCATTCGGAATACGCCTGTAATAATCATTTTGATCAACACTTTTCTAATATACATGTAGTGAAATACCAAGATATTGAAAATTGTCATTTTGGGCCAACATGGCCAATAAATGGCCAAAATGATCACTGAGGTCGTGATTGGGTCAAGAAATAAAACATTTCTTTTATCCAACACCCTTTTGCTATGATTGATCCTTCCATTTCGCAAGCGGTGTTAAACATGATTGTTTTGTGTGAGGATGTGTGTGTGTGGGGGGTGGGGGTGATGTGTGTGTGTGATGCCATCATGCCATCGACGAGAGCGGACGTGTAGCAAATGAGCTCTCCAGCCAACACCCAATTTTACTTTTCCATATGATTTCTCCCATTGGATTTGACTGGAATTGAATTTTGTTGACTGATTGTCGCCGGTTTTCAACGATTTTGGGTCGGAGTTGGTGATATAAAGCCGTTTTGCATTGATTTGTATTGCGGGGAAGCTGTTTTTTTATAACGATATTTCATACACATGCATGAGATAGAACAAGAAGAGGCATGATGACTCGCACGCAAGCCAAAGAAGGTAAAGCCACTACTTCTAAATCAAAGCCACCCGACGCCTCTGCGGCACCGGAAGTTGAGGATGGAGAAATAGAGACTCAACTTTCACTCGCAGATCTGCATGCCAGCATTCTAGATTTTAAGAATTCTGTATCGTCTAAATTGGACCAAATTGCTGCAGATATTTCCTCTATGAACAAGAGGTTTAACGACCTCAAAGAGAACGTGGACTTCAACTCTGAACGAATCTTGGACATCGAAAAACAAAAATTGCCGGTATTGGAAGACTCACTTCAACAAAAAATCAAGTCCTTAGAACAAAAAATCATACTTCTTGAAATCCATAATAGGAAGTCAAATTTACTTTTTTACGGACTTAAATCTACAGACGGGGAAAATGTCTACCAAGTGCTCAGAAAGGCGTTTGTCTCCCTTGGGATAGAGGAAGAGAGTGCAATGCTCATAGCGATAGCCAACGCCCATCGTCTTCCACGACGGGAATCCGAAGGCCAAGCCGCCGGCGCCCAAGCATCCCTCCGATTATTGCAAGATTTTGCTACATGCATGATAGAAACAGGATCTTGACGGCTTTCGAAGATCAGCAGAGGAAGCGTACGAGGAGCTCCGGGGAAACCAGCCATGCTCTCACTCGACTTACTGTGCGAACCGATTTGCCGCCAGCAATGAAAATCCGCAGGTCGATCCTCGCGAATGAAGCCTATAATTAAGGAAGGAGAAGGGAGTTTCTACAAGGATCTTTCAGAAAGGTACCGAGCTTCACCTGTTATGGAAGGAAAAGGGCACAAGCAAGTGGAATAATCATGATATGTAAGATTTAAAGCTATATGATGGTGTGTTTCCTGTGTTTAGACTATTTACCTATACAGATCTTTCATTTGATCATGGAGCTAGATTTGATGGAGATATGAGTGTGAATACTGTAGTGAAGGAGAAGTAGCGGTTTATACAGAAGATGATAACCCTGATAATCAAGGGGACCATGAACAACCTGGAATGGAAGAGAAAATGTGAAGGCAAGTGGATCATGAGTCAAATATTACAAGTTCAAAATTCAGGACCTGCTTCTATAATAAGGATATTCTTAAGATTTGAAAACCAAGAAATATTGTTTAATTGTTTGTCTTAATCCGATAAAAGTCATGGTGTCATAAGAGACCTTGCAGGGCCTTGTACTTCTGATTTATTATTTATATTTAAAACAAAGGAGAGTATTAAATGCAAATGTCCTTTGTTAGTCTGTAATAGTATTTAGACAGTTTGTTTTTGTTGACTAAAAGAAGAAAAATCACTATAAGGAGTAGACATGGATTAGATTAGCATGTTTAACATGTAAATAATTTAAATCAAAGAACCGAAGATTGAATTATAAGTTAGAAAGTTTAAACAGATATGATGTTTGAAGGTATAGAATAATATACGACTTCTGATCCTTTTACATTATGGAGGAATGCGTAAACTTTTTTTTTATTTTTATTATGTTTGATCACTATAGGGGAAGGAAAAAAATTGTAGTAAAGATACAGGGCTTTGTTTTCAGAGTTGAAAAACACTGTCTGGTTAGTGTTTTCAAAAAGGAAAACAAAACCTTCAAAACAAACAGATGAATGAAGAAGAATTCACCAAAGAAAGTGAAATGGGATTTTTTAAACTTTTGATGGTAAAGACAAGACCATTAAATAAGAACATTAACCCATTTTATTTTTTCCTCTTTCCCCTGTGGTCACGAATTCCTCCTGAAGAAAGAAAGATGAGACAGATAATTGTCAATGAGTATAGTAAGGGCAGTTGCTGTTTTCATGTTTGTCCTTCACTATTTTGATTTTGTTTTAATCATTTAATCGCTTTTGCGTTGTTCCCTCAACTTAAGGTAAAGATTTACTTTGTTTGTATATATTTCTCATTTTGTGAGAAAAGGTCAGACTACGGCATGGGGGGGGGGGGGGTCGGTCAAGGTGTGAATAAAAAAAAATACCAAAACTCGAAAATGGATTGGGATTGTGATTGGAATCCTTCAATTATTGTCTAACTTGGAGGTTTCAAGTGCACCTGTAGGATAAAAAAATTTCAGTTGCCTCCGAACAAGTGTGAAGATAGGGATGAATAATAATGGCATTCCGATCACATTTCGGTAGTAATAATTGGGTCGTGGGGCCACTTTTTTTTTTTATGTGTCTCCAGTAGTTTAACTCTAATTTGATTCATGCAATCTTGAACGGGTTGTAGGTCTGATTTGCATCACTGGTTATGTTGGTGCCTATTGTAGGCAATACACCAAGCAATTCTAGGTAACAGCATCTCGTTTTATTTCTCTTTCTTTTCGTGAATGGAATTGATGTGGTGAGCTTAGATCATGTAAATTGCATATACAAAAGAGGGAGAAGAATGTGATCCAAATAATATACCTATTACTGTACACTATACAGTTCATGTATTGTTACAAAAATGTATAAGGGGTGATTTTTCATTGCGAGCAAATACGAAGTGTAAATGGGGGCATTGTCATTCAGATATGATTAGAGTAAATAGGTCTTTAGTCCTCATTAGCAAGAAAAAAAAGGGACTGGAATGTCGATATTATTGAAAACGGTATATGCTCAGAGCAGGAACAAGAATTTATTCCTTAATCATTTATTCATTTCCTGTATTGTGTATGGAATGTAATTGCTTTTTACGTGCAAAGTGCAGGTGTAGTTAACCATTCACGTGCAACGTGTGTATGTCTTTCTAGCTTTTTATCTCTCTCTGCTCTAATTAGGGCTCTGATGCATAACTCCGGCAAGGCAGGGCTATCAGTCTTTGGAAAATACTTGTGAAAAAAAGGAATGCGATTTGATTAGTAATGCGCCTTAATGAGTTGGAATGATGCGTTGGATATGTTTGGATGTTGAATGAATTTGATTTGAGTGAAAAAAAAGGTTTAGTCCTCATTATCAAGGAAAATAAAGGGACTGGAATGTTGATATTATTGAAAACATGTATATGCTCAGAGCAGGAACAAGAAACCATTCCTTCATTATTTATTTATTTCCTTTAATTGTGTATGGAATGAAATAGTTTTTTTTTCGTGCAAAGTGTAGGTCTTCCTAGCTTTTTGTCTCTCTCTGCTCTAATTAGGGCTCTGATGCATAACTCCGGCAAGGCAGGGCTATCAGTCTTTGGAAAATACTTGTGAAAAAAAGGAATGCGATTTGATTAGTAATGCGCCTTAATGAGTTGGAATGATGCGTTGGATATGTTTGGATGTTGAATGAATTTGATTTGAGTGAAAAAAAAGGTTTAGTCCTCATTATCAAGGGAAAAAAAAGGGACCGGAATGTTGATATTATTGAAAACATGTATATGCTAAGAGCAGGAACAAGAAACCATTCCTTCATTATTTATTTATTTCCTTTAATTGTGTATGGAATGAAATAGTTTTTTTTTAAGTGTAGGTCTTCCTAGCTTTTTGTCTCTCTCTGCTCTAATTAGGGCTCTGATGCATAACCCGGGCAAGGCAATGCTATCAGTCTTTGGAAAATATTTGTGGAAAAAAAGAATGCGATTTGATTAGTTATGCGTCTTAATGAAACTAAATAATATGAGGTTTTAGCTTTACAACTTGCTTACTCTTTACTGTCAGAGCATGGAATGTTGATAATGGAATGGGGGGTGTTTTGTTTTCAATAATATTTGTCACCGCAGTGGTTTTTGAAATGGAAGATTTATGAATTGGTATTACTATAATACACTCACTTTAAAAATATAGATATGGAGTTGTAGGGTAATGGTGCATGATTTCCATCGTTTGATTATCCTTACTTCAGTGACGTGAGATATGTTATAGCTAGTTGCAGCTTGACGGATAGCTAGCTGTATAGCCTCCTTTTTTTTGTTGTATGAAGATGAATAATTTAGTAGATCGTTCTCTTTTATGTCATGTTTGCATCTGAGTAAAACCTAGATGAGATTTTTTTTTAAATCCAAACCCCTACTTTTTTATGCTTGTTATGGTACATGACTGACGTAAAGGTGAGAATGTTCATTCTCAAACAAATTTAGGCACATCGGAAAAGTTTCATTGCAGTGGGTTTAATGTGTGTGTGTGTGTGTGTGGGGGGGGGGTAATTTAGAAAGTAATGGAAAGGGTATTTTCTTTTCCACAGTAAACCAGACAGGTGCAGTGTTAAACAATTAATTCCTTGAATTGCAAAAGGATCCACCCTATTCACGCATTATTTGGTTCCTATAGAATTTAATGTTTGGAAATAGACGGGAGTTCTTTGGATATAATATGTTTGGGTTAGGCTTAACTTGGTGTTGGCATATTAGATATGCATGATCACCACGTTAATGGCATGAGGAAGTGTGTTTGGGTGACTGGCGAATTATTGTGTTGGATGTTGAATGAATGGGGGTGTTTGGAGTGTGATACTATGAGAGGGCGTGGTTGTATGGAGTTTTGTGTTGCCTGTTTGCATTTTATGAATAGTCTTTCATGTCTTTCATTCATTCAAGTTATCTTGTATTTTTCGGATTTGGTAAATGTTTATGGATAGGTTATATTTTACTTTACTCACTTTAAATGTCAGGGGTCTCAGAGACAAGGCTAAAAGAAAAAATATTTTTGAATTTTGCAAAAATAAAGGGAGTAATATTGTGTTTTTACAGGAAACGTACAGTACGGAAGAGGTTGAAGAGAAGTGGAAATTAGAGTGGAATGGGCCTTTATTGTTTAGTCATGGAACGAACCATAGTAGAGGTGTTTCTGTTCTCATTTCTCCAAATTTAAATATAAAAATAGATAATGTTGTTTTTGATGAAAATGGAAGATATGTCGTTATGAAGTTAGAATTTCAACAATCTAAAATAATTTTAGTTAATTGTTACTTCCCCACAAGAGATAAGGACAAGATGCAAATTGATTTTTTAGAGGAACTGGATGTATTTCAAAGCTTTACAGCTCTGAAGAAATGATAATCATTGGGGGAGATTTTAATACAATAATGAATGGAGATTTGGATTATTTAGGTCCAAGAATCTTTCATAAAAACAGATTTAACGAGAAATTTGAGGGATTTTTAGATGGATTCGGATAAGAAGATATATGGAGGAGGATAAATCCTGAAAAGAAACAATTTACATTCAGGCAAAAATGTCCTATTATGCAAAGTCGATTGGATAATGTGGTTCGGGTCCTCTGCTTTTCAACATTTAGTTAATGGTTGTGATATTGTAGCGTCAATCACGCCAGATCATTCGGGCGTTCTGCTTCAGTTGACAAGCAGTGTAGACAAGCCGCACTTAGGCAATTCATATTGGAAGTTTAACAATAGTCTGTGCGCAGTTTAGGAATTCGTGAATTTATTCAAAGATAAAGTAGTTGAATTAAAAAAAGAATGGCTCCCGAAAATAAAAGATAAATTATTGTTGTGGGATTTTCTAAAAATGAAAATGAGGGAGATTATTAATAAGTACACAAAGAAAAAAGCAAAGCTTAGGAAACATGAAATTGAAAAATTAGAGGAAGATATAAAAAGTTTGGAAATCCACCTATCGACTCAGCCTTCGAGGAAAATACTTGATGAAATGGAGGAGAAAAAGTCTAAATTGAACAAATTGTTTGATTATAGCCGACAAGGTGTAAAAATCCGATCAAGAGCTTTTTGGTTTGAGGACGGAGAACAAAAAACACAATATTTTGAACAGTTATTAAAGTCAAATAAACGGAAAAGTGTAATAAAAGAAATATATGATCAAGGTGAACAGATTATAAAAGATAGGAGTGAAATATTAAAGAAGCTAAAGTCATTTTACGAAAAATTATATTCATTGAATGAAGTGATTGTAAATGAAAACTCTTTTTTCTTTAAAGATATTCCTAAATTATCCAAAGAAAGTCGAGATATTTGTGAAGGTAAAATTACTATTCAGGATTGTTTAAGTGTTTTGAAAGAAATGAAATTTAATAAAACCCCTGGAAACTACGGTTTTACTGTTGAATTTTATTATACCTTTTGGAATTTATTTGGAGGACTTTTGGTGGAAGTGTTAAATGAAGTGTATAATAGGGGATTATTAGCAACTTCACAAAGGCAGGGCGTGATTACACTATTAGAAAAGGAAGGCAAAAACCCTTTATACATTCAAACTATAGACCGATCACGCTTTTAAATGTTGATTACAAGATCTTATCAAAGGTATTAGCAAAAAGATTAAAAAAGGTTCTGAATGAAATAATTCATATTGATCAAATAGGGTATGTTGAAAATAGGAACATTGGAGATGGTGTGAGATTAATCGATGATATTTTATTTCAGTCCTCTTTTGGAAATATTGGATATTTGATCACGGTGGACTTTGAAAAGGCTTTTGATTCTATTTCCCATGATTTTCTTTTTCAGACTCTTAAATTATTTGGATTTGGCCAGTCTTTCTGTTCTTGGGTTCGTGTTTTATATACAGATATAACTAGTTGTATTATGAATGGAGGTTATTCCACTGGTTATTTTGATATAAAACGAGGGGTAAGACAGGGGGACCCCCTTTCTCCTTATCTGTTTTTGCTGTGCATAGAAACACTAGCTTTGGCAATAAGAAGGGACGCTCTAGTTGAAGGAATTCAGTTTGGATCTCATGAAATTAAGCAAATATTGTATGCCGATGATATCACTCTGTTTGTTAAAAATAGCAATTCTGTTAAACGGCTTAAATATCTTTTGGAAGAATTCGAAAAAGTGAGCGGTTTGAAGGTAAACAAAGGGAAAACAAATTTTTTTTGGATGGGAAAAGATCAAGACAGACCTCAAACTCCACTATTTGGAAATTTGGTTCAGCAAATTAAAATCTTAGGCGTTTATTTCTCTCTAAATGTAATAATAAAAGAAGATCTAAACTTCAAAGAGATACTTAGCAAAATAAAAAGACTTTTGGGATGGTGGAAACAAAGGGATCTAACCCTAATGGGTAAAATACATCTGTTGAAAAGTTATGCATTATCAAAATTAAATTACGTCTCGTCACTTTTAGTTGTTCCTAACTGGTTGTTCGTTGAGGTGGAACGGATCACTTTTGAGTTTTTATGGTCGGGTAAAGACCGTATAAAGAGAAACATTATGTATCAGGATTACTCACACGGTGGGTTAAGAATGATGAATTTTAAGTTGTTCATAAAGGCCCAACGTCTAATGTGGCTGAAACGTCTATTATACGGGGAACGCGATGCTGGGTGGAAATTGTATTTTGATTTCTGTTTTAGATCACTTGGTGGGAGATTGTTATTTCTATGCGATTTTGATTTTTGCAAATTAACACAGACAATGCCACAATTTTATTCTGAAATGCTGAAGGCTTGACAAGATATGAGAAAATATAGATATACAAAATAGGAAGTAAATCCGATTCTATTTGATAATAAGAATATATGTGTAAGAGGTAAAATGATTTTTGACATTGATCTTTATAATAAGGGAATTTACACTGTAGATCATATTTTTGATAACGGGGTTGTGAGACCTGTGGCTTATTTTCAAAATCTTGGGGTAACTGCAGATGAACTGCTCCACATTATTGATATAGTACATGCTATTCCAACTACTTGGAAAAATGCCTACAGCTCTATTAAATTTATAAAGATTGACGATGAGAACTTCAATGTTAATTTGAATATCAGTAAGCTGGAAACTACTTTTGAGGTGATAAAATAAAAAACGATATATAATAGTTTTGTTGAAAATTTACGGGAAACGTATAATTTAACATTGAAAGATAAAAACATTAATTTGAATTTTACAGATGTTGAAATGTGTAATAGGTTTTCCCAAACCAGGAGCACAACGTTGATTAGGAAACAAAGAGAATTCCAGTTCTTACTTTTACACGGGGCGATTTATACCAAAGAACAGTTATTGAGATTTGGGTATGTTAAAGACAGTTTATGCTCTTTTTGTGGCAGGGAAACCGAATCATACATGCATATTTTTCTAAATTGTTCTAAAGTAAAACCTTTATGGGAATTTTTTATTAAATATTTTTGTATATCTGAATTAAGAGATTTAGAATGGAGAGATATACATTTGGGATTATCTGGAAGTACGAATAGAAATAATTGTGTAAACAGTATAATCTTTTTAATCAAACATGCCATTTTCCAATCCAGAACCAATAGTCAGGTTCCTTCCTGCCATAAAATACAAAAATATATTGCAGAACGTAGGGAGGAAGAAAAATGCTTGGCTATAAAATCGGGCAAATTGAGTTTGCATGTAAAGAAATGGGAAGACCTGAAGGTGAATGAGACATTGAATGCAAACAGGTGTGATGTGTCTGCTGGTGTTGTGAGTGTGTAATGGTATGTCCGCGTGTGAATGCGAGTGTGCAATGGTATGTTTGCTGCCTGGGAGGGGGGGGGTCTTCTGTGTGTGTGAGGGTGTGTGTGTGTTTTTTTTTTTTTTTGGGGGGGGGGTGGTATATTGTGTAGTAGGGAGTGTGGGGTGCGTGGGTGAGTGAAACATATATATGTAATCTTCCTCTTGAAGGCTTGTAGAGTTTCTTATTTGATTTGACATAATTTGGATATTAACATGATATTGAGGTAATTTTTTTTTCTATTACAAAAAAAAGTTTCATATTGTTATAGACATGATAAAAGAGAAATACGGCGGTTTGATTTCATTTTTAATCATTTTTAAAATTGTTGTAATTTAATTGATATTGATATATTTGTTTGATTGTTAATTGATTGTATACATGCAAAGAATCTTTATTTATATGAATTGTGATTGTCAACTTATTGTTTTGAAAGAGGAAGAAAATAAAATATTATTTAAAAAAAAAGTGTTTGTGAAATGACCCTTTTAAACAGTCTGTGTGTGCGCGCGCGTGTGGATAGGCGTATTATTTTGTCAGACGTTACCAATCAGATGATTATTTACGTCAGGGACCGAACTTTAACGCCATCATCCAATAGGCATGACCAGGGCTAGGACCTAAAACCTCCGCATAAAATTCCAAGCTAATTACTCTCGCCAAGCCTTTCCCTGAGAAATAATAATAGTAATACAAATGGTTGTGTCTTATTTAAAGCACACACCGTCCAGAGACACTCATGGCGCTACACCAGCAACGGATCCTTTGAATATAATAGTACAAATGTAAACGAAGTCAACTCACAGATCTAAAATTACCACAAATACTAAGCGGTACAAAATACACACAAAAAAATAAATACATTTTTTCGTCACCCACTCGCTCACACACAGACTTTTGAAAATGTTAATGCCCCCCCCCCCAAAAAAAAAAAAAATGCGAAAAAGTGATAAATTTTAGCAGCTCAGATAAACGTTCCCTCTTTTCTCGATTGACTAATACAGTCAGAAATTATATTAACACATTGCAATTTGTAACCGACCCCTCCCTCCACCCAGGTCGTAAATGACGTACATACATTATTTCGTCGCGCACGTACCTCACCAACAACGATTTTGAATTTTGAACTGTTATACAAATATACATGACATGATGTTTATTGAATCACTCCTGGCAGATTCGCCGTGTTGTATTTCTAAGCCATTCTCCTAGCTACCAGCATTCTCTACGGTGTAAAAGGTAAGTTTTATTTTGAAACAATGCCTTTGGAAATGCAATTGATATTTCTACCTTTTCCAGTATGTCATGCTTAACGCACAGAATAAGCAAATGTAATTTTAGCCTTCGCGTAGTTTTTAGACCCTTTTTTATTAGAACAACTATGATTGAGCTCATATAATTGATCTACGGCATTAAGAAAGAACAAAATTTACTTTTGAAAGTGTACTACCCAACCAAGGTATGTGTTGATTCCTCATGGAAAATGTAAAATCGTCATCATAGTTATCTATGATTTTACGGCTATCCAATAAATCCACTTATTAAGATCTTGAAAAGATGAAATATAAAATAATTGAAAACATAAGATGAAGTGAACTTTCGAAGTTGTGAAGTTCAACATTTGAAAGATGAAATTTCTAAGAACTTCAATAACCTCTTACTTGCCAGATTTCAAGACGTTTTCAACACTACAGTGCGTATCAAAAAAACAAAGTTTACACTTTGAAAAAGCCCTGGGAATTTAAAAATATACAACATGTGGGTAATTTTTTCACATACAATCCTGGGTTTGGGTCTCATCTATCCAATGAAAGTAAAAGTTTTGACAGAATGTTACACTTGAGTGAGCACTGTCCATTTTTGTAAAGCTCGCAGAAATCTGTTTGCGCAGAAATGCCCGTTTGTACGCTGTGCAAAGGGGAAAGGGTGAAATCACACTTACCCTGCGAAACATTTCTCATACATTTCCCTTGCACGTTTAGTCAATTGGAATAAAACGGATATATTCAAGCATTTCCTAACAATTTTGCCACCCAAATTGAAATTTTAACACTTAGTATACACAACTTTTACCCTTTTTGTGCCTGCTGGATCTGAGGACATATCTGAATCTGAACCAAAGTTTATATCAGACATCTCTAGCATTTTTTCACTCAGTTTTTATCATTTAAAGTGGGCTTACATTTCGTTTTCCATTTAATACTTGTTTCTCCACACTTTTCCCAAGCTTGACAATGATTAACAAAATGAAAATCAAGCCTAAGCCATTTCATGTAAATCACAGCTCAGTGTAAAGCAAATATCGTCCCGATGGCCTCGGTGTGTGGGGGAGTGGGGTGGGGCGCAATGCACTCCTCGAAGTGGTTTGGGCAAAGAAACAAGTTTAATAGGTGAAAGATATCTTTAAATCAATTTTACAAGGTAAATTCCACGTGTTATTCATGATTAAGGTATACTTTTATTCGCATAACTATTTCAAAGTTCTGCGCAAATCATTTTTCACTAACTTTTCAAAAGTAAGTGGTGCTCACTCAAGCGGAAATATTTTTCGACAGTTTTATCGTCATTTGCTTAAATGGACCTGTACCAATGTTAAAATGTGGAAAAATCCTCAGGATATTACAAATGTATAATTTTACAGGATTTTTTCTAAGTGTAAACTTTTTTTGATACGCACTGTATACTTGTCGGGTTGTTTCTATGATATATTTTGTTCAAATCAACATCCGGATAGGGTTCTCTCAGGGAGGAAAGGCCTATATACACTGTTAGTAAACAGGTGCCCGTTGCATAAAACTTTTTACCTGAGAAAACTGGGGTTGTTTTTACCAGAGTTTTTGCCCTGCATGTGTTAAAGTCAATGGCAGAAATAAGGCTAACCTTAGTTTTCAGTTTTTACCAGAGTTACTCAGGTAAGAACTTTTTTGCAACAGGCCCCAGAAGATTTTACAGAAGAAAAATATGCTTTAAAAAACCCATATATTTTACAGAAAGAAATAACAAATCAATCTGTAAATTGTTTTAACAGGAAAGATTTTCTACAATTTTTGTACAAACAGGTCTGTTTTAAAACAGTAGGAAACATTTTTATAACAATAAAATTTGTAAGGTTACATACTTCAAATACCATTTTTCTGTAATCTTACACAAATGCGTGGTAGACTACACAGTACAGTAAGATTACAGGTGTTCTCGAGACTCTGCTGCAGGAATTTTAATTCTGTTAAAGGGATGGTCCAGTCTAGAGATATTTATATCTCAAAATATAGAGTAAAATTCACAAAGCAAAATGCTGAAAATTTGATCAAAATTGGATAATAACAAAGTTATTGAGTTTTAATGATTTGCGTTATTTCGGCGAAACAGTTCGAGGCATGTCTTTATGAATATTCATGAGGTGGGCAGATGACGTCTTATCCCCACTTTTTCTTTTAATTGTAATGAAACACCTCATTTACACATGTATGAAAACAATAAACATTTATGATATCATGTAAAAACCTAAGAAAAGGGAAAGTGGGGATGTGACATCATCAGCCCACCTAATGAACATGATGAATATTCATGATGATGTACATATAACTGTTTCACAAAATATTGATAAACTTGAAAATTCAGTAACTTTGTTATTTGTTATCCGATTTTGATGATTTCTTTCAGCATTTTACTTTGTTACTTTTATTTCATTTATTTAGATATAAATATTTTCATCCCGGACCATCCCTTTTAGTAGAAATTTTCTAACAGTGTACTCTCCTGCCCATAACGCAAAGTTGGTGGATCACAGAGATAACTTTGATTGTCATTATAAAAGGATATTGTACCCGATATTCGGAATTGAATGTCTGATCTACTTTGAAGAGATCGTTTTTTAAATAAAGAGGAGTGGATGCAAAAAAGGTGGTGTGGAAAGAGAGAGAGGGGAGGGGAGCGGAAGAGAGAGGGAAAGAGAGTGAAAGCGATAAAAATAGAGAGAGGAAAGGAGAAACGACAACAAAAGAGTGCGACTCGCATGTAACTTCATTAGCTCAGTTTACTCTTTAAATATACTTCTGATTGTTGTGATAGTTGACCATAAATTACCTTTATCATGATTTTAATCTATCATCAGATGAATGAAGTTAAACATTGATAGAATATGCAATCACAATTAAATTATGTTTATTGAATTATCCGTCAATAGTTATCTTCTACTATGTATGACCCATATCATGATTGCTCCTATAAAATCAATGTAAATATGATAATACACTACTTTCAAGAATCACAAGGTTCAGATTAATATCTCGCACCATTTCGAAATTCTGAATAAAAAAATCCCTTAGCACTAAATATGGGAGTTGCAAACATGATGTAATCGGGCGTGAAAATGACGGAAAGCGCATGCAGTTAATGTCGCCTATACTACTTTGCCTAACTTAATCTTAACTTATTTTGTTGGATTTACTTAAGCGGTACATTTGCTAATTTGCACCCTCGACTCAGGTTTAGCCAGTTAAAAAATAATGTCATATTCTTTATTCAGGCCAACGCAATTACCCCCCCCCTCATAAAAAAAGAAAATTGTAAAAGTGTACAAGAATGTTAATCTTACTTCATTATACCCAGTTCCCACTGTCACGATCTGCGCCAAGATCCAAACGTCGTACTTAATCGTGGTGTAATCGTAGTTATATTTTCAGATCGTATCAGATCATATCAGATAAATCTCGGCAATCGTGTTGATAGTAGAATATTTTTGAATTTTTCAAAAAAAATCGCGATCTGTTACGACAATGGAACGAGGAATTATCAAGTTGACGTACGATCATGACGGCAGTGGCAGAGGGAATAACTTGTGGTTATTAGCTTGGAGGGTTGTGGCTCATTCACCCCACCCCTTTTCAAATAAAAAGAGTGCTTGGGAGGAGATCAGTGGGTGGATAATGTTGTAATGATATAATAGCACATCAAAGAAAATTCAGATTATTTTCTATCATTTACAATTTATATTTTCTTCTTCAATGGAAGAAGCGTGCTAACCATAAAATCTTATGCAACAGGTCAAACGTGAAGTAAACTTTCAACATAGAGTTCGTAAAGACTTGATAACTTATGCTCTAAATACCCACAATAAGACTACGATGTGTCAATGACCCTGTAGACACAAACAAGAAGAAGATATAAACAACAATAATTCAACAGACATTCTCAAAGCAAAATACTGCGAATTTTGCTAGGCTAGCTCTTTATCATGTTGAAACGAACGCCCAAGTTTGATCATCTTGTATGCCTCATGTGTTGCATATATATTAAATGTTTCATTGTTCGATTTCTCTTCTCATTTATCCGTCTAAACTCTACAGGTACAAGAGTGTCTCAAAATGCCAAATCTAATATATAGGCATACCATGTGCAACTAGTTTTCGAAAACGCCGAACTTTGAGATCAACGAGTTCTTCTAAAAAGAAAGGTTATATGCTTGGATAATATGGCTGCCAATACTACCCTCCCACGTACTAGCGTACGGGGCAAGTTCAAGGCAAGATATGACCTGCAGAAAATGAGGTTTGAAGTGGAAAGACTAAAAACATTCAAAACATGGAGCAAATCATGCCCGATTCGACCGGCACCTCTTGCGAAGGCTGGCTTTTTCTACGTTGGAATATTTGACTTAGTGGAGTGCTTTTCCTGCAGAGTCCAAGTTGATAAGTGGGAAAAGGGACAAACCGCTAAGGGTCGACATGAAGAGAAGAATTCACTATGTAAGATGGTGAAAAATGAGGAGAAGTTTAATATTACGATTGAAATGTGGAATGAAATGAAGAAGTGCCCTCAGTCAACAAGTGAAACTGATGGAGAAGTGGTAATGGATCCATCCGATACCAGTAACTTGATCACCCCAGACATGCCAGATGATTATGTAGACGCTTTCTGTGGAACATCTTTCTCTGGAAGGCTGACATTAGCTAAATACCCTGAACATTCGGGGGAACTCGATAGACTCGACACCTTCCGTGATAAGTGGTCAGACGAATTCAAACTGCCTTCCTCATCCCTAAGGTGGCTGGCCAACGCTGGATTTTTCAAAAATGGTATGACGATAAAGTAATAGAGTATTTAAAACAAGGTGTTTTATTAATACATGCTATGATTATCAATTATTTGCAATCAATTATCTTCTTTTGATGCATTATGGGCGTCACACTTGATTTGAAGGTTCTGGGAGATTTTTTTTTGTTGCTTTTTTGTTTGTTTTGATTTGTGTGTTTGTTTGTTGTTGTTTTTGCTTGGGGTGCCTATACCCTGTCACTTCTCCAGCTACATTAAATACGTTATACCTTGTTATATTGCTATTACCCCTTCCCCACTCAGGGACTACTACTTCTACTTTCCGCAAGCATGTATTACAATTATTTTAACTGTTCAACTTTGCAGGTCCTGGTGACAGGACTAGATGTTTCTATTGCGGTGGTGGTATTGAATGCTGGGAGGAAGATGATGAACCTTGGTGCGAGCATGCAAGAAACTTTCCTACATGCAAGTGGCTTCTTGACGTGAAGGGCGAGGACTTCGTCAATGACGTACAGGTCAGTTCGGGATCTCAGTCTCTATTGATATTTCGTATTCTCAATTTTGATCGATACCATTGGTTCATTTGAACTTTAACATATTGTAATATATTGTTCGCAGCCCATTGGCTGAATTTGTTAGCTTCTTGATGAAGACGTTCATTATCCTTTCCAACTTAAAATGCGTTAAATTAAGTCTATCCCGAATGGTGAATTGTATGTTGCTGGTATTACATAATGTTTTATAGATTGACAACCCTCATATTCGTCATTGTTTTATTTTTGTTTTATGTTTGTTTGCCTTGCTTCGTGGAGTCTACAAAGATTTGTATTTTAATAGTTAATATACGATTTTCTTAACTATTGTGGGCAATCTCTCCACAATGTTTGTCTATGTGTTAATTTTATGTGGTCTTCTTCATTTATTGAATGTTTTGAAAATTACAAATATATAAATTATCTATCCATGATGCATCAAATTTAGAAATAACTTATGACATGTTTCACAGGATTACTTTAAGAACAAGAAAACACGCGAGGAAGAGGAGAAGAAATCAAGAGACACTTCAACTGCTTCTTCGCTGAATCACCAGAATGCTCCTGCGTCACCCCCAATCAAGACAAGTAATGATGCTCATAGTAGGAATGTATAGTGTTTAAATGTGTTGCTCCAAGTCAATATGCACCCTACACATAGTGCTAAATAAATAAATCCAACAACAATAATTTGAAAATTCCATCTAACAGACTGATTCAAATACAGATATACTTTTAAATTAAGTAACATAAAAAGGCTTGGTTGATGTATTAAATGGACATCATCAGAAGGTTGATTTCAATCAAGATTGTTCAAGATTGATATTATATACATCGGAAAGTACTTTAAGGTGTTTTTATGCTAAGACGCCATTGTAATATTAATTGTTTGTTCAAGGTAATCGGATTAAAAGGAAAAACTTCTACAGAGCAAAGTTTAATATACCCTTTTTTCAGATCAAGTGTCTGCGAACGACTTAGTAAAGATGATGGACAGCCCAACAGTGAGAATCATTCTCAAGACTGGATTCGACGCAGCCCTTGTATGCCGCGTCCTCGAGGAGCAACTGCGTCAAACAGGCATCGACTTCTCATCTTCAGACAACTTCATCAAGGCTTTAGAGGCAGCAGAGAAGAACAACCCGAAATCTCCAGTGCCCAATATTGAGATGCAGGTGAACAACAGTAACATGTGTACTATTGGTCAAAATGTATAATTGTTGTTTAAAAAGTACAAATTAATACATTATGAAAATAACACAGCTTTGAAAATAAGGAAATGAATGAAAGATAATGTTTACATCATAACTAAGTAATAATATGGTTAACATTCAGAATGATCCATAGACCTTTCTTTGAAGTTTGATTCTCAAATATTCAAATATTGAATATAGATTGCATTTGTTGTACAGTTATATTGAAAATATGATAATGATAAATGTATTGAAAATAAGAGAAAAACCAAGAATAACCAAATGTAAAAGATAACTAATAATGAACAATTTACGTCGCTCATAACAAGCTTGCAAATGACAAAATGTCTCATCAAAAGCAAGAAATGGAAGGAAGACAATGTCAAGATTGTTTTTTTTCCATTTAATTACACAGAGGCAAAGGCTTGCTGCCATTGAACTAGACGGTGGTCACAGACAGTTTCATTCATATAACACTCGATCAGATCAATACGGCTTCGGCACTTCAAGATCTCCAGATGTTAATCGTGAGTAATATTTTTTAGGATGGGATGGAGATGGAAAGCCCATATTTTTACCTTCCGAATATGGCGTTCTATCCATTACATATATTAACTATGCCTACGCGGAATGACTTAAATATGTTAAAGGTCACAAAAGTCGGATATAGACCTCGAATTGTGTCCTCTTCACATCATCGCAAGATTTTGACAATCCGGAAACAAATCAATTTTCCAACTTAAGGAATAATTTTATAAATAGTTATAACTTATTTTATTCATTGAAAGCAGGTGGACACCATGGGGAAAGGGTTCGATTTTTCACCCTGGACTGATACAATATCAACACCATCAACACCCTCTTAAGGGTGTACACTTGCACCCAATATTAAGAGTGCAAACTTGCGCCCTATAGAGTGCTGCTATTGTAACAGTCGGGTGCACCTGTAGGGGTGCAAAAAATTTAACCCCTTTTCACAGTGTTTTGGTGATTGATCAATTAGACATGTAAGACAGCTAAACATATTTTGCATTATTCAAAATATTATTGAGAGGTCATCTGCTCAAACGTCTTATAACAAAACCCATCTCCTCGACATTGCAGAACCCTTGCCAACATCACCACGGACTGGCTATCCACAGACTACTCGGAGTGCATCCTGCTTGATCTGTAGGACGCAAGATGTTGCTACCAAATTGCTTCCATGTAACCATGAAGTGGCATGTCTTCGATGTACCCGCGTTGCTGTCAAATGCCCATCGTGTGGCGTACACATTACCAGCTATCGGCGAATTGCATTTGACGTTTAGCGTGATACGATAGAAAGTTAAATATATTTCAACACGGTAAGGTTTTTGACAGCCGAGTTGAAATCAAAATGAAATATTAATACATGAACATGTAAATAGAGTCTTATTGCATGAAATTTCACAGAACGCTGAAAATCGAAAGCTATTTGTTACTTCGAGTCATAGACTAATTGAACTGACTTTTGCTGGCCAAGTTAGCAATCAGTTTCCATTTCATGATTATAATTCAACTTCATAGACCTACATCAGCAAAAATTGATAAATTATCGAATATGGATAATCTACTGCCATTCGTATAACAAACCTACTACAGTGTAAGTAAAGAAGAGTGGTTTGATTTGTACATGATCTTTTCTCGTCAATGTCTCGGCCTGCAATCAAGCAAAAATAAAATCCTTAATAAAATCTAGAAATAACAGAACTACAAATTATAAGGATTTGATCGAGAAAGGAGTATTAAAGATAGATCAATAATGTTCATGCGAAATAGTTCAGAAATTGATAAATAATTCGGGTTATTTGAATTTTGCTTCTCCCCATCCATCCACTGGACGTCATGTCACCATACTTTTGATTTTATTATGTACATACATTTACCTTGTATTGTTTTTGACATTGTGATATGGAAAATAAATACCAATACCAAGGCGCAACAAACTGGTGTCTTTATCATCATGATCATGGCGGCTCAGATACAACCGAGATAGTAGGCCTATAATACAAAGTACATGTACGTTTGCTTTTATTAAAGAATGAAAATATCACCAAGTAAACAGGTTGCAAAACGTGGCATGAATCTTGTTCATGAGTAAAGTAGTAATCCATCCATTAATATATTGTTTGTTTGTTTATCAGATTTTCTAACTATTTGATAAGCAATTCATATGAGGCCAAAGTCTTGTTATTATCGATTTAGGACCGATTCAGGGGTGGGTGTCATGTTTGTCTTCGCATAGATCATCACGCACCTTTGTATCCAGTATATTTGCAGTAAAATCATATGACACCAATCATTAACTTAACAAGCTGCAAATTTACAACATGAATATCACGAATAAGTAAACCCATGATTTTGTTGGTTCATATATTCTCTTTAATTAGTAATATAAATGGGACCAAGATTTTTAGTGAAAAAAAATTGAAAAGGGGTTCATATTTTACCACAGTGTTTACCAAGTTTACCACGCATCTATCACAGGTTACAAGCAACACTTTGTCTGTCTTTAGGTTAAAAGGTTAGCTAGCTCATTAATTAACATGTTCCCTAAATTACTCTCACATGTTTTATCCACCTTTAAATATTTGATTGTTTACAGTGATGATTATAGGAAAATATGGAATGAAAATATTTAATTTTCTTTATGCTTTATATACGGCTCCTTATTTTGTTATCGTTTAGTACTTTCATTATGTTTTCATCGTATTGCATTATACCATTATCTTGTAATGCGCATGCATAGAGAACACTTTGAAATTGTGGATGCAATGGAAATAATGATTCAAAATTATCATGCAAGTCTATCTTCCTTTAGACCTCATGATCTTGAATTACGATAAAATTTTGAGGAGAATATAAATATTTCGAAAGATTTTTTTTGAAACAGTTATTTATTTCAGTATATAATTTCCATCAGATTAAATGTTCCAATTGATTTTGATTAAATAAAATACTTAATTTTTCGTAAATAAAATTTGAAATTCTATCCTTGCTACCGGGATTCATTATGGGTCATCTTAAAAAAATTATATTGTTCCATTTCATATCGATTGATTCGATGTATGTTTAATATTAAACTGTTCAAATCATTTTTTTATTTGGAGATATTATAAGAATGAAATAATCGACCCAATATGTTCAGTAGAAATGACTCACATGCTATCTGAATTTTGTTATCACTCTGTTTTTTTTAATAAATGAAATACATACATATATGTATACAGAATTTGATATCTCCATTATTTTATTTCAACAGGAAGTTAGTAATTTGGGAGGGATCACTGAAGACCCCACTTAGGTTCATGAAAAAAAATCCATTGTACTGGTTGCGAGAAAGCAAGAACATGACCGCACCCAATTAGAGGCGTTCACCCATTTCAATGTGCAAGAAAATGACATTAGACTAAGGTTTTATTCAAAAAGGAGCTAAATACAAGGAAATTAAAATGATAAAAAAACATATAAAAATTGAAATTCAATAAAAAAAAGAAATATTAAAATTTCAAGTTATACACGTACGATATTGAACATTTCTTCTCTAATTCCATTTTTTCTCAAATATAAACAATATCGTATCACTTCATATAATAATAATAATATTCCGCATTTATATAGCGCTCAATACATCGGAACGACACACAGTGGGCCAGAATTAACCCAAAGTGCGCCAAAACCCTTAATTCACAAATTTGTACGATTAAATTTGGTAGATAGGGGTAATTTCACCCGTAGAATTCAATAAAAGTATTTTCAAATATTGATGACGTTGTTAAAATACTCTTCTGACTGGCTGTTAACATTTAAGAAGAAATTACATGTTTCCAATTCTACAACAAGTTTCAAATTTTCAGAAACTAGTTTTAGAAAAATTTCAGCAATAAGGAAGCATATTAGCAAACAGCAAACACATAAACAGGCAAACAAACAAGTCTGTGCTCGGGGTACAAACAATTCAATTTGTGACTTGTGTGTCCCTGAAAGAGGGCGCCCTACCATGAATCCGGAATTGTAAAATTCAAAGTGATATTGTAAAAACAAAATGCAAAGGAGTGTTTTCATTCCCTGGGTACAATGATTAACCACACCTACATGAATAAAAATGGATACCAGAAGTGGACAGTGAAATCTTTGAAATAATTATTCCAATGATAAATAATACAGGCCGGGTCCTCTGCAGGTTAATCGGTACAAGGCCTTCCTATTTCACCAAGAACGGCGTATACAAAGTTATTCCGAAACAGAGTCTCTCTCTGCTATCTCACCAACCATTATGTCTTTGGTGAGAGGATCTTTTAGCATACTTTGAACATCAGGGGGAAGAGGCTGTGCTTGTTGTACTCTTAAAAATTTGCTACTAATCACAATGTCACTTGTTACCATTAGTCTGTGGAATACATATAAAGTCAATAAGAGTCATAAACCAAACAATCCTTGAAATGATAATATGCACTTCCTTCTTGATTGATTTTAACAATAATTTATAGCAAATTTAGAATGAGCCAAGAGATGAACGAATTTATACATTCTTTTTTTTTTTTTGGGGGGGGGGGGATAAATACTAATAATGATAATGCAACTTTATGTATAGATCCCACGTATCTGTCCTTTGCACATTTTATATTTTGGCAGAAAACTGAGTGAGACCAATCTCATCCCTAGTCATGTGTTGTAGCGATATACAGTAGCCCCTACTTGGTTTATGAACAACAAAACAAATTAATAATCTTATCCGAGAATCTTACCTTAAGAATTAATCTTCTCAGAATGACAGCATAATCAACACGGGATGGAACAGTTTGACATCATTTGAAATGGAGTTGCTTTACATGATTGTATTATTATATAGTTAGTGGAAGTGGAAATGAAAGCTTGTCTTTACGTATGTTTAACGAAAATATTTTATGAAGATACCAGTCAAAAGAAGATACCTGAGCCAGACACCCCCCCCCCTCTCTCTCTCCTACCACGCGACGGTGTGAGTTTCAGAGAGATACGGTCTTATACGGTCCCAAAGGGAGCGGGGAGTTTAATGTCACCCATAACGTTTGGCACGCGCATAATGGGACACTAACTTGGAACGATTTTTGTGATAAATACATGTGGTTGGAAAATTGGTTATATCTCCAGAAAATGCACGTATATGCAGCTAAATTTGGTATCATTGTAAAGCGTGAACTATAACAAAGACCGTCATGGTATTTACAGCGCAGCAGTCGGCAGCAATTTGTAAAAGAAATGCTCATGAAAAAAAAATTGCTAAAACCCCCAATTGTCAAATGGTTTCGTCCAAAATTTCCTCTGAACGGATTATCATTTTATCTTTAAAAATGTTTAACACATAAAACAATCATTCATCAAAGAGTACCGTGAATTAGAAGTAAATCAAGCAATCCGTTTTGTTAAAACAGTGAAATATCTAAAAACGTGTCATTTTCACATGTGGTAGCCGTAAAGGGTAATTTTCCATTATTATTGAATAAAATGGGCAACTAATAATCGATTTCATGGAGAAATATTGTATGGAGACATCCTACAGGTTCTTATCTTTGCTTAGAACGTGAAAAAACAAAATTTGTTTCATGACCAAAAAACAGTTTTGGCGCACTTTTGCTCTCTTTTTGGCCCACTGTGCGACGTCTCTAAGCGCTTTACAGACATATTATTACCCTGGTCATCGGATCCTTGCATGCCCGCATACAATGTATGCACCTTCTCCACTCCCTGGGGAGCATTCCATCAAGAGTTCCAAGACTAAATTGCTAGGCATACTACATATAGGCTTTCACATCCTACCGGGTACCCATTTAACACCTGGGTGGAGAGTGGCAAAGTGTGGATTAACGCCTTGCCAAAGGACGCTAGGCCATGGTGGGATTCGAACACACGACCCTCTGAAAACAATATATATATATATATATATATATATATAATTATGATATCAGTACCATGTTCAATTCTCTGTAATGTCCACAATAAGAAAGGTAGCAATCATACAATCTTTTGTTCCAACCTGTTCATTTATTCCTACCTGTCTGAGAACCCGTAGACTTTAGCCCACGATTTAAAACTCAACTCGATAAACTTTATTTTGTTTGTATCATTGTATATAGTTCTTGTGTTCCTTTGCCTTTTGTATCTGTGTGCATTTACATGTAGCAGGGCCCTATGGGAGAACAGTGTGAATCACTGATGAGGCTATCCTGGATAAATAAGACTTAATTATGATGATGATGACGATGATAATAGTAATGATACTACTACTAATACTACTACTACTACTAACTACTACTACTACTACTACCACTACTGCTGCTACTACTACTACTACTACTACTACTACTACTACTACTACTACTACTACTACTACTACTACTACTACTACTACTACTACTACTACTACTACTACTACTACTACTACCACCACTACCATGACTACTACTACTACTACTACTACTACTACTACTACTACTACTACTACTACTACTACTACTACTACTACTACTACTTCTACTACTACTACTACTACTACTACTACTACTACTACTACTATTACTACTACTACCACTACTACTATACTACTACTACTACTACTACTACGACGTCGACAACGACGACTACTACTACTACTACCACTACTCTTACTACTACATCTACTACTAATAATAATAATAGTAGTAATAATAATAGTAATAATAATGAGAATAATATTGAGAATTAAAATGATAATGATATTAATTAGGCAGGGTGAAAAAAACTCATTTCCTGTGTAATTGCAGGTTCATAAACAAAATGTATTGAGGTATTACTTATAATTATTTCATATTACACACCCCAATAGTCAATATCTGTTTATTATACTGCTGCCGTATAATACCTAACAAAAATAAAAAGAAACATATAGTATTCCCACCACACCGTCAAATGTAGGCAGGTATTTAAACAAAAATGGAAGCAAATACTATGCATGCACTCTTAAAATGTTGGGCAACGTACTGTCAACACAACAATAAGTTATCCAACTTTGGGCAGTTTTCAATTAATATTGTTTAGTTTTCACCCAAATCTAGTATTTTAACCAATTGTTGAGTGGACAGTATGATGCCAACATTTTTAAGAGTGTTGTGATATAGTTGATTTCTCCCAATTTTTTGTTTATTGTTACCCATCTCTTTTGGAACCCACTAGATCTGGCGTGATTTTAAACGTTCTATAACTTTGGTTAACCTGAATTAATGAAGGAGAATAAGACCCGGATGAAAGCACAAAAATACATTTAACTTAGAAACACAATTAAGTAACAAAGAGTTCCTGGATGATAAAAAGCGGTTGTAGACGACGCTAAAACTGCATATAGTTATATAGATATTCCAGAGAGAAAAGGGAGAGAAGAAACAAATAAAATACTAAAAAGGAGCAAAAAATATCTAAAATAAAGAGGGTGTAAATGAACGAACGAAATTTAGCAGTATCGCATCAAATATTGTTGTCATGAGAGTTAAGTTTTCGTTGTTTGATTGTTAAAGAGCTCCAGCCAAAACGTTTATCTAGGTGGGTTGGCAAAAAATAGATCATGATCTTGCAGGAAATGAAATATATGACGTAATGCATCAGATATAGATTTCGCAATGATTTTCCAGTCGGGTTTCCAAATCTTTGTCGTAGGGGTCTGATATCACGTTCTTCTGATCCAATCACGACCCTACATTACATCACGTGATATCCAATGTAACGGGCGTCAAATATTTACTTTACGCACGGCCCAGAAATTATATCTATAAACAGAGATATCGAATCACTCTACGTTGAGCATTGAGACGCAAAGACACAACATACATCAATTGTTAAAACGGAGAGACGTTGCAGATAGATAGTAAGTGTGGCATTATTTTGATTTTTACAATTTTACATCTAAATGTATTTTTATGCTCATATTAATGTATGTATTTCAGTTTACCATGTTTACAAGAAATACAGTTGGACTAAAATACTAATAGCATTGAACTGAGTCGGTGCACTAATTGTCTTCCACAATGTTATTCTGCATTGCTTTTTTCGCATGTTTCAGTGTGGTCGTGTTTCAGTTATGGTGTTGCGTTTAATAAGCAATCAGCAAGCAAAATGTCACTGGTAACATTTCATGTGCACTGAAAAAAATATAAAAGATAATTAAAAAAATGAAAGACGGGATCTCAATGATAACAGATGAAGCTGATATACTAGAAGATGTAAACAATAACATAAATATTTAAGGAGAGACAAATCCTTATAGAGAGAGTGGTGAGAGTTGTTAGGAAAATATTTCATATAAGATATTATAATTTTTATTTTAGATATCGTAAGATTGTGTCAGGAATATAAGATAATCATTTATCAAGCGATCAATAATGATAGTACAACAAAAGTATTAAGATGCCTTAAGGATTACGCCGAAATGGCAGACAGTCAAGACTTATCACAGATTATCTAATACGTGTAGGCTGGGTATTTCCATCGAGACCTCAAAAAATGTGCATACAATAGCAATAAATAACGATGGTCTATAACCAATCAATTCCAAGCTTCATATCAAGCAAACAATAGTTTGTTTGCCTTTATCATAGATCATATTTATGACATCAACAAGGCAAGTCTGTCATGCATCATAGCATGATATTTTTATCTTCATTTTTTTATTTTCTTTTTTTTTTCATTTAACCAAACGGAAAATACCCAACCCAGGAGACAACTATCAACTTGCAGTTCAAGCAGAGAAAACCACAAAAAGAAGGTAATATATTATACATCATAATCGTGCATTTCGTGATTTTCGTCTCGTCTGAAATATTTCAAAATAATCAACATTGAGACTTGAGAGGTCATACTTCTTGTGATGAATATGAAATTCAAGATATTTTTTTCCTAATCATAATCATAATTTCCATCATTGCCATCACAATTTCTTTCATTTAAGTCGATCTGATATTAACCCATACTGCATATAAATATGAGTTGATTGATATATTTAAACGACTTTCTTTTACGGCTGTGCTATTTAATGTATTCTACTAAAATACCTGTATATACAGTGCGTATCAAAAAAAAGTTTACACTTAGAAAAAATCCTGTAAAATTATATATTTGTAATATTCTGACGATTTTTCCACATTTTAGCATTGGTACAGATCCATTTAAGCAAATGACGATATAACTGTCGAAAAATATTTCCGCTTGAGTGAGCACCACTTAGTTTTGAAAAGTTGGTGAAAAATGATTTGCGTAGAACTTTGAAATAGTTATGCGAATAAAGTAGACCTTAATCATGAAGAACACAAGGAAATTAGCAAGTAAAATTGATATGAAGATATCTTTTACCTTTTTAAACTTGTTTCCTTGCCCAAAACACTTCGAAGAGTGCATTGCGCCCCATCCCACTCCCCCACACACCGAGTCCATCGTGACGATATTTGCTTTACACTGAGCTGTGATTACATGAAATGGCTTAGGCTTGATTTTCATTGTGTTAATCATTGCCAAGCTTGGGAAAAGTGTGGAGAAACAAGTATTAAATGAAAATGAAATGTAAATCAACGTTAAAAACTTAGTGAAAATTGTGGAGATGTCTGATATAAACTTTTGTTCAGATTCAGTTATGTCCTCAGATCCAGCTGGCACAAAAAGGGTAAAGGTTGTGCTTACTAAGTGTTGAAATTTCAAATTTGGGCGGCAAAATTATTACAAAATGCTTGAATGTATCCGTTTTATTTCAATTGGCTAAAAGTGCAAGGGAAATGTATGAGAAATGCTTCACAGGGTAAGTTTGATTTCGCCCTTTCCCCTTGACACAGCGTGAAAACAAGCATTTCTGCGCAAACAGATTTCTGCGAGCTTTACAAAAATGGACAGTGCTCACTCAAGTGTAACATTCTGTCAAAACTTTTACCTTCATTGGATAGATGAGACTCAAACCCATAATTATATGTGAAAAAATTACCCACATGTTGTATATTTTTTAATTCCCAGGGCTTTTTCAAAGTGTAAACTTTTTTTGATACGCACTGTATATTGATACATGTAGTCCATTATGTGAATCTTATTTGGCAGCTTCAATTCTGTTATATTTAGAAATGTAATCGTTTACATATTAATCCTTAAATCTGAAAAAAGTCAATGTATTCATGTTTCTTTATGTTACGGAAAATGAGATTAGAAATTGCACCAAAAAACAGAAACCGTACAAAATGTGGTATATGTGGTATTTTAGGATCAAAATAAAGCAATGAAGACTAGCATCCATTCATCCTGTTTTCAACAACAAGAACATTTTGAATTAATGATCCCAACGCACTACTTGATTCCTCGTTTAAACGGGGACATCCGTCTTGTTTAGGTGATAGATACTGTGGAAAATGGATGTCTCCTTTATGCTACATACGAGTGAAATTTTCAAGTTAAAAGTTAATATTCATACACCTATCGCTTTACCGTATTTATTAGTAAATATATTAGTTTTGTTTTAATTCAAACAGCATAATGGGAAGGAAACCGCACTCACAGGGAAGTACGGATGGGGAACAAGTCGGAGAGGAGGTAAAATCTTGTTTTATACTAATATATTTTCATCATCATCATAAGTAGTAATAAATATAATTGTAATCATTATAATTGTTAATATTACTATTATTATTGTGATTTTTATCATCATCGTTATTACTATCTTTTGTTTATTATGTCATTATTATTATCATTATCAAAACATTCGTCATCATCGTTATCAATATTTTCATTACCATTATTGTTTTCATTATCATTTTACTACTTGCTGCAGTAGTAGTAGTAGAAGTAGCATTCATATTATTGTTGCAATTTCTATATTTATTAATCACCATTCACTTTTGATTGTTTTTCAGGCGATGTTGAAGGCCCTGGAATCTGCGCTATTGGCCGTACGAGATGGAAGGATGCAAAAGCAAGACTACTATTTCAAATTCTGCACTGCTGATTCCAATGAATATGTTAGTCAAATTACACTTTTTCCTGACATACCATCTAATCCTGAAGACTGATACTCAACGATTATTTGAGGAATCGTACCTTTGGTTTTTTCTATTATATAGTATATACGTTGTGAGGTCATACAATTTTTTTTTTAGTTTACATCAATTTATTCTCCTGAAATATTAATCGTATTACATAAATATGATTTACTTCTTTATCAGACCATTTTAATTCTGTGTAGCAATCGTAGTTGCTGTACGATCTACGATAGTATTTATTCGATTTGCATAATCGCATATATGTAAAGCACAGGATCATTTGTACGGTAGTTGGTTGTAATATGACTGTTTATATACGAGGAAAGATCACTAATCGAAATATGCCATTTTTATTGCTATTTAAAAGGCTGGAAGCTGTGAACATGGTGAAAGAAGATCAAATAGGTGTCGGGAGCTCAGTGAAGAAGTTAGTAGATTCCTGGTCTCTAATGTTATTATTTGTTGTAATTTCAGAAATAGAAAAGGAAATTTAAGCAATTTTTTTTCAATTAATAGTTGTTTTTTCTTCAAAACATGCATGTAATTGTAATTATTTGATAAGGTATATAGGTTGTGAGAGTCTATCCAAAGACATATATTTTACAATATTCCAGTTCATTGTTATGTTGATATATTTTCGAAAAGATGCTCATCAAATATATAAATGGGTGTATCTCGTATAGAAACGGTGGGGTGTTTTGACTTAGTGGATAAGTCTCCGGACGTTGAACTGCAAGGTCCGGGGTTCAAATCACGTTTATCTACATTTGCCACTCTCAACTAAGGTGTAGTAAATGGGTACCCATAAGGGAAATCATTGATTGCTCGAGCGTCCGATCAGGATAACCGTGTTAAGCCGGGGTAATATAACGCAGCGCTTACAGACAAATTTCATTTGATGTCGCATATTATTAATATCTGTGCTGCATTATGGATCTGTCGGTGTAATCAGTAAGATACCTTTCTTTTCATCATACAGATGTTTGAGATCGTTGAATCAGCATTTGAAGCAGTTGGAAACGGATCTTTAAAAGAAGAAGATTATTACTTTGAACTCACTACTCCTTATTTTCAGTACGAAGTAAGTAATCAAAATCGCTAATTTACATTATACTTATCAAGTTACTTCATTTGAATCGAAGTTCATGCCTTCTCTTTGTACCACCTAATATTTTACTCTTTCTCTTAAAAAGCAAATAAAAGTATTGATTAAAAAACGAACATGTGACATACAAATACTGGTATCTCCCACCCCTCTTTTTCGCCTATTTCTGTCGGCAATAAAGTCTTTACTTCTCGAAGAGTCTTGAATTGTGAGTGGAAATGGAGCCCCACAACCCCATATATTTTCATGAAGACCCAAAGGAATACATGATAGCTATTGAGACTTGTTTTTCGTTAAGACATTTGGCACATATCGGACAAATTTACATCTTGGCTTGTTGAATACAACATTCTGAAAGTGAAAAAAGGTGTTTAATTGAATGAAAATGATTTTTATTGGCAAATTGGGTGAAACTATTATGTGTAACAATCCAGCTATTATCATTATAATTAGATGCATTTTTTGTTCTTTCTTTTTATCTTTCTTCTTCGTCTTATTATTATTATGATTATCAATATTATTATTGTTATTATCATTTTTACAATGTTTATTATCTTCGTCCTTTTCATATCAAAACATTGTCCTTTTCCAACAGTCAGGCTGCTATCCACAGCAGCAGTATGATGAAATTACATATTCGGAGGATCCACGAGGGCCTGAGTCATTCAGAATCTGGGTAAGTTTTATTTGGCAAAATACGAATAACCGAATCATCAGTGAACAATGAAATTTTCATTACATGAGTCAGTATCATATAGTCCGGGTGATTTGAGCGCTTCGTTAGGTATGCAAAAATAACGGTTTGATAGAAAACTGAATTATATGAAGCCAAATGTGTATCGCAATCAATTTACATAAATCAATACTTAAATTCGCTAACCATTGGCTTTATATACATTTCGAACTGTTGTATAAATCTATTCGCAAAAAACGGCTTCACTCTTTCGGCCCTTGTTGAATACAGTAAACAATATTCAATATATTTCAAACAATATTTTCAGACAATATATTCACACCACGTCTGGGGTATTTACAAATATGACGAAGGTATAATGATACCAGAAAATATTACACTGTATTCGCGGTACGCCTTCGCCTTGCATGGTCTTATTTCATTTTGCTTAAATAAACTGACTCTTTTTTAATATTCTCTTGAACTAGTGCACGCTGTCTTGTCGTAATTTAACCTCTAACGTTTCAATTTCACATTAACCCTACCCTTCACTAATTATCAATTGTATCATCACTCTAAAAATGAAGTGCTATTTCAGCTCTTAAAGAGCGTGTATAGTGACTGCACTTCGGAGTGCTGATTTGTCTAGTTCAAATTTGAACGAGAAAAATCAGCACTCCGAAGTGCAGTCACTATACACGCTCTTTAAGAGCTGAATTAGCACTTCATTTTTTAGAGTGATGAGTATGGAATATTATTATTAGTGTTTATAATGATATACCATTACATTACTTAATATTGTTGCTAAAAATAATCTCTTTGGAATCGAGATGAAAGAAAAAAATCCTGCAAAACTCTGGCCTGACCAGTAAAATCATTTTTAGTTAAACCCCCAAAAGGCAAACATCACGAAGGGATACTTGAAAAGTAGATATAATTAAGATATAATTCCTGAAACGTGAATTAAAATAACATCAGATTCATTGCATGAAATGCTTTGGATTTTTCCTTTGTAATATGAATAACCACAAACACATATACCATGATGATTATTATACAGGATTACATCAGTCCAGTTAGGTCGCAGATCAAGGACTACGTGAAAGATGTATTACCGTATCAGCTTACAGGGAAGATGGTAAGGTTATCATAATATAAAAGCAAAATAAGCACAATACTGAACATATTAAGATCGGATGTTAACACGTAATTCATGCCATTTTAGATTTGTGCTTATTCACAAAATATGTATATTAAAAACAAAACAGATATTAAAAAAGAGGTAACTATGTCATACAACGGTTACGTTTTTGTATTATACAATAAAGTATTATGAAATTATGAAAAATACTTTAAAATATTAATTTTCATATCATTACACAAGGATTTCAAATCATCGCTATACAGAATCGCTTTCATTTATATTATTGTATCATGTTTGACTATAAAACGTCCATGGTTAGCATTAACTTCCAGATTAACTGTCCTTTCCAATTTTGTTCTTATCAAATTCCTCAGAAGTTGGACAGACTCATGAACGGCATAAGCATTACATTGTCTACGTCAGGGTTCTCGATTCGATTGTTCCTGGCACTTTCCGTGATAATGGTACATGCAACACCTTCAAGTGCCAGGGAGGAACCACCCTTGACACTGACCGCCGGCCAAAGTGGCGTCATTCCGTTTGGGTGCAAGAACAAACAACCGTCTGCGCCTAAATACTACACCGTCAAGTTCGAGGACAAAGACCGTCCTTTCTACATAGATGGATTGTTTGACACCGAAGGACTGATGTCACCAGACCAAGCTGGACGATTCGACGTGAGATATGTCGAGAACGACAATCAAATGTCTATAGAAATCAATATAGCATCTGTCTCCGTCGAAGACCAGGGGACATACATTGCAATACTCATTGTCCATGGGGATACACTTGAGTCTCATACCATGAAAAGAGCTGTCTTTATAGTCATTCCCCCCGGCCCGGTGATTTGCTATATAAAGTTCAGTGGAACTTCACTTACACAGAATCGGCATACGATTCATTGCCATTCTGAACGCGGAACTGGTAATTCCACTCTTAGCTGCTTTCAAAAAGGCGATAAAATTCCGTATTTTTACCTAAATGGCGATGAAGAGAGCGATTCTCAGGTAGTTCACAGACGGAATTTTTGGCTCATGGATATAGACAGCCCAGTATTTTGTTGTTCTCATGACATAAGCGTTACTATTACTCAAACGTTATGTAACCAATTCAGATTTCCCTACGAATACCCTAAAATTAGCACTACTCCCAAACCTCCGAAAATTGCTACAGAAATTCCGCAGATAACAAGACCCATATTCAAACCAGATAAAAACATTCCGCCTTATCCTTCATATTCGGGATGTGATCGGAATAGTAACCGGTCTGCTCTTATCATCTCTCTTGCCGTGCTTTTCATTTATGCTTGCATATCGAATCCCTAACACAATCTCGCAATGAAAATGAAGTTCATGTGTTGTCTCTTTGTATTTTCTTTCAATTCATATGACCAAAATGACCGACCTAGAAAACAAAGTTCGATGCACGTTTTATAAGTCTGATTGGATTTTTCTTTCTTTTCGATGGCTTTAATGGGGTTGCTATTTTTTCGAACACATAAGAAGGAAATTTACATAAGGAGATAATAGTCATGGTTCTGCAATGCAGGATACTGATTAACAAAATTTGAAACAGTGAAACCTATTCATTCATAATATACACTTTTGTAGTACAATTTTAACACAAATATATTATGATTATTTAAAGTTAAAGCATTGAAGAGAATCGTAAATATAATTGTTTTGCCAATCAATTATGCGATGATGTTTTGTGCTTTGGATTTGTGCGTATCAAGCTATATATCTGTTGCTAAAAAAATCACACGTCTGTTTTATCATAATGATAATGAGTACAACAATAAAAATAAATATATGATACATTTATATAGCTTAGTTAAACAAAATGTTTCTAAACGCTGCATACTATTACCACGGCTTTAGCACGGTTACCCTTACCGGGCGCTTGAGTATATATAAGGAATTCCTTCCTACTGGGAACCACATTTACTATAACTCGGCGAAGAATAGCGAATGTAGATAAACGCCTTGCCAAAAGACGTGAGTGTTGCGGTGGGATTTGAATCCAGGACCTTGTGGTGCATAGTCCGGAGACTCTCCACTTAGCCACAATACCTATAAAGTATACACATGGACCTACTACTCTGTAGGTCCATGGTATACCCATTATCTCTATCCAAAGTGTCACTGAATAAATAAAATAACTCAACTGAGTTACCGATACCATCGTATACCATAATAAATAAAGACATTTATATATACATGGGCAGTGATGAATTAGAAATCTCTTACTTGAATACTTTGCAATATAGCGCTTGTATCTTCACTTGCATTTTTAGTTTATTTCATGATTTGTTAGGTTTAGTTGGTTTAAAAAGCACACATCTTTTGAAATTCTGTTTTACGCTACAGGCTCTATCTTTGTTAAATGAATCCAATTGGTGTTTAGCTGAGATGTACATATCAAGAAAATGTTATATTAAAGGCAAAATAAATGTATATATGATCACATAAATCCCCCGATATGTAATTTGTTGTCATAAAACATTTCATTTAGTTGTGTGAGAAATTTGAGGGTTTTCGAATATATCTTATTTGTTGATATTAAGCAGTTAAAAAATATTGCCAACTGCATTTATGAACTTCAACTATACATGAAATGTTTTGAAATTCAATGAATATTCAATTGCTTTTTTATTTTCCAAAGAAGTTTTCATTATCTAAACTTTGTTATTTATTATAAGCATCTCAATAAATTGTTTTATTTTTAAAGAATATACCAGGGACCCGTCTTTCAAAGAGTTGCGATTGATCCGACCAATCACAACTATGGACGGCCAGGAACGTCAATATCTAAATTGCAAATTTGTTCTCAGTATTTTCTAGATATAAAGGTGCACTACATTCATTCATCATTCTCTTGAAGATTCATTGTGATTTGTGCAAATTTCCTGCAGAAAAAAATAATGTATGGATGGATTTCCAGATAGTTGAGATTGATTGGATCAATCGTAACAGGACCCAGATCTGACATGGTTTGTACATGTATGTTGTATGTCTTCATGCGTATTTCGACTCTAAAATTATTCAAGTAAAAACTCACAAATATCATGAAAATGTAAGATAGCTACTCTTTGAATATTAAAAGTCACCAGTTTGCAAAAGTTTTATACCAATTACAGCCTTTTGAAACTAAAGACGTCTTGTTTTTGTCTCATGTCGTAATGAAATTAATCAATATGAAATATAAGAGAACTGTAAAGAAGAAGGTGAGGTGGGGTCCAGGATTTTATGGGAACACAAAGTGATGGCTAATTGTATTTGGGAGAAGCAAAAAAAAGAGAATAGAAAAAAAAATAATATCACTCACAAAGAGTGAATATCTGTTTTAGATAAAAAGCTGAAAAGGAAGTGAAAGCAAGATAAGTAATTATCATAAATAATGTGAGAGATCCTTTAGCAAAGATCTCATTTCCCCCCAAATGGGGCTACAAGTACAACGTGTATTTCTAATCACTTTGGCTCTCTGCTAAAGCCCCCCCCCCCTGCACCTGCAAGGAAGGAAGAAAATTGAACAGGGGCAACGTCAGCATGCTTGGCATTTTGCCACGTTAATATATCTACAATTTGATTTATGAAATTGATTACTGAACTTCAGATATCTAGGGTCCAAAATACACCATTGTCTTCCTAATGTCAACACCGTTCGATGTAGTCATGTCATTCTAAAGATAGGAATGGAAAAAAAATTATGAAAGAGTAAACAAGAATAATGATAGATAATCGAGGGTTGAAGAAGAAAATTATAGATAGCATCTAGGCCTAATAAGGAGAGATGAGAAAAGAAGTAAAAGAGAAAGAGAGAGTAGCAAAGAAATAGTCTACACTCTGAAAAAAAAGTTTGCCCAATTTTGGGTAAAATGGAAACATGCATGTTTGTTGGGTAAAAAGATGCCAAATGGTTTGTAAGTTTTACTCAATATTGCGTTGAAATTTACCCTTCAAACATGCATCTTGCCCAATATTGGGCAAATATTTACTCTCTGTTTTTATTTTTTTTATTGTATATAATTCTGATAAAGACAATTGGCAACGAGAAAAAAAATAGTTGCAAATGCTGGAGAAATTAAAAGAGAGAAACATAAAGGTTCCGTCTCTCTCTCTGAGACTGAACTGTTGTGTTTGTTTTGTAGTGTGAGTGTGTGTAGGCGTGTGCAGTTTTATGGTGTATGGGTGTGTGTGTGTGTGTGTGTGTGTGTGTGTGTATGTGTGATATTACTGTTAAGGGATCTACTTGAGATTTGTAAAGAAAGTAAATGAAGAAAGAACGATTAAAATTACAAGAGTTGGGGACTGTTGGATCGCGTGTGGGTGTGTGAGGCACATGAACTGTGTGTGGGCGACTGTATGAATAGAAGAAGTGTATTAGGAGGGGAAAAACAGATGCAGCAGTTACATGAGTTTTCACGTACTAGTCAGCGGCTGCGGAACCGGGGAAGGGGGGCTAGGTAGGCTTCAGCCCCCCCCCCCAACCTTCTTCCAAAATCGTGTACATAAACGTAAAAATTATCATCGGAATGTATTTTTGCATCGCCAGCTCCCATTTTCACTTAGTTTTGCCCCCTCCCCCCACTTCCAAAACATTTCCGCGGTTCCTGCTAGTATAAATGTAAAACAGGTAAATTTTCATAAGAAGACCGTGTACAGTACATTCCTATTTTTTTACCGAGTAGTCGATTATTTCTCATAGATTTCTTTGGTTCAAAAATTTTCCACCAAGGAAAAGGTACCCGAAATGAGCATCGTATCATTGAGCGCTGTTTATCTTACTAAATGACGGCGCATACGGCATAAACCGTTTGGATCCGATTTTTACAAAAATGAAAATAGCATTTGATACGAAATTCCAGTTAGTGGTATGAATACAGAAATCAATAATCCAGCCTATGTCTAGTCTCTCAGTAAGAACAACAGCAAAATTGAATTTAAAAAAGGAATGACGTCATAATCGGATGCGACCTGAAGCCCATGTTGAATTTACTTCAACCATAAGGCTTACACATAGCAGAATTTCTTATTCTAGTATTCCTAAGGGTATGCTGAATTTCAAATAAAATGATTCTACTACTTTGAACTTTCATATTAAACAAACTCCAAGACGGATTTTTCGCAACCTCATCGGAGACAGTAAAATTGCGGTTCGTGCTCAAAATTCTACGTGCCACTATAGCAACACCGCAATTGGTGAGGTTGCACTGAGATATACAACCGGCATTGGCCAGTATCACGTCAGTCGATGGTTTTCATTGATTGATAACGAATTTATTTCATTCCAAAATTTCAACAAAGTAAAGCGAATTACAATATAACGTAATGAAATGAAATAGAAAACTTCTGAAAAACAAAGCTTATTATTGAAGGTTTCGTTCAATAAATATGGTATGACGACAAGACTACCTCTGTGGAAGAAACAGCAAATCAGTGTTCCTGTAGCTAGGTAATAAGCTAGACTGAATTCATCCTTGCACACTGTGCAGGGTAGATATGCCCAAATATTAACTCTTGATTTTCCCATTAAAACAGGAACGTTAATTTGACTCCCATCCCTCCATCTATTCTTTTCGAAAAAAAAAATTTCTGATTGTCTCGAAAGGGTGTGGCCACCCCAACTCAACCCCCTTTCTGCAAACACTGACTTTCGTCACAAGCCATATTTACAAACCGTCTACAGAGGCAAGAACATACGTAGGTTAGACATACAACCTCTTGCAAAGAATCGGCCTCTGGTACGTGATTCTGAGTTCAATCGGAGAGGATTTATGCAAATGACATCCATCTATCTAAACGCTTGCGCTGGTGTACTTAACCCTGATTTTGTACTATGAACCCTAATGATATGTATTCATGTAGGAAATCACATCTCGCATCCCTTATTCTGTGAAATACACCACTGTACTGACAAGCTTCTATGTGAAGGGTAAGTCTTTTTTTCATTTCAACGATATATGGTTAGCTACTTACAAAGTGAATTATTAAAATATATATTATTGATGATTTCACATTATTTTACATTGTATTCGTAATAACTTTTCATCTACATTATGTTAAAGATCATT